>NC_138155.1:23571379-23893879 GCF_964199315.1 Orbicella franksi | reverse complement strand
CGTGTACTTGTATATACACTCCAAGTTTCTCTAATGATATACAGGTCACCAACTGTACGACTCGTAAACCATTGTTTCACGACCAGTTCACCAACTGTACGACTCGTACGAGTCGTGCGAAAAGGAAAATGCCATTATACGGGTCGTATCAGTTCGTGTATATTGGACAACTCTCAACCCCATGAAATTGAGCAATACAAAAAAACTTTTTTTTTTCGCAAACTTTAAACAAAAACAAAAATAGCGCAAACACAATTTCCACCAAAAACGTATACTCTGTTAAAATGTCTTTTCACCCCCACCGCAGAGAGCAAGCTTAAGACGTGGTTCAGTCAGGAAAACATTCATTGAGTTTATGAACTACCATTCAAAATAAAGAATGGCATAAAAATAACAATGTTTCAATACAAGATTCTCACAACATTCTTATATTCCAACTAATGTTAGTCTCTTTAGAGTCAAAATACGTGATCATAATGTAAGCCCTCGATGTTTGACTGACAGGCTCCATCGATCACGTGTTTACACTGTTTTCTAATGTCATCCTTTTGGAGCGTATTTCAAAACTAGCGGGTTAGTAAAACTAAGGAACCCGTCACTTTATCAAATAGCGTGGCTGATACCGAATCCTGTGACTATGGAACACATATAGTCTGAATAATACGCAAATTATTGCAAAATAACTGCTTGCATGAAAACAAGTCTATTTTAGCAGCTTTCTAGCACTTCTAAAGAAAATAATATTATAACATAACTAAAGCAAAGCGCGCGCTCTGATTGGTTAATTTAGCGTTTACTATTTGCCCATGGGTGTACGTTGCTGACGTGTGTGCTAATGTTTACAAAGTAAATCTTTGGACAGACATTGTTTCCAAAGTAATGGCCGACGTTCTTCTGCCAGAAATGCGAAACTGTCTTCACAGTTGTCTGAGGATGAAACTTTATCGAGTTACTGGTGTGCAGTCGGTTTTCATGAATGAATTTTCGCGCACTTGTTTACCCTTGTCATGTAAGACTACACGAACATTTTTTTGTAGCTCAATAAAAAGACTTCTGTTGTGCCAATGTCTCAATGTTATGTTATAAAACAAATGGTAAACGCCATAGCGTGCACGATTGAGTTATGGATGCACTTGGGAGGTTTGCTAAGCACTCAAGAAGCTAGAGTCGCACTCGGCTATCGCCTCGTGCGACTCTTACGCTTCTTTCGTGCTTAGCAACCTCCCGCGTGCATCCATTTGTTAAATATACCGCGCGAAATTGCGATTGTAAACAAAATTACAATGTTTAATACAACATGGAAATATTTTGTAACTTTTTTGCTTTGTTTTTCTCCCTATTCCTGTAGTTTCGTTTTACCTTGCCTTTGTTAACTTATTAGTGTGCATATTTTTACTGAGCCGTAGCGTCTCCTTACGTAAAATAGTCAATATCTAGCTGAAAATTACAAACTTTAAATTGGATAGAGCGGTTTTCAATTGAGTGTCGTAAAACCAAAACTAAACCAATTACATACCAATTAGACTATTCAGCCAATATCAAACCGTAGTAAAACCAAAACCAAAACCAAAGTAATTGTCAAATTACTTTCGACACTCAAATGAAAACCGCTCTAAATATACACTATTTAATTACTGCGTACTTTGAACTGTAAATGTCAATGTCAAGTTAACTACTAATAAAATCTCAAAAAAAACCCAGTTCTTTTCGCAGCTAATTTTACCCACGGATGGTCACACTCTATGAACTACTGATACTCCTGAGTCCTACTGCAGTTAAGTACTAAGTTATTGCATTGAAAGATCAGTGTTATAGTAGTGACATACTAAGTGATGTCTTGAACACCACCAATATATTACACTTAAGGACCCTAAGGCGTTATAAATACAGTGCCGTAAAACCGTGATAATGCTAATAACATACAAGCTTAATTAGCTGGCTATAACCTTGGTATAGGACCATCCTACACTACTGTTGTAATGACAAACAAAACAAAGTCTTCGTCAACAACTTTGAGTTCACTCATTTTTTTCGCGTTAACACTTTTACAAGCATACAAATCATGATCAGTCTACTATAACATCAGTTAAAAAATAAAAAATACAAAAACTTTGTTCAAAAAATACAAATACACCAAAACCCTGGTAAAAAAAGGAATATACTAAACTAACCACAGTTTTAAAAAAATACAAATCCACTAACATATTCATTTAACATTTACAAATCTACGAAAACTCTAGGCTATGGGACTGGGTACAACCACCACTGTCTGGCCTTGTAATAACTCAGTCGGCAGAGCAAGACGAGCAACGGTGATTTAATTCAGAGACCCGCTTGTGTCAAGGAATTTTCCTTTGCTTCAAGTGCTATCGATCATCAGTTCCTTTCTAGAGCTAACGCTTACAAGGAATTACTTGGGCTTATTTTCCAGTACTTTAAATCACCCTTCAGTTATATATTCTTTAGCTTCCTGTGATATACAATTTGCCAGGACTCGTCAGTGTAAAATGGGGTTGACTAGCCCACACGACTCCTGCGGTTCGTGACATTTGCACATTTGCCATTCTCCGTTCGGTCACTCGACCTTTTTGTTGCTTCACTCGTGTTTATGAAGAGCACTTCACGGTCTTTCTACGGCTCAACTCTACTTAAAATTCCTCCTTCACATAAAGCGAGTGAAGCCATTGGCTAGCTGTTATAGCCAATAGAAACTAGACATTTTCGATCCGTCACAATGGTACACAACAGGAAAAGTTTGTGCCAAGCCGCAGAATGTCTTGCATTATCACATATGTGCGAGTTGCGCTAGCAACCTCAGACGTACAGAGTATTTTAGAACCGGCAACTGATGAGATCCACATGGAGGATCGAAACCATGGTCTTGCCTGAACTAAGCCGAACAATGGCATATAAAACACGCAAAACAGACTCGCGGGTAAACAACTACATTTGAATCATGTTGTGCCAGAACGACTAAAGGAGGAATAAACTTATACATCGAGCTCGAGAAACATAAGCTCGATCAAATAGCTGTACAATGAAGAAACATAAGAATGTCTCTAGAGAAAAGTATAGCCTTATCGAAGTGAGACTAGGGCGTCTCCGAAGAATACCGTACAAGGACAAATATGATATCCATGAAGAATCTACCTACTCTACTTGCAAAGAGCTCCAATCACAGCCGGACTCGGCAACGCAATATAGAATGCAACTAAGCAACATTTTCACGGTAAATTTCATATTTCGTCCCTCAAAAGCAAATAATTGGAGACCTAAAAACATCTCTTGCAATAGAAATGAACCTAAAAAATGCATGAGGTAAGGTAAAGGTAGGTAAAGTCTGCATGCGAGCCAAGTGGCCCATCAGGCCGGAGCTTATCCCGGTTTCTGTAGCATGAAGCGACTAGGAGTATTTCTACTCCCCCCTGGATGGGATGCTAGTCCATCGCAGGGTTACCTCCAGCATTAAGTTCGCCGGTACCCATTTATACACCTGGGTGGAGAGAGGCACTGTGAGAGTAAGGCGTCTTGCCCAAGAACACAACACAATGTCCCCGGCCAGGGCTCGAACCCGGACCGCTCGATCCGGAGACGAGCGCACTAACCATGAGGCCACCGCGCCTCCCCTAAAAACATCTCTTGCAATAGAAATGAGCCTAAAAAATGCATGAACACGTGGCAAATTACAGAGGTATCAAACTCGACGAAGCAACATGCAGATAACAGCGGAAATCATGCAGACCTATGACCTCTAAAAATTTCGCCATAGCACGGTCTTTATACGGCTCAAGTCTTCTTAAAATTCCTCCCTATAATACAACATGAAGTGCCCTTCATAAACACGAGTGAAGAAACAAAAACTTCGAGTGACCCGCCGAACAAAGAACGGCAAATGTACAAATGTCACGAACCGTAGGAGTCGCGTAGGCTAGTCAACGCCATTTTACAGTGAAAGGCATGTCGCTCAATCTTGCAGAATATACTCTTAGTTAAGCTCACTCAGCCTACAGCCTCGTCGGTGAAGTATCATACAATATTCCAGGTTATTTCACAGGATAATTGCTCAATACAAGATAACAGAAAAAATCAACCGGGTGCTATGAAATCAAGATACTGTCAACTATTACTTCATGATTCTACCAGCTAAATATGCTGATAACTTGTGATATGTTATAGGAATTTGAAATAAATGATATTGAAATCAATAAGGTTGACTGGGAAAATTCATATACTTAAATACTAGTTCCTCTACTCCCTCATCCTCGGAGACCTAAGCGCTACTAGTCGGGACGATGCGATATTTTCGGGCGAAAGTTTACTTCAAGAGCAGACAAGCCCCTGGCAACTTATTCTTACCGAACCAGTTCCAGAAGTGTTCGAATTTCGTCCCGTTAATTGGTCAGAAAAATATTTTTCTGGAAAAGGACATATCCTGAAATTATTGCTGCGCGAACTTTGAATATTCCATTCAAGTGAATAATAAGTTCGTTATTCTAATCCTCCTTGAGGAGCCAAAACAACTGTCAGAGCAACACTCTTAGTAACCTTAATATGTGAGTTCAAACTCTACACAAGTTACTAAAATTTCTCACTAATTTTATCACAACACTGAGCATATAAAAACTAACTGCTAATCTGCCGTCTTAAAAATAAAGGCAATATAAATATGAAGTAGAAGACTAACGTGCTCCCCTGCTGAGTAGATACTTCACAGCTTCAGTTTTACCATGAGCTGCTGCGATCATCAAGGGAGTAATACCTTGACTATCTTTTGAATTGATATCAAGACCACGTGACAGCATTGTTTCGATGATGGCGACATTACCACCAATGGAAGCGTTGTGCAGTGAGTTCCTTCCATACTGGCCTGTCAAAGACGTATCTGCTCCGTTGTCAAAAAGATAGCTTATGGCCTCCATCTTGCCAGTGTAAGCCGCGGTCATCAAGGGAGTGTCACCATAACTATCTCTTGAATTGATATCAAGACCACGTGACAGCATTGTCTCAATGATGACGACATTACCACCATAGGAGGCGTGGTGCAGTAAGTTCCTTTCATACTGGCCTTTCAAAGACGCATCTGCTCCTTTGTCTAAAAGATAGTTTACGGCCTCCATCTTGCCACACAAAGCCGCGATCATCAAGGGAGTGTCACCATAACTATCTCTTGAATTGATATCAAAACCACGTGACAGCATTGTCTCGATGATGACGACATTACCACCATAGGAGGCGTGGTGCAGTGAGTTCCTTCCATACTGGCCTTTCAAAGACGCATCTGCTCCTTTGTCTAAAAGATAGTTTACGGCCTCCATCTTGCCACACAAAGCCGCGATCATCAAGGGAGTGTCACCATAACTATCTCTTGAATTGATATCAAAACCACGTGACAGCATTGTCTCGATGATGACGACATTACCACCATAGGAGGCGTGGTGCAGTGAGTTCCTTCCATACTGGCCTTTCAAAGACGCATCTGCTCCTTTGTTTAAAAAATAGTTTACGGCCTCCATGTTGCCAGAGAAAGCCGCGGTCATCAAGGGAGTGTCACCATCACTATCTCTTGAATTGATATCAAAACCACGTAACAGCATTGTCTCGATGATGACGACATTACCACCATAGGAGGCGTGGTGCAGTAAGTTCCTTTCATACTGGCCTTTCAAAGACGCATCTGCTCCTTTGTCTGAAAGATAGTTTACGGCCTCCATCTTGCCACACAAAGCCGCGATCATCAAGGGAGTGTCACCATAACTATCTCTTGAATTGATATCAAAACCACGTGACAGCATTGTCTCGATGATGACGACATTACCACCATAGGAGGCGTGGTGCAGTGAGTTCCTTCCATACTGGCCTTTCAAAGACGCATCTGCTCCTTTGTTTAAAAGATAGTTTACGGCCTCCATCTTGCCAGAGAAAGCCGCGATCATCAAGGGAGTATTACCTTGGCTATCTTTTGAATTGATATCAAGACCACGTGACAGCATTGTCTCGATGATGGCGACATTACCACCACTGGAAGCCTTGTGCAGTGAGTTCCTTCCATACTGGCCTTTCAAAGACGCATCTGCTCCTTTGTTTAAAAGATAGTTTACGGCCTCCATCTTGCCAGAGAAAGCCGCGATCATCAAGGGAGTGTCACCATCACTATCTCTTGAATTGATATCAAGACCACGTGACAGCATTGTCTCGATGATGACGACATTACCACCCTGTGAAGCACTATGTAGTATGTTACTTCCATACTCGCCTTTGAAAGACGGATCTAGGTGGTAATTACAAAATATCAAATATTAGTACAATTTCCAGAGGTAAATATAAGAATTGGACATTCTGATTGGTCGAAAAGCTCATCACATGACGCTATATTCACCCCGCTAGAGCTTGGTTTACGAAAGCTAAAGTAGCTTAAAGCAGTAAAACTGATGAAGCAAGAGCTCGAAAGAACATAGGGAAGTAAATTTAAAAATTGTGCCGGATATCGGGAATATCGTAACAAAACACTTGAACAAATTTCCTACGGCTGATTCATTTTTCACTGACGACTTCAGTCTTCTCAAGTTAGAGAACATCCAACCTTTTCCTCGACATCCAATCTCTCTTCATAAATTAACAATCGGTGTTAGAGAATAAAGGGAAATCCTTCAGTTCAAAAGATGCTAATCAGAGTATCAAACAAGACCACGATCTACTCGCCAAGAATGGTATAAGGAAGGGTTCGGTAGAGTGACAGCATCATTGCGTTACAGGGTAGGACGCAATCACAAAGCTGATTCATCAGTCAAATCACCAATAAAATTATCAGTGAAGTGTACTACAGTGTAACAAAGACTATCGGTCACATGCCATGAAAGATGGCCTAGAAAACTAGCAACTAGTAATGGACAAGTACACTGAAATAATGCATCAACAGGGATAGACGAAGGTGGAAGTAACAAAATGCTTTTTTTTTGTTCAAGAGAAAAGGGAAATTTTGGGGGCCTCCCCAGGGTCCCCCAGCTGGACTCAGGTTACAGACCCAAGTTAGAGCAATCTCCATGAAATAATTTAAGCTAGGAACGTCATTGTTATGGATAGTGAGACCATGAAAGATTGCCTTATAAAATCAATATGCAAAATATTTGACACTGGTTTAAAAGTAAACAAGAGTCATATGAACTTCAGTTTACGATGTACCATGTACAACAACTACTCTTTGTTGTGAACAGACTTTGGAATTTCCTGGCTATAAATTGGAAGTAACTGCGAATTTTTAATGAGCAAATTGCCTTGGACATAGAATGGTGGAAGGAAATGCTAAAGAATATTGAACAATTTATGATAAATACATTATATATGAATTGGCTTACCTAATGCTTAGAGATGGCCTTACACGATGTGATTATTGCTAAAGCCAGAATAAATAATGTATATTAAAGGTCCAAAAAGTTTGTCCAGCATCTAATATGAGAGAATTCAGCTACTTCTAGTTTTTCTGTGGTAATGAATATTTGAATGAATATTTCAAAATAGTTCAAAACAATTGGGAATCTATAAGATCATACAATGTAGGAAATTCTCAATGAGGTCAAAATTATACACCAGCTCTACCATGTGTCCTTCTATGTTACACCCTGTGCCAGAAAATAGAACAAGAAGCCACATAATGCACAATTTCAGTGCGGTGGAAATCACCAAATATTTAATTACGACTGATGAACAATATCATGTACTCTGTTTAAGGTTACTTCCCACCTTCAGAGGCCAAAAAAATCGTTTTTTCTTTTATTTGACAAAATTTAAGTTCGTCATTTTATCTAGTGTTTCCAAAAGAAAAACATTAAAAATCTCAAAAAGCGGCCGAGTTATTTAGAAAAAACGTATTTTCAAATAAAGTTAATAAACTAGGAAGGTGTCACAATCTTGCCAACGGGCGAGAACCCTGGGGAAATTTTCGCGGCAAACGCTCATCGTTCGTATTTCATGTCATTTGCATATTTTTATTTACATCACGCACTTGACAAAAATTTCCACGTGGAAGCCCTTTACGCTAACTCCTATGGAAAAATCAAAAGCAGAAAAAAGGCCTTGGGTAAAGAAAACGAAAAAAACCGGCCCAAAGAAGAAAGAAAAAGTTCCATATTGTCAAGGAAAGAAAAAAAAAAACTTGCTGAAAGCGACAAAGGCCCTTGGTTGGGCCAGACGCCTTCGACAATCTCGGCGTCTGCTGAAGATCCGGAGAATTCGAATATCCTTGGAGTAAGTAGCTTAAAAATCAAAGTTAACGTCAGTGCAGGCTGCGAACAAGATTCTTCGTTGGAATCTGGCGGAAGTGATGAAGAAAATGAAACCTACCCAAGGGAACTCCTTTCAGCAATAAGGGTATTTCTTAAGCTGTCCGTCGATTCCTTAACGTCTTGTTTTTCAGCGGCACATTTTCCGCCTTTAACCTTTTTGGCACGGGTTTTGCCTTTGCCTTTGCCCATTATATAACGTCGCCGTCCTGAATTGAACTCCACTGAGCGAGATGAAAAAAAACATGTTGCAATGCGATGCTTTTCCCGGGAAATCTTGATCTATTGTCATAGGCACTAGGAGGTCCTGTTGTTCCATTGGTTTGCGGTTTTATTAGGCGTGATAATCTCCGGGCGTGGCGCGAGTTGTTTACGAACCTTTACAAGCTAAAATCTCGCATTTGATTTTTGGGGGAATACATCCACTTTGAGCGAATTTATAGGGTATGCAGATTTGACGGATTTTCGTGAAACTTTGCCAGAACATTCCAGAGATAATGACAAACCAAAGTGTGTCGGGAAATTTGGATATTTAACACATTTTTCCCGTGGCGTCCATTTACGCAACACGTCTCGCATATTTTTAGCTACTCCAACTTTAGAAGTGGATATCTAGACAACCAATCAGAATATCGAAAAAGCCCGACACACTTTCGTTGATTGATGCCTTGTGAATAAGACTGTGCAGCCATTTTTCTCGTACTGCGGAATCCGATACCCGATAAATTCAATAGAAGAAGCCTCGGTCGTTTCACGCCTTACCGCCTCCTGACACTTCCTGAAAGAAAACATTGCTGAAATTGTATTTTTTTCTTAAAGTACATTTATTAAGCTTTCTTATGATATATAGTTTGTTAGGGTTTTATTGAAACTGGCGCGCGTACGATTTTTTTCCCGAAGGGCACCTGCGAAGGTGGGAAGTAACCTTAAAGTCACTACCAAATGACAGATAAACATCAGATAACTTTTTTTTCTGCCAGTTTACAACCAAATAGCTTACTATCCAGGGTTGATTAACAACTGTACACAACCTTAGTGGAGTTACACCCTCAAATATATGCCATCCATTTATTCTCCTAATAGCCATTTAAACTTGTATTCTTACATTTGCAGCTCTGGTTCATGGTTGGAAAACAGTCTTCCTTAAAAAACTGGTATTAAAATTATAGTCAGTTCTGATTTACTTGGTTGCATAGAAGGGATGAAGATTATAACCTTCCTGCTTGCCAGTACAAGCTGTCTAGCAAATCTACGACATTAAGGAAAATTCCTACAAGGCCTTAAAATGTGTTGTCAGACTTTAATTCAGAGTAAAGTTCACTTTTGGGTGTCCAGGTCTTGGGTGTCTGACCTTTTGTCTCTCTGCCGTCTATTCTGCACCTTATGTTTTCAAAGTCAGCCTAAAAAAACTTCAGGTAAATAATTAATGGCCTGGCTCCCCAACATCAAGTACAGGAAATTGGCCCATGCAATAATTTATCTGACACCGCTAGTTCTTAAACATTAAACCTAAAAGCCAGATCTTGCTGAAATATTAAGCGAGTAAAAAATATTCAAAATTCATCAATGGCTGTATTTAAATCACTAATGTTCTTCCACATTCAACATTGTTTTTGGGAAACGTTTTTTGTTTACCTCAGAGGCGTGAAAACTGATTAATTCCTAAGTTGATTGAAGCTGATGGGTATTCATATGGCAGACTCAGACGCATCACATATTTCGCTCTACAAAGAGATTCCTCATCAACTTTTGCCCAAGGGAAAGCCGAGGGTACGGCTTCCAGTTTCAAAAAGTGTACTCAGTTTAAAATCACTTGGCAAGAAGTGCTCGGAACAACAAAATTATTTCCTACCGAGGTAAAATAGACATCTCCCCTTTGCATAAGTATTTTCCACTTTTTTCTTCTTTGTTTATCTGGCTAGCTTGTCCGAAGGAAACTCAGTCGTGGAAATGATAAATCAGGTCGGTTTTTGCTTCGATTATTAGAGTTTGCAGCCGCACAACACTTGTGTCCAACTCTTTTCCTTTTCTTTACCACATTTGCTCCAGACAAGTAGCTCTAACCTACATACATTCGAATTTTTTCGTTCTTCCCCAGCATTTCGTCCGCCATTTTGAAAGCTCGAGGGCTATTAATCCTCGCTTACGTGCAACTCCCGATTTTTTCTGGAATCGGTGTATTGATTAACAATCGATGTACATGTAAACTACGGCTGCATACGTGTATGCACAGGAACAATTGCGTCTGTGCTTTTACGTTTTAGTCTGTTATTTTGTAGTCCTTGATATTCACCTCTGCAAATTATACTAAAACATTCAACAATGTTCTCTTAATTCGCCTTTGGTGAATAATTGTTAAATATCACAAATATATCTCTGTTAAAAATTCATACCTCACTTGTACATAATTTGTATAGAAAACCCGAACCTCACCATCGAACACAATCGAACTTAATCCACGGATTAAGTTCGATGAAGTTCAGTTTACGAAATATATAATTCAAACGACTTGAGTGCAGTCAATCAGCTCTCAATAGTTTGAGTAGTGACTTCAGGTTGAATTGGTTCGCAATCAAAACAGTCGCTTTAACTCTCACAGAATGACTTCTTGATACTCTCAACTTTAGTTTGTTGTCAAGTAAATCCATCTTTCATGACTAAATTTGAGTTCGACCGTACAGAAATCAGTTGTGCTTAAATTTTCACAGATGGCATGCCGAAAAATAGTTGTTATGCGTGCAAGAATGAAAAGGCGTGTAAAAACCATGCCAAGCCTAAATCAAGGTATGATTATGTGATATATGCACGTTTAAAATTTTCAATAAACAAGTCCACCACTTTTGCATGAGGATTTGTTTAGTACCCGAAAACGCTCCTCGGACTCCTCCTAATGTGTAGCCTCGATTACCAGTTGCTGTTCGGGAAAGGAGCCCGGGCTCTTCCCCCTTGGGGAGGACCCTCGGGGACCAGACCCGAGAGAATGGCGGAAATCGAGATTAGGCGTAATGAGACATGATGACTAAGCTAAAATATGGTTCACCACAGAAAAACACCTATTGCTGACCCCCCCTTATGTCAACAAATCTCACTAGCTTCACGCTTCTACATTAATTTCTATTTTTCAGGGGCGTAAAAGGTGGCGTTCTGAACATGTGCATGCAAGGTATCATTGAATCTCTCCTCTTGCACCAGGGTTCAGTAGAGAGTAGACATCAACAGAGAGTTCAGGTACTAGACTAGCGAAAGGATGAATATATTGTAAACTGACTATAGAAATCAGCCAATGATCATGCAAGAAATTTGACAGTTACGGGAAAAATAAAAGTAGAAAATGCCTTAAGTATGTAACTGTATTAAGTGACATTACACTGCACTGTAATGATTTATTTAGCATATTGTTCCTAAGAGCAAGTTAAGTTCAAATTTAGGGACAACATTATTGTAGTTTGCCATTCATGTAGACTACTGCTATCTACTGCCTATGAAAAGGAAACGATCGCCAGGACAATTTTGTGCTTATTCCCAACAACTGTACTTAGTGTGCATTTCATTTTTGATTGACCTCATTCCGGAATAAAAGTAAAGGAATTACGCCGTGTCTCTTCGTCTGTTTGATTCAGCTACATGTATGATCCCAATTCTGGTATAAACGGAATGTATTCCAAACATCTGGGTATACAGCGGGTGCCCCATATGGTGCATGACATCTGTAATCGTTATCCGGTGTTCAGACATTTCTTTCCTCTGTTACTCTATGGGGACAGAAGTGGTTTTTCATCTGTGTTCTGTATAAGATTTGTGGTCAATTTCTACTTGGTTTTTGTACTCTTTTCTTTGTGGCCATTTCACATTTTATTATACCAGCGCTGACCTTTTCTAAATTTAAGATTAGCATTGTATAAATGAAGGGTATAAACATGCTTTGCACAAATCAGTGGCGGATCCAGACCTTGAGCAAGAGGAGGGGGTGGGATGAGGGCTTTTTTCCAAAACACACACACAATTCTGTAAAGTATGAAAATGTCAAATAACCCTGCCAAATATGAAGTACTAATTAAACAATACTTGCGCTCAATCCTGGACATAAGTGCACTGCATATGACGTCCACTCACCTTCACCAGCTACTTGGAAGTTTTCTCAATCTACTTCTAATTTACGGAAGAATCTTACTATTCCAGCATTTTGCTCAGGAGAGCTGAATATTGAAACAATCCGGAATAATGATGAAACTGCCTCTTCAAATTGCAGCCTTTTGTAAAACAACAAATAAAAATGGTGGCTGCTTCATTTGATAAAAAGGACGCAATATTCTTTTGGAATTATCCAGATCAGGATCAATGATTCAAGACAGGGTTCACTCAAAAAATTGCTCCCTTTTCAAGGACCAAGTATTGTTTTTGTCCCAGAGTCTAGTCTTAAGGACACATTTGGCAGGTTTTCATAGAGTGACACAACATGATAATGGTTTTCATTCAAGCTTTACACAATGATACCTTTGTGGATATCTCTGTGGAGTCAAAAACTCGGCATGTTGTGTATGTCAACCATCGACCGGAAACCTTGCATCATATTCCTTCCGCACTAGCGAATCACAGGTAACTCTTTTAGCTAAGCCAAGAATACCTAAAATTGATGAAACAAGACTACGCTCTGGATATTAGAAAGAAGTTTCAGTTCATGCGTTTAGAAAATTTCAATACCAATGATTTTGAGAAAAAATCTTTTTTATAAAAAAGGCAATTTTTAAATTATACTTATAACTGTAGTTAAAAGGAAATTCATAGTTGTTTCGCAATGTCTGTAATAAGATTTGCTCTACGGAATTCAGAATTTTCCTGATGATGTAAACGTCTGCGTCCTCTTTTGGGTCAAAATACTATTTCGAATGTACCTGACGTGTCGATACGATTTTAGAGTGTGTTCAATGCTCCGTTTGGAACGATCTGCCTTAATTTTTTTATGGAAAAACAAACAGTCAAAAGACATTTTATTTTTCAGTAAGACACGGTTCTATTTTCATTCGCCCTTCATTTTCTCGCTCTTCTTGTCTTAATAGTGCATGTAAAAGTTAATGTTCAACGCATGACAGTAATTTTGCTATAGAAGGCTAGGTCATCCAATTTTGTGCACGTTTGGCCTGTGATAGGTTTTTCTCGTACGATGCAAACTTAAAAGCAAGAATGAAATATTTCCCAACAAACAAAGCAATAAAACTTGTTCGATGTCTGTCCAAAGTTTTTTTTAGGTTAAGCATTCCCATACTTCTCTGCATCTTGCTTCACTGCGTCAAAAACACAACTCAGCGGTTTTTCACAAAACGGTTTGACAGAGCATGACCTAGTGCTGATTTAACATGTCCTAACGCCGTTATAAAGATCCAACAACGGCCAAAGAGTGTTACTCGGAGAACGCCCAGCTCGTATCAAGTGTTCAAACAGAAGCTGGTTTACGTTCGCCAATAGAATGACCCCTGTGATGTCGCTTCATAGTTTTCAAGTCATGCTTTTCGGTGTCTGGGGCGTATCTAGGGGGGTTCGGGGGGCTCGATCGAGCCCCCTAAAGTAAGAAACAATAGGCCTTGTAACACGCTGACTTGGTCTCAGAATGCCGGAAATTCCATTTCCGGGGACCTCAATTTTAGACATTTTGCGGGGGAGGATTCCCCACCCATCGACCCCTCTACAGGGGACCGCCTTCGACGGTCCGTATCTCGAGTCCCTTTCTCTAAAATCATGTATCTACGTCAGGGTATACAGTCACTTCCGGCCTTTACCTGCTTGTCTACTGCTGATGGGTGCAGGATAAGACACCACCCCTTCCTTTTCTTCGTGAGTCTCGGAGATTTCCAAAGGAACATCCGGGGAATTCAATCTTTTCGCAAATTCCTCCGGCAGTTCCATTTCCCACTCGACTCCCAAGCCCTTGGGGACAACGGACATAGCTTGGTGAGTAAGTTTGAGTTCCTCGGGTGAATCCAATTCCTCTTCCAGCAAAGCAACGGTCTTTTCCGGGCTTTCAAGGGCACTGAAAGAAAGAATGCAGAAAAACGCCGTTAATCCGTCAACTTAGCGTTTTCGTCGGGCCAAAATGTAAATGTAACAATAAGGAAGTCGTAACTTTAAGATTAAATCGCCCATGTCAGCAGCACGAATAGCAGTAAGTGTTTGGAAGTAAATTGTGTGTGTATAACTAAGCCAGACAATTCTGACACGAATAATAAGAGAAACACGTGCCGAGCAATGTGAACACAAGAACCTCACAGACCAAGATGACGAAAGCACACTTGACTGTATGCAATGGAAAGTGAAACTCTCGCCTAATAATACCTGATCGACAACGACAAAGTAAGTTATCAAACATTTCCTTGTCTGCTGATAACCATCAACAGATAGAGGTAATCTAAGCACTTTCCTATCAACACCAACTACTATTAGTTGTTTATTTAGTTTTCTAAATAATATTAGCCGAGCATTGCTAAATCATGATTATAATTATCACGATAACTGTATAAATTTTTTTTCTAGTGACATTGAAAAATAACAAAAAACAAAAACAAAAAAACCCAACCCTAAAACGCAGAACAACCAATTATAAGACAACAAGTGTATCAGCACAGTGGAGCTATTTTTGTTACTGATCTTTGGTTTGAGTTGGTTAAATTATGTTGGGGCATTTGGTCAGAGGCTACTCTACATCAGAGCTGATGAATACATAATGAGTATGTGTAGCAGTTATTTTAAGAATTAATGGACCTGATAAGGGGGCATAACTGATCCAGCTACCCAACATTGGCCCTTTATTTAAAACCATTGCACCCCATGGAAACCTGTAATGGAGCGTTATCTGGTGGATTTCTCTGTAATTTAGTAAGTAAAGAAATTTATGTCATACACAATGCAATGCTTTGTAAAGTGTAATGCTGATATTTATCAATCAGATAACTTGCAGTTTAGAAAAGTTGCGATATTTTGTCACTGTCAGCAATGAAATATCCACATCAGAAATAAATTGTTTTGAATACAGTAACTGATATAAATAATGTGCATGAAAATGAACTGCTATCTGTCCGTAATAGTCTCGCATGCATAGATGTCCGCCATTTGGAGTGTATTTTTTTCCAGTTTTTCACCCCACTTTAGAAATTCACGTACATGTTCAATATTACCTCTACAGTAAAACAATTAGGACGTATTGAAACTAAGATTCTTGCTACTTGTGGTTGTTTGCATTAGCGTTTCAACATGCTTAGGTATTCTCTCATTTCCTTACGTTTCCTTTGTCTCGTCTTTGCATGCCATTTTTGCCAGCAAATTTGTCATTTTCTTCAATGTATCAGTGGTGTTCTTGTGTTGTGGGCCTAGCAATTCTTGCTGGATTTTAAGCGCCTTGTTAAGCTCGTCCAAAGCCAAGTGGAAATTTCCCTGAATGACTAAAACATCGCTAAGAAAGACGTGCGAGCGAGCAGTATCCTGATGAAATCCCAACAACCTCCCTCTCAACTCGAGAGCTTGTCGAAAGAACATTTCCGCCAGCTCAGCGTACCCTTGTTCGGAGTTTTCAATCGCGAGGGACTTGTACGAGTCAGCAATGTAATGCAAGATGGAGGCGGTCCAAGGGTGGTTACCAAGCTCCTCCATGTAAACTGGCAGAGTGCTTGTTTTCCAGATTTCGATTGCCGTTTGATGGTCACCACAAAGTCGATAGCTGTCTGAAAGAATTGTAAAGATAATTGTTTAGAACGCAACGTAGCACAAACCTAACCAATCAGTCATTTCGTCTTGCTACGTTCTCCAAGGTGGATATCATCGTAACACCTCATCAGTTAATTTAGGCATATTCTATACTATACACTATGCTATGTACTTTATACCAAGAGAGGATGGAGGGTAAGAGAGCTCAGTAATCCTGGGTATAGACTTTATTTGGGAGGTAATCCCTCTCAAGTTAATTTTAGGTCACTCCCGGTTTTGGAAGTCCCAAAGGGACTGGTAATAGCCAATCCTGTGACACGCGTTATCATCATACACGAAAACGTCGACGCACCGCGCATTCTAACATTATCCCAGGAAGAACTGGGTACCCTGTCAAAAAAATAAGTTGCGAGGGCTTACCTCAGGAATAAAGCTTATTTGTTGGATGAACTCTCTTTACTCAGCTTCACTCTCGTAACCAGTCGTTCACGCGTGATAGATACTTGAGTGTGTACTTGAGTGATAAATACTTGGGTGTGTACAACTGTTTTCGTCATTGTCGGGTGTGTAGTGTGTGCGCGTTGGTTCCTGCGCTCAATAATTATGTGCGCCTCGTTTAGGAGTGTGTTTTTGGGACCGGCATTTTGAATGTTGTGGTTTGATAGGAGATATGCTACAGATCGAATTAGAGAAGTAGTTTTCTTAAATTAAAAACGTACTTCACAACGTGGACAGGCATCAACGATCCGTCAGGTGAACAATCGCGGGACTTGAGCGGACAGAAACATTTGTGTGCGTTTACAAATGAAAACATCTGGGTGAGGATATAGTCTTATCAAAGCACATGCAACGTGTAGTGCTCAAATGGTAAGTTGTGCGCCTTTAAAACTATCCGTTCAACATCAGTTACTAAGCAATGTTTCACTCACTTCCCAGGTCACAGTTGCCAGCGGCGGTATACAAAGAATCTCCCAGACCATCTCTCATTTTGATGCCCTCTTTGATTAAATCAAGGCCTTTCTCTACATCGCCCTGCAAGAAATAAAGAAATAACTATAAATGAACAGTACAGAAACAGAGCATTCATTTCCTCAATCCCCGCACTTCGCTCGGTTCCCGATCTGAGACATACTTGTGACGTGACCACTGCATGGTGTCATTGTGTCCTTTGTCATATGCAAAGTCCTGTTTCGCAGGTCTTGTAATAATATGACGAAATAAATGTTTTCTTTACCATTTTTGTAACTAGGCTTCTCCCCTGCCCCACTCCCCACAAAAACAAAAGAAACTGTTACCTGAAGAACATGACACAACCCAAGCTTACTGATGGTGTGCGCATACGTCTGACACTTCTGACTCTCCTTTGGTAAAGTCTCTCTGATGTTATGCGCTTCCTGAAAGACCTCTAAAGTTACCCGGCTACGCTCTGGGGCGTCATTGCTGTGAGCTACGTCACAAAGAAGAAGGAACCCAAGAGAATTCAAACTCTCCGCGTGCCTCCTCCTATCACCGGAAGTCTTTGCGATGTCACAGCACTTCCGGTACAGTTTAGCACACTCGTTGGGAGGTGATAATACTTTAGCTACGAAATCTAGCACTTCGGTGCTGTTAACCACGTCTAAGGCTAATACTTTCTGATCAGGATCATTTGCATCTTCGAAACAGTTCTTTAGTGCTTCTAAGATATTCACTTTCTGATCTCTCAATGTCTGGATGGCAATCAGTGCTGAATTCTTAGTGATAAATGTCTTACTTAAGCTTTTAAGAAGGTCTAGATAATGCAGGTTAAACTTTCGCTGAGCATTGCACCCTACGTGAACCATGTGCAAACTTTCTCTCTCTGTTCTGCAATAAGCCTGGAGCAAAGGATGAAGACCGAGCTTTTGATCGTTCATCTCTTGAAGGAGGGTGCTCTTCAACATCTCCGTCTTCACCATCTCTAGCTGCAGCTGATCTTTAAAAAGAAACTCAATGTCCTTGGGAGAAAAAGTCGATGGGAAAACAGAAAGAACGACAAGATTTGTTATCAAGTCTTTTGAAAACGTATTGACGAATCTACCCAGTCCATCATAAATCTCTTTTGCATTGGATTTCAGGAGTCGTATGGGGTTGTCTCTAAGTTCTTGAATTAAGACCTCGGGGTTGAAGTCGTTTTTGAGCAGGCAGGCACAGTTGACGAGAAGCAACGGTATTCCACCGCAAAGCTTTCCAAGGTCTTCTACTTGCTCTTCAATACAGTTGACATCTAATCTCCGAAGTAGTTCAGCAGACAAGTTGGCGTCCAAAGGCCCAAGTTGAACTTTATGTACACCAGCTGAAGCAAAGCCTACATCTTGGCGAGTGGTGATTATCAACTGAGCTTTGGGCGCGAACTTCACCAGCCATTCAGCAAAGTCATCGAACTCCTTTCCCTGCACGTCTTCTGTGTTGTCAAGCACAATGACAGTGTCTTCTTCAAGTTCCAATAGTTTGCGCTTCGCCTGCGATATCAAATCGACGTTCGTCGACCAGGAGCGATTACTCAAACGATCAAGGATTTCGCCGCAGATATCCGTGAGCTTATTCAGCCTCTCAACAAATATGACGGACAAAGTGGGTTCTCGAATCTTTAATGAGTGGCTTACACTAACGGCAACTTGTGTCTTGCCCATTCCCGGCGGAGAAATAATTACGATCATGTGGAATCGATCTGTTCGGAGTTTCGTTATTATTTTCTCCACTTCTTCTTTCCTCCCGATAAAGTTTGTCGTCAGACAGGGCAGAGTTTGCGGTTTACCCGGTCCAGGTGAAGATGGTGATCCTGGTATGACTGAAAAGAAAAACAAAACAAACAGGCTGTGATATATGTAAGGCTTAAGAGAGTCTGTTCCAGTCGCCTCAGCCCCCCCTCGGTTTTCTCTCACTCGCCCACTTTTCTCCCTAACTACCGAGAGCCTGGAACAGGCTAGGTGTTGATCTTGCCACCTGTAACCCATGTGGGTGTGTGCCGCCACAAAAGGCATGGCAGGTTTTGTGTTGCTACTAATATTCATTTTGGTCTGAAAGAAGGTATGATTTAACGTTTGTAAGGAAACAATCAGAGCGTATTTAAACAAACGTATTGATCTCTTTTCATTGGGTCTTTCATCCTCATGAGAAAATACATTTTGAGAAAGAAGTAGGGCAGAATAATTTCTGCGTTTGTGAAACCAATACCGTAAGTTGGGCGAGACCTGCTTACTACTGAGCGCGTTTCTTGGTGGGTTTCTTTGGGAAAATTCAAGATTGGATTCTTAAATCCAACCGATGAATCCTTGCCCAGAGAGGATTCTTCGGTTCCAGAATAATCTTGGATATATTTGTTTAGTAAAGAAAAAAGCAAAATTCATTTTTGGATTTCAGAATACAATCTTGGATGTTCCCCCCCCCCCCCCCCCCCCCACCACAAAAAAAAAACCACACCCTTTTTCTGGTGCGTTGCTTTGGGAAATCCAACGCTTTCCCCTGGCATACATTTGTTTGTAAAAACTGATAAATATTCATGAGTTTTTAACAGATTCTACTCAAGCTAAATTTGGCATGAGAAATCGGGTGCTGAGACATTTGTTTTGTTTGCATGAAAAATTCGGAAAAGCGGGACATCAGTAAAAAGATCCATAATTTGCTAAAAGCTTTCCTTGCGAGCAGAGGTCTGTACAGGCGCGCAAATGATCCCCGTACCGCAAATGATCTGTATCTAAAAACGGAGAAGTGTATGCGCCTGAAACTTCTTGTATGAAGGGAACTTCTCTTCATATTCAGCTTCAAAACAGCTCTGTAATCGTAAGGTTCGAGATTTTGCTATGGCTTTATGGGCCCGAAAAGTTTCCGGGGCTTTCGAGAAACGGGCCCCTGGACCGGAAATGGTCGCCTCGCCATAAAATTTGGAAATGTGAAGACTCAGGAATTTGGACAATGGATTTAAAATTTGTGCAATCGCTTTGTTTATTACTGTTAAACTCAGAAAACCGTGAACATTTGGATTTGATTACTAAAGGTTAATTTGGTACTGAACCAATCACAATAAAGTTCAGGACACGTGAGAAAACCTCAAAACCACAACCAATAGGCCACGTTCGAAATTTGGAGACAACTGAGAATTCCCAAATGGATTGATTACATTTTTACTACGGTCACTAGCACGAAGGAATCTTAGGCACTTTCTTGGGAGCCCGTGGCTATCTAAGACGCGAGTACAAGAAGTATACAGGGAAAAATTCCAAGTGGTTAATTACACGCACCTTCGAAGATTCATCTTTCTTTTAGCAGTGCGTTTCCTACACGAAAAAGATACTTGTCTTTTCTCCACCTAGGATAATTAAGAATGTATGTATCCATTCATAGACTTTTCATGGAGTCCACGCCATTCGTAACTTTTTGCGGTGGAATCAGTTCTGGTCACTGGATCATTTCCGGTCCGGGGATCATTTGCGGTTCGGGGATCATTTACGGGCTTGTACAGGTCTCCTCGATCTTCATGCTTGTAGTGTCCCGTATATTCCTTGTGACTGTTTTATTATTATGGGATATGTTGTAGCGAGCATGTGGTCTCGAGATGTCAAACGATTAAAAACATGTTGTCGTTATGAACCGACTTGTTTAGTGTATTAGGACGAAGACACCACAATGTTCAACAGGAAAAGTAGAACCGACTAGCAGAGGTTCCTTCCTCTTCCCGACTTTTACGGGAAGATCGAAGGGACCTCTGCTCGCAGGGTACTAAAAGCTAAACGTTTTTAAAATGCATTGTGATTTACACACGTATTTTAAGTTGGAAGGTGTCACTATTGAAAAATCCAGTCGGGCCACTTTAAGTTATTCGACCACTGCAACCGTCCGTCAGGTGAAAGATTTCCTTTCTACCAACTGACAAAGATGATATGTATAGTATCAAATTTCAGATTTCGGAAACTTTCCACGGTGATCAGCCGCAATAGTCTTGGGCATTGGCCTCTTTAAAATTTAAAAGTTTTAGACCATAGCCGCTTTCCCTATAATTTTGAACACTTTGACGTAAGAAAGAAAAATATATACACTATCCAGGTCCTTCCTTCAGCGCGGTATCATGTGTACATTTCATGATATAGGCAGCCATTACATCAATTTTAAAAAACAGCAAAATGCCTTTCTGTGCCTTGAAAGACATTCTTTCTTTACTTTTTATCTGTTTCAATCAATTTTACACATGTCTAAAAGATTTTACAATTTTTTCCTGTTACTCAGTTTCTTGTTACTTTGTTTCTCTGTTTAGTAACACCCCGTGAATGGCCAAAGCTCACAATGACAGTTTCATTTACCATATTACCATATAAACAGGGTGTAAATTTCCTTTCCTTTCTAGCACCACTTGAGGTGCAATACACATGAATACCTGGTCTGTGATTCCATGCTTATCTTATCAGTTAGGTATGATTTGAAAATAAGGTTGACCCCTAGGTAATGAACTCTCTCGGAATCTTGATTTCCAGATAACGCCATCCAATTAAGCAAGTGGCCAACGACGGCTTCAAGAAGTGTTTTTCCTTGAACCATTCACCAATAAAATCATAATTGATAAGCCACTTACACTACAGAACAAGAAGTAATAAAGAGAAAGGTAAAAAGAAGACTGCAAAAGGTATTGCATATGTGGGCAGCAATGTTTTATTATGACCTTGTGTTTGCCAATGGCATAAAAACAAAGACTATTATAGTAATAAAATTCCTAGTAATCCCCTTCTGAATCTCTTCAACCCACTTCTGGCTTTGAACAAGGGCTAAACCTCACAATGATGGAAGTTTCATTTACCATGTTACTATATTAACACAGTGTATATCTCCTTTTCTTTCTAGCACTGCTTGAGGTGCAATACAGGTGTATAAATGGTCTGCGATTCCATGATTATCTCACTTGCAAATAAAGTTGACCTATAGGTTAAAAACTTACTTCATTGCTAGGGGTGTATTACAGGTGTGTACATGGTCTGTGATTCCATGCTTATCTCATTACTTAGGTATCACTTGCAAAGAAAATTGACCTCTAAGCAAAAAACATACCTCCGATTTCTCTGTATCTTTCGCCCACGGCAATCAATTTTTTTCTGGCTTCCATCACATCAAGACGAGCTTCTGATTTCCCTAACAAAAAGAATCGTAATTGATAAGCCATTTAAATCACAGAAGAGTCTTGCACCAGCAGTCCAACTTTTAATTGTTTTAATTCTAAAAGATCATCGTTTGGATTGGCTAAGGTCTTTTGACTCGGTTCCCATGGCTTAGTTGCAATTTCTTCTTTCTTCACCTTTCTAGTTGCCATCGTAAGTTGATGTCTGCTCTGAGGTGGCTAAATCGAATTTGTGAGTAACAATACCGTTCAACTTTGAGTGACCAGAGCAGCAGCACAATTAATCCAAAAGAAAATCGAACATTACTGGTGTGCTAGAGAAAGATGAAAGTCTCAAATGGGGTACACTTAACCAGGATCTGAGTTACCATAGCAACAAAATGACGCCATGCCCCATTTTACATAACACGGAATAACTTGCCACCAGGGATAATTTTGACAGTACGCAGTCGGGATCTCAGACTTGACATAGTTGTCTTAACAATGGCAAAATTTAACAAAAAAAATCCATCAAAGCTTTTTCGAGAAAATTACGACTGAAGTTTCAAGGTGTCAAAATACAACAAAACAAAGCCGTTTTAAATGTAATTGTAAACTATGTCCACAAGACTTGACTAAATGGTATTCTGGTCTTAAATGAATCTTATAACATCTAATTACCTCGAGTGAAAATCTCAGACAAATTGCTCTGCTTGAATTTCAGAAACATTGCCTTGAATATCAACTAGTGTGGGGTGTTATTTTGCTTTCTATCAAAAATTGCCCCTAAAATTACTAAACTGGGAGACTTGGTCCTTGACGGGATAAATTCATATTCAACGTAATCCTGGAGTTTCAAATTAATTGAAACATTTTAAGGCTACTATTTTTCAGTGTCTCCTCAGGAAAATATTGCGCTGATCTTCACTCATGTTGTTTCTTGTCTGCATTATAATGTTCTTTTGTCTCGAATCACCATGCTATTGTACATTTCTGTATATCACGAATTCATAAAACGAGCAATTACTTTCCGGCGCTTTTCCAGAGCATGCTAAAATATCCCATGCTAGCTCTAATATAGCAATAAAATATACGTCTTGCTTACGTTAATCTTGAACATAAACAAGATATCAGGCATAGTGATTTTCCACTTGCACTAACCACTCATATATGTTTTAGCATGCTACGGGACAATCGCCGGAAAGCAATTGTGCGCTTTATCAATTCATGATATACAGAAATGTACAATAGCATGGTGATTCAAGACAAAAGATCATTATAATAAAGACAACAACCAACACCAGTGAAAATCAGCGCAATATTTTCCTGGGTTGATGCTGAAAATAGCAGCCTTAAAATGTTCCATTTAATTAGAAACTCCTGGATTGCGCTGAATATGGATTTATCTCATTGAGGGCTGAGTTTAAAAGAAATTCATCAAGAAAATTTTTTTAATATTTTCCTCAGTGTAAAAACATAGCCAAGTTTTCACAAAAAAGCAAAATAGCCACCTTATTCAAGTTCATATTTTTCGAAATCAAATGAAGCGATTTTGTTCCACTTTGCAGGAAATGTGGTTCATGTGTATAAAAATAACGTGCTCCAAATGCGCTTTCCGTGAGCCCGGCAAACATATACTGGAACGACTCGATTAGATTTGTTTCATGTTAACAGTCGAAAACTTCAGCAAAAGTTTTCTCATAATCACTCACATAGAATTTCTTTAAACTCGCTACACATTAGGCACACTATCTAAACTACAAGTACAGTAGACAGTTTAGAAAGAAAACCCCCAGATTTCAAGAAAATCAATCGTGAGTAAAAACAGCAATGACGTCATTGGATTGCTATGGTAACTCCGATCTCGATAAAATACACCGCACCCGAAACTTTGGTCTATCCCTAGCAAAAGTGTGGATATCAATCTCCTACATTATGTTTTAATGCATTGTGATTTACACACGTATTTTAAGTTGGAAGGTGTCACTATTGAAAAATCCAATCGGGCCACTTTAAGTAATTCGACCACTGCAACCGTCCGTCAGGTGAAAGATTTCCTTTCTACCAACTGACAAAGATGATATGTATAGCATCAAATTTCAGGTTTCGAAAACTTTCCACGGTGATCCGCCGCAATAGTCTTGGGCATTGGCCTCTTGAAAATTTAAGAGTTTTAGACCTTAGCCACTTTGCCTATAATTTTGAACACTTTGACGTAAGAAAGAAAAATATACACACTATCCAGGTCCTTCCTTCAGCGAGGTATCATGTGTACATTTAATGATATAGGCAGCCATTACATCCATTTGAAACAGCAAAATGCCTTTCTGTGCCTTGAAAGACATTCTTTCTTTACTTTTTATCTGTTTCAATCAATTTTACACAGGTCTAAAAGATTTTACAATTTTTTCCTGTTACTCAGTTTCTTGTTACTTTGTTTCTCTGTTTAGTAACACCCCGTGAATGGCCAAAGCTCACAATGACAGTTTCATTTACCATATTACCATATAAACAGGGTGTAAATTTCCTTTCCTTTCTAGCACCACTTGAGGTGCAATACACGTGAATACATGGTCTGTGATTCCATGTTTATCTTATCAGTTAGGTATGATTTGAAAATAAGGTTGACCCCTAGGTAATGAAATCTCTCAGAATCTTGTTTTCGAGATAACGCCATCCAATAATAATCCCCCGTAATCCCCTTCTGAATCTCTTCAACCCACTTCTGGCTTTGAACAAGGGCTAAACCTCACAATAATGGAAGTTTCATTTACTATATTACCATATTAACAGAGTGTATATCTCCTTTTCTTTCTAGCACTGCTTAAGGTGCAATACAGGTGTATAAATAGTCTGCGATTCCATGCTTATCTCACTTGCAAATAAAGTTGACCTATAGGTTAAAAACTTACTTCATTGCTAGGGGTGTAATACAGGTGTATACATGGTCTGTGATTCCATGCTTATCTCATTACTTAGGTATCACTTGCAAAGAAAATTGACCTCTAGGCAACAAACATACCTCTGATTTCTCTGAATCTTTCTACGGAGGGAATCATTTCTTTTCTGGCTTCCATAACATCAAGAAGAGCTTCTGATTTCCCTAACGAACAAAATCGTAATTGATAAGCCATTTAAATCACAGAAGAGTCTTGCACCAGCAGTCCAACTTTTAATTGTTTTAATTCTAGAAAATCATAGTTTGGATTGGCTAAGGTCTTTTGACTCGGTCACCATGGCTTAGTTGCAATTTCTTCTTTCTTCACTTTTCTAATTGTCATCGTAAGTTGATGTCTGCTCTGAGGTGGCTAAATCGAATTTGTGAGTAACAATACCATTCAACTTTCAGTGACTAGAGCAGCAGCACAATTAATCCAACAGAAAATCTAACATTACTGGTGTGCTAGAGAAGGATGAAAGTCTCAAATGGGGTACACTTAACCAGGATCTGAGTTACCATAGCAACAAAATGACGCCATGCCCCATTTTACATAACACGGAATAACTTGCCACCAGGGATAATTTTGACAGTACGCAGTCGGGATCTCAGACTTGACATAGTTGTCTTAACAATGGCAAAATTTAACAAAAAAAATCCATCAAAGCTTTTTCGAGAAAATTACGACTGAAGTTTCAAGGTGTCAAAATACAACAAAACAAAGCCGTTTTAAATGTAATTGTAAACTATGTCCACAAGACTTGACTAAATGGTATTCTGGTCTTAAATGAATCTTATAACATCTAATTACCCCGAGTGAAAATCTCAGACAAATTGCTCTGCTTGACTTTCAGAAACATTGCCTTGAATATCAACTAGTGTGGGGTGTTATTTTGCTTTCTATCAAAAATTGGCCCTAAAATTACTAAACTGGGAGACTTGGTCCTTGATGGGATAAATTCATATTCAACGTAATCCCGGAGTTTCAAATTAATTGAAACATTTTAAGGCTACTATTTTTCAGTGTCTCCTCAGGAAAATATTGCATTGATTTTCACTCATGTTGTTTCTTGTCTGCATTATAATGTTCTTTTGTCTCGAATCACCATGCTATTGTACATTTCTGTATATCACGAATTCATAAAACGTCCAATTCCTTTCCGGCGCTTTTCCAAAGCACGCTAAAATATCCCATCCTAGCTCTACAATAGCAATAAATTATACGTCTTCTTTACGTTTATGTTAAACATAAACAAGATATCAGGCATAGTGATTTTCCACTTACACTCACAACTCATACATGTTTTAGCATGCTAGGGGACAATCGCCGGAAAGCAATCGTGCGCTTTATCAATTCATGATATACAGAAATGTACAATAGCATGGTGATTCAAGACAAAAGAACATTATAATAAAGACAACAACCAACACCAGTGAAAATCAGCGCAATATTTTCCTGGGTTGATGCTGAAAAATAGCAGCCTTAAAATGTTTCATTTAATTTGAAACTCCTGGATTACGCTGAATATGAATTTATCTTATTGAGGGCTGAGTTTAAAAGAAATTCATCAAGAATATTTTTTAATATTTGCCTCAGTGTAAAAACATAGCCAAGTTTTCACAAAAAAGCAAAATAGCCACCTTATTCAAGTTCATATTTTTCGAAATCAAATGAAGCGATTTTGTTCCACTTTGCAGGAAATGTGGTTCATGTGTATAAAAATAACGTGCTTCAAATGCGCTTTCTGTGAGTCCGGCAAACATATCCTGGAACGACTCGATTAGATTTGTTTCATGTTAACAGTCGAAAACTTCAGCAAAAGTTTTCTCATAATCACTCACATAGAATTTCTTTAAACTCGCTACACATTAGGCACACTATGTAAACTACAAGTACAGTAGACAGTTTAGAAAGAAAACCTCTAGATTTCAAGAAAATCAATCGTGAGTAAAAACAGCAATGACGTCACTCGATTGCTATGGTAACTCCGATCTCAATAAAATACACCGCACCCGAAACTTTGGCCTATCCCTAGCAAAAGTGTGGATATCAATCTCCTACATTATGTTTTAATGCATTGTGATTTACACACGTATTTTAAGTTGGAAGGTGTCACTATTGAAAAATCCAATCGGGCCACTTTAACTTATTCGACCACTGCAACCGTCCGTCGGGTGAAACACTACTATAGTAATAAAATTGCTAGTAATCCCCTTCTGAATCTCTTCAACCCACTTCTGGCTTTGAACAAGGGCTAAACCTCACAATGATGGAAGTTTCATTTACCATGTTACTATATTAACACAGTGTATATCTCCTTTTCTTTCTAGCACTGCTTGAGGTGCAATACAGGTGTATAAATGGTCTGCGATTCCATGCTTATCTCACTTGCAAATAAAGTTGACCTATAGGGTAAAAACTTACTTCATTGCTAGGGGTGTAATACAGGTGTATACATGGTCTGTGATTCCATGCTTATCTCATTACTTAGGTATCACTTGCAAAGAAAATTGACCTCTAAGTAACAAACATACCTATGATTTCTCTGCATCTTTCTAGGGAGAGAATCAGTTCTTTTCTGGCTTCCATCACATCAAGACGAGCTTCTGATTTCCCTAACAAAAAGAATCGTAATTGATAAGTCATTTAAATCACAGAAGAGTCTTGGACCAGCAGTCCAACTTTTAATTGTTTCAATTCTAAAAAATCATAGTTTGGATTGGCTAATGTCTTTTGACTCCGTTGCCATGGCTTAGTTGCAATTTCTTCTTTCTTCACTTTTCTAGTTGTCATCGTAAGTTGATGTCTGCTCTGAGGTGGCTATATCGAATTTGTGAGTAACAATACCGTTCAACTTTGAGTGACTAGAGCAGCAGCACAATTAATCCAACAGAAAATCGAACATTACTGGTGTGCTTAACCAGGATCTGAGTTACAACAGGAACAAAATGACGCCATGCCCCATTTTACATAACACGGTATAACTTGCCACCAGGGATAATTTTGACGGTACGCAGTCAGGATCTCACACTTGACATAGTTGTCTTAACAATGGCAAAATTAAAAAAAAAAATCCATCAAAGCTTTTTCGAGAAAATTACGACTGAAGTTTCAAGGTGTCAAAATACAACAAAACAAAGCCGTTTTAAACGTAATTTTAAACTATGTCCACAAGACTTGACTAAATGGTATTCTGGTCTTAAATGAATCTTATAACATCTAATTACCTCGAGTGAAAATCTCAGACAAATTGCTCTGCTTGACTTTCAGAAACATTGCCTTGAATATCAACTAGTGTGGGGTGTTATTTTGCTTTCTATCAAAAATTGCCCCTAAAATTACTAAACTGGGAGACTTGGTCCTTGATGGGATAAATTCATATTCAATGTAATCCCGGAGTTTCAAATTAATTGAAACATTTTAAGGCTACTATTTTTCAGTGTCTCCTCAGGAAAATATTGCGCTGATCTTCACTCATGTTGTTTCTTGTCTGCATTATAATGTTCTTTTCTCTCGAATCACCATGCTATTGTACATTTCTGTATATCACGAATTCATAAAACGTGCAATTGCTTTCCGGCGCTTTTCCAAAGCATGCTAAAATATCCCATGCTACCTCTACAATAGCAATAAATTATACGTCTTGCTTACGTTAATCTTGAACATAAACAAGATATCAGGCATAGTGATTTTCCACTTGCACTCACAACTCATACATGTTTTAGCATGCTACGGGACAATAGCCGGAAAGCAATTCATGATATACAGAAATGTACAATAGCATGGTGATTCAAGACAAAAGAACATTATAATAAAGACAACAACCAAACCAGTGAAAATCAGCGCAATATTTTCCTGGGTTGATGCTGAAAATAGCAGCCTTAAAATGTTTCATTTAATTTGAAACTCCTGGATTACGCTGAATATGAATTTATCTCATTGAGGGCTGAGTTTAAAAGAAATTCATCAGGAACATTTTTTAATATTTGCCTCAGTGTAAAAACATAGCCAAGTTTTCACAAAAAAGGAAAATAGCCACCTTATTTAAGTTCATATTTTTCGAAATCAAATGAAGCGATTTTGTTCCACTTTGCAGGAAATGTGGTTCATGTGTATAAAAATAACGTGCTCCAAATGCGCTTTCCGTGAGCCCGGCAAACATATACTGGAACGACTCGATTAGATTTGTTTCATGTTAACAGTCGAAAACTTCAGCAAAAGTTTTCTCATAATCACTCACACAGAATTTCTTTAAACTCGCTACACATTAGGCACACTATCTAAACTACAAGTACAGTAGACAGTTTAGAAAGAAAACCTCTAGATTTCAAGAAAATCAATCGTCAGTAAAAACAGCAATGACGTCATTGGATTGCTATAGTAACTCCGATCTCGATAAAATACACCGCACCCGAAACTTTGGTCTATCCCTAGCAAAAGTGTGGATATCAATCTCCTACATTATGTTTTAATGCATTGTGATTTACACACGTATTTTAAGTTGGAAGGTGTCACTATTGAAAAATCCAATCGGGCCACTTTAAGTAATTCGACCACTGCAACCGTCCGTCAGGTGAAAGATTTCCTTTCTACCAACTGACAAAGATGATATGTATAGTATCAAATTTCAGGTTTCGAAAACTTTCCACGGTGATCCGCCGCAATAGTCTTGGGCATTGGCCTCTTGAAAATTTAAGAGTTTTAGACCTTAGCCACTTTGCCTATAATTTTGAAAATTTTGACGTAAGGAAGAAAAATATACACCCTATCCACGTCCTTCCTTCAGCGAGGTATCCTGTGTACATTTCATGATATACCCAGCCATTACATCAATTTAAAACAGCAAAATGCCTTTCTGTGCCTTGAAAGACATTCTTTCTTTACTTTTTATCTGTTTCAATCAATTTTACACAGGTCTAAAAGATTTTACAATTTTTTCCTGTTACTCAGTTTCTTGTTACTTTGTTTCTCTGTTTAGTAACACCCCGTGAATGGCCAAAGCTCACAATGACAGTTTCATTTACCATGTTACCATATAAACAGGGTGTAAATTTCCTTTCCTTTCTAGCACCACTTGAGGTGCAATACACGTGAATACATGGTCTGTGATTCCATGCTTATCTTATCACTTAGGTATGATTTGAAAATAAGGTTGACCCCTAGGTAATGAACTCTCTCGGAATCTTGTTTTCGAGATAACGCCATCCAATTAAGCAAGTGGCCAACCACGGCTTCAAGAAGTGTTTTTCCTTGAACCATTAACCAACAAAATCATAATTGATAAGCCACTTACACTACAGAATAAGAAGTAATAAAGAAAAAGGCAAAAACAAGACTGCAAACGCATTCCATATGTGGACAGCAATGTTTTTTTATGACCTTGTGTTTGCCAATGGCATAAAAAGAAAGACTACTATACTAAAAAAATTGCTAGTAATCCCCTACTGAATCTCTTCAACCCAATTCCGGCTTTGAAGAAGGGCTAAACCTCACAATAATGGAAGTTTCATTTACCATGTTACCATATTAACAGAGTGTATATCTTCTTTTCTTTCTAGCACTGCTTGAGGTGCAATACAGGTGTATAAATGGTCTGCGATTCCATGCTTATCTCACTTGCAAATAAAGTTGACCTATAGGTTAAAGACTTACTTCATTGCTAGGGGTGTAATACAGGTGTATACATGGTCTGTGATTCCATGCTTATCTCATTACTTAGGTATCACTTGCAAAGAAAATTGACCCCTAAGCAACAAACATACCTCTGATTTCTCTGAATCTTCCTAGTGAGGGATTCATTTCTTTTCTGGCTTCCATAACATCAAGAAGAGCTTCTGATTTCCCTAACGAACAAAATCGTAATTGATAAGCCATTTAAATCACAGAAGAGTCTTGCACCAGCAGTCCAACTTTTAATTGTTTTAATTCTAGAAAATCATAGTTTGGATTGGCTAAGGTCTTTTGACTCGGTCGCCATGGTTTAGTTACAATTTCTTCTTTCTTCACTTTTCTAGTTGTCATCGTAAGTTGATGTCTGTTCTGAGGTGGCTAAATCGAATTTGTGAGTAACAATACCATTCAACTTTGAGTGACTAGAGCAGCACCACAATTAATCCAACAGAAAATCGAACATCACTGGTGTGCTAGAGAAAGATGAAAGTCTCAAATGGGGTACACTTAACCAGGATCTGAGTTACCATAGCAACAAAATGACGCCATGTCCCATTTTACATAACACGGTATAACTTGCCACCAGGGATAATTTTGACAGTACGCAGTCGGGATCTCAGACTTGACATAGTTGTCTTAACAATGGCAAAATTTAACAAAAAAAATCCATCAAAGCTTTTTCGAGAAAATTACGACTGAAGTTTCAAGGTGTCAAAATACAACAAAACAAAGCCGTTTTAAATGTAATTTTAAACTATGTCCACAAGACTTGACTAAATGGTATTCTGGTCTTAAATGAATCTTATAACATCTAACTACCCCGAGTGAAAATCTCAGACAAATTGCTCTGCTTGACTTTCAGAAACATTGCCTTGAATATCAACTAGTGTGGGGTGTTATTTTGCTTTCTATCAACAATTGGCCCTAAAATTACTAAACTGGGAGACTTGGTCCTTGACGGGATAAATTCATATTCAACGTAATCCCGGAGTTTCAAATTAATTGAAACATTTTAAGGCTACTATTTTTCAGTGTCTCCTCAGGAAAATATTGCGCTGATCTTCACTCATGTTGTTTCTTGTCTGCATTATAATGTTCTTTTCTCTCGAATCACCATGCTATTGTACATTTCTGTATATCACGAATTCATAAAACGTGCAATTGCTTTCCGGCGCTTTTCCAAAGCATGCTAAAATATCCCATGCTAGCTCTACAATAGCAATAAAATATACGTCTTGTTTACGTTTATGTTAAACATAAACAAGATATCAGGTATAGTGATTTTCCACTTCCACTCACAACTCATACATGTTTTAGCATGCTACGGGACAATCGCCGGAAAGCAATTGTGCGCTTTGTCAATTCATGATATACAGAAATGTACAATAGCATGGTGATTCAAGACAAAAGAACATTATAATAAAGACAACAACCAACATGAGTGAAAATCAGCGCAATATTTTCCTGGGTTGATGCTGAAGAATAGCAGCCTTAAAATGTTTCATTTAATTTGAAACTCCTGGATTACGCTGAATATGAATTTATCTTATTGAGGGCTGAGTTTAAAAGAAATTCATCAAGAACATTTTTTAATATTTGCCTCAGTGTAAAAACATAGCCAAGTTTTCACAAAAAAGCAAAATAGCCACCTTATTCAAGTTCATATTTTTCGAAATCAAATGAAGCGATTTTGTTCCACTTTGCAGGAAATGTGGTTCATGTGTATAAAAATAACGTGCTCCAAATGCGCTTTCCGTGAGCCCGGCAAACATATACTGGAACGACTCGATTAGATTTGTTTCATGTTAACAGTCGAAAACTTCAGCAAAAGTTTTCTCATAATCACTCACATAGAATTTCTTTAAACTCGCTACACATTAGGCACACTATCTAAACTACAAGTACAGTAGACAGTTTAGAAAGAAAACCTCTAGATTTCAAGAAAATCAATCGTCAGTAAAAACAGCAATGACGTCATTGGATTGCTATGGTAACTCCGATCTCCATAAAATACACCGCACCCGAAACTTTGGTCTATCCCTAGCAAAAGTGTGGATATCAATCTCCTACATTATGTTTTAATGCATTGTGATTTACACACGTATTTTAAGTTGGAAGGTGTCACTATTGAAAAATCCAATCGGGCCACTTTAAGTTATTCGACCACTGCAACCGTCCCTCAGGTGAAAGATTTCCTTTCTACCAACTGACAAAGATGATATGTATAGTATCAAATTTCAGGTTTCGAAAACTTTCCACGGTGATCCGCCGCAATAGTCTTGGGCATTGGCCTCTTGAAAATTTAAGAGTTTTAAACCTGAGCCACTTCGCTTAAAATTTTGAACACTTTGACGTAAGAAAGAAAATATACACACTATCCAGGTCCTTCCTTCAGCGCGGTATCATGTGTACATTTAATGATATAGGCAGCCATTACATCAATTTAAAACAGCAAAATGCCTTTCTGTGCCTTGAAAGACATTCTTTCTTTACTTTTATGAATCAATTTTACACATGTCTAAAAGATTTTACAATTTTTTCCTGTTACTCAGTTTCTTGTTACTTTGTTTCTCTGTTTAGTAACACCCCAAGAATGGCCAAAGCTCACAATGACAGTTTCATTTACCATGTCACCATATAAACAGGGTGTAAATTTCCTTTCCTTTCTAGCACCACTTGAGGTGCAATACACGTGAATACATGGTCTGTGATTCCATGCTTATCTTATCAGTTAGGTATGATTTGAAAATAAGGTTGACCCCTAGGTAATGAACTCTCTCGGAATCTTGTTTTCGAGATAACGCCATCCAATTAAGCAAGTAGCCTACGACGGCTTCAAGAAGTGTTTTTCCTTGAACCATTAACCAACAAAATCATAATTGATAAGCCACTTACACTACAGAATAAGAAGTAATAAAGAAAAAGGCAAAAACAAGACTGCAAAAGGTATTGCATATGTGGACAGCAATGTTTTTTTATGACCTTGTGTTTGCCAATGGCATAAAAAGAAAGACTACTATAGTAATACAATTGCTAGTAGTCCCCTTCTGAATCTCTTCAACCCACTTCTGGCTTTGAACAAGGGCTAAACCTCACAATGATGGAAGTTTCATTTACCATGTTACCATATTAACAGAGTGTATATCTCCTTTTCTTTCTAGCACTGCTTGAGGTGCAATACAGGTGTATAAATAGTCTGCGATTCCATGCTTATCTCACTTGCAAATGACGTTGACCTATAGGTTAAAGACTTACTTCATTGCTAGGGGTGTAATACAGGTGTATACATGGTCTGCGATTCCATGCTTATCTCATTACTTAGGTATGACTTGCAAAGAAAATTGACCTCTAAGTAAAACACATACCTCTGATTTCTCTCAATCTTTCTACCGAGGCAATCAATTCTTTTCCGGCTTCCATCACATCAAGACGAGCTTCTGATTTCCCTAACGAACAAAATCGTAATTGATAAGCCATCTAAATCACAGAAGAGTCTTGCACCAGCAGTCCAACTTTTAATTGCTTTAATTCTAGAAAATCATAGTTTGGATTGGCTAAGGTCTTTTGACTCGGTCGCCATGGTTTAGTTGCAATTTCTTCTTTCCTCACTTTTCTAGTTGTCATCGTAAGTTGATGTCTGTTCTGAGGTGGCTAAATCGAATTTGTAAGCAACAATACCGTTCAACTTTGAGTGACTAGAGCAGCACCACAATTAATCCAACAGAAAATCGAACATTACTGGTGTGCTAGAGAAAGATGAAAGTATCAAATGGGGTACACTTAACCAGGATCTGAGTTACCATAGCAACAAAATGACACCATGCCCCATTTTACATAACACGGAATAACTTGCCACCAGGGATAATTTTGACAGTACGCAGTCGGGATCTCAGACTTGACATAGTTGTCTTAACAATGGCAAAATTTAACAAAAAAAAAATCCATGAAAGCGTTTTCGAGAAAATTACGACTGAAGTTTCAAGGCGTCAAAATACAACAAAACAAAGCCGTTTTAAATGTAATTGTAAACTATGTCCACAAGACTTGACTAAATGGTATTCTGGTCTTAAATGAATCTTATAACATCTAATTACCCCGAGTGAAAATCTCAGAGAAATTGCTCTGCTTGAATTTCAGAAACATTGCCTTGAATATCAACTAGTGTGGGGTGTTATTTTGCTTTCTATCAAAAATTGCCCCTAAAATTACTAATCTGGGAGACTTGGTCCTTGATGGGATAAATTCATATTCAACGTAATCCCGGAGTTTCAAATTAATTGAAATATTTTAAGGCTACTATTTTTCAGTGTCTCCTCAGGAAAATATTGCGCTGATTTTCACTCATGTTGTTTCTTGTCTGCATTATAATGTTCTTTTGTCTCGAATCCCCATGCTATTGTACATTTCTGTATATCACGAATTCATAAAACGTGCAATTGCTTTCCGCCACTTTTCCAAAGCATGCTAAAATATCCCATGCTAGCTCTACAATAGCAATAAATTATACGTCTAGTTTATGTTTATATTAAACATAAACAAGATATCAGGCGTAGTGATTTTCCACTTACACTCACAACTCATACATGTTTTAGCATGCTACGGGACAATCGCCGGAAAGCAATTGCGCGCTTTATGCATTCATGATATACAGAAATGTACAATAGCATGGTGATTCAAGACAAAAGAACATTATAATAAAGACAACAACCAACATGAGTGAAAATCAGCGCAATATTTTCCTGGGTTGATGCTGAAAATAGCAGCCTTAAAATGTTTCATTTAATTTGAAACTCCTGGATTGTGCTGAATATGAATTTATCTCATTGAGGGCTGAGTTTAAAAGAAATTCATCAAGAACATTTTTTTAATATTTTCCTCAGTGTAAAAACATAGCCAAGTTTTCACAAAAAAGCAAAATAGCCACCTTATTCAAGTTCATATTTTTCGAAATCAAATGAAGCGATTTTGTTCCACTTTGCAGGAAATGTGGTTCATGTGTATAAAAATAACGTGCTCCAAATGCGCTTTCCGTGAGCCCGGCAAACATATACTGGAACGACTCGATTAGATTTGTTTCATGTTAACAGTCGAAAACTTCAGCAAAAGTTTTCTCATAATCACTCACATAGAATTTCTTTAAACTCGCTACACATTAGGCACACTATCTAAACTACAAGTACAGTAGATAGTTTAGAAAGAAAACCTCTAGATTTCAAGAAAATCAATCGTCAGTAAAAACAGCAATGACGTCATTGGATTGCTATGGTAACTCCGATCTCCATAAAATACACCGCACCCGAAACTTTGGTCTATCCCTAGCAAAAGTGTGGCTATCAATCTCCTACATTATGTTTTAATGCATTGTGATTTAAACACGTATTTTAAGTTGGAAGGTGTCACTATTGAAAAATCCAATGGGGCCACTTTAAGTTATTCGACCACTGCAACCGCCGTCAGGTGAAAGATTTCCTTTCTACCAACTGACAAAGATGATATGTATAGTATCAAATTTCAGGTTTCGAAAACTTTCCACGGTGATCCGCCGCAATAGTTTTCGGCATTGGCCTCTTGAAAATTTAAAAGTGTTAAACCTTAGCCACTTTGCTTAAAATTTTGAACATTTTGTCGTCAGAAAGAAAAATATACACACTATCCAGGTCTTCCTTCAGCGCGGTATCATGTGTATATTTAATGATATAGGCAGCCATTACATCAATTTAAAACAGCAAAATGCCTTTCTGTGCCTTGAAAGAAATTCTTTCTTTACTTTTTATCTGTTTCAATCAATTTTACACATGTCTAAAAGATTTTACAATTTTTTCCTGTTATTCAGTTTCTTGTTACTTTGTTTCTCTGTTTAGTAACACCCCAAGAATGGCCAAAGCTCACAATGACAGTTTCATTTACCATGTTACCATATAAACAGGGTGTAAATTTCCTTTCCTTTCTAGCACCACTTGAGGTGCAATACACGTGAATACATGGTCTGTGATTCCATGCTTATCTTATCAGTTAGGTATGATTTGAAAGTAAGGTTATCCCCTAAGTAATGAAGTCTCTTGGAATCTTGTTCTCGAGATAACGGCATCCAATTAAGCAAGTAGCCTACTACGGCGTCGAGAAGTGTTTTTCCTTGAACCATTAACCAACAAAATCATAATTGATAAGCCACTTACACTACAGAATAAGAAGTAATAAAGAAAAAGGCAAAAACAAGACTGCAAAAGGTATTGCATATGTGGACAGCAATGTTTTTTTATGACCTTGTGTTTGCCAATGGCATAAAAAGAAAGACTACTATAGTAATACAATTGCTAGTAATCCCCTTCTGAATCTCTTCAACCCACTTCTGGCTTTGAACAAGGGCTAAACCTCACAATGATGGAAGTTTCATTTACCATGTTACCATATTAACAGAGTGTATATCTCCTTTTCTTTCTAGCACTGCTTGAGGTGCAATACAGGTGTATAAATAGTCTGCGATTCCATGCTTATCTCACTTGCAAATAAAGTTGACCTATAGGTTAAAGACTTACTTCATTGCTAGGGGTGTAATACAGGTGTATACACGGTCTGTGATTCCATGCTTATCTCATTACTTAGGTATCACTTGCAAAGAAAATTGACCTCTAAGTAACAAACATACCTCTGATTTCTCTCAATCTCTCTACCGAGGCAATCAATTCTCTTCTGGCTTCCATCACATCAAGACGAGCTTCTGATTTCCCTAACGAACAGAATCGTAATTGATAAGCCATTTAAATCACAGAAGAGTCTTGCACCAGCAGTCCAACTTTTAATTGTTTTAATTCTAGAAAATCATAGTTTGGATTGGCTAAGGTCTTTTGACTCGGTCGCCATGGTTTAGTTGCAATTTCTTCTTTCTTCACTTTTCTAGCTGTCATCGTAAGTTGATGTCTGCTCTGAGATGGCTAAATCGAATTTGTGAGTAAAAATACCGTTCAACTTTGAGTGACTAGAGCAGCACCACAATTAATCCAACAGAAAATCGAACATTACTGGTGTGCTAGAGAAAGATGAAAGTCTCAAATGGGGTACACTTAACCAGGATCTGAGTTACCATAGCAACAAAATGACGCCATGCCCCATTTTACATAACACGGAATAACTTGCCACCAGGGATAATTTTGACAGTACGCAGTCGGGATCTCAGACTTGACATAGTTGTCATAACAATGGCAAAATTTAACAAAAAAAATCCATCAAAGCGTTTTCGAGAAAATTACGACTGAAGTTTCAAGGTGTCAAAATACAACAAAACAAAGCCGTTTTAAATGTAATTTTAAACTATGTCCACAAGACTTGACTAAATGGTATTCTGGTCTTAAATGAATCTTATAACATCTAATTACCCCGAGTGAAAATCTCAGACAAATTGCTCTGCTTGACTTTCAGAAACATTGCCTTGAATATCAACTAGTGTGGGGTGTTATTTTGCTTTCTATCAACAATTGGCCCTAAAATTACTAATCTGGGAGACTTGGTCCTTGATGGGATAAATTCATATTCAACGTAATCCCGGAGTTTCAAATTAATTGAAACATTTAAAGGCTACTATTTTTCAGTGTCTCCTCAGGAAAATATTGCACTGATTTTCACTCATGTTGTTTCTTGTCTGCATTATAATGTTCTTTTGTCTCGAGTCACCATGCTATTGTACATTTCTGTATATTACGAATTCATAAAACGTGCAATTGCTTTCCGGCGCTTTTCCAAAGCATGCTAAAATATCCCATGCTACCTCTACAATAGCAATAAAATATACGTCTTGTTTAGGTTTATGTTAAACATAAACAAGATATCAGGCATAGTGATTTTCCACTTGCACTCACCACTAATACATGTTTTACCATGCTAGGGGACAATCGCCGCAAAGCAATTGTGCGCTTTATGAATTCAAGATATACAGAAATGTACAATAGCATGGTGATTTAAGACAAAAGAACATTATAATAAAGACAACAACCAACATGAGTGAAAATCAGCGCAATATTTTCCTGGGTTGATGCTGAAAATAGCAGCCTTAAAATGTTTCATTTAATTTGAAACTCCTGGATTGTGCTGAATATGAATTTATCTCATTGAGGGCTGAGTTTAAAAGAAATTCATCAAGAACATTTTTTTAATATTTGCCTCAGTGTAAAAACATAGCCAAGTTTTCACAAAAAAGCAAAATAGCCACCTTATTCAAGTTCATATTTTTCGAAATCAAATGAAGCGATTTTGTTCCACTTTGCAGGAAATGTGGCTCATGTGTATAAAAATAACGTGCGCCAAATGCGCTTTCCGTGAGCCCGGCAAACATATACTGGAACGACTCGATTAGATTTGTTTCATGTTAACAGTCGAAAACTTCAGCAAAAGTTTTCTCATAATCACTCACATAGAATTTCTTTAAACTCGCTACACATTAGGCACACTATCTAAACTACAAGTACAGTAGACAGTTTAGAAAGAAAACCTCTAGATTTCAAGAAAATCAATCGTCAGTAAAAACAGCAATGACGTCATTGGATTGCTATGGTAACTGCGATCTCGATAAATTACACCGCACCCGAAACTTTGGTCTATCCCTAGCAAAAGTGTGGATATCAATCTCCTACATTATGTTTTAATGCATTGTGATTTACACACGTATTTTAAGTTGGAAGGTGTCACTATTGAAAAATCCAATCGGGCCACTTTAAGTTATTCGACCACTGCAACCGTCCGTCAGGTGAAAGATTTCCTTTCTACCAACTGACAAAGATGATATGTATAGCATCAAATTTCAGGTTTCGAAAACTTTCCACGGTGATCAGCCGATATAGTCTTGGGCATTGGCCTCTTTAAAATTTAAGAGTTTTAGACCTTAGCCACTTTGCCTATAATTTTGAACACTTTGACGTAAGAAAGAAAAATATACACACTATCCAGGTCCTTCCTTCAGCGCAGTATCATGTGTACATTTAATGATATAGGCAGCCATTACATCAATTTAAAACAGCAAAATGCCTTTCTGTGCCTTGAAAGAAATTCTTTCTTTACTTTTTATCTGTTTCAATCAATTTTACACATGTCTGAAAGATTTTACAATATTTTCCTGTTACTCAGTTTCTTGTTACTTTGTTTCTCTGTTTAGTAACACCCCGTGAATGGCCAAAGCTCACAATGACAGTTTCATTTACCATGTTAGCATATAAACAGGGTGTAAATTTCCTTGAAGCGATAATTGATGTATCAATATCGGAAAGTGTCAAAAATGTTCATGAAAACACAGACGTTTCGGTTATCTGACCCTTCTTCAGTGTTAAAAAACCGTTAAAAAACCGTTAAAATACGCAGTAGATTTGTAACTACGTTAGATGGGCGCGCGCACGTAGAAAAATTGCGCATGCATTGTTTAAATGTAGCTGAAGTTTATGTTTAGTCCATGCGGCTGCACCGTTTCTAGCCGAAAAATCAGCCTCATCTCCTGTTGTTTTCACTGGATGTTGGTGCCTCTACACAAACGCATACCACGCACCTGGACATCTGTGATACTGTGGCCCGTAGAGTTGAAATGTTGGGCCACAGGAAATCCAGGAGTGTTCTTGCGTATGCTTCGCAAATGCTCACCAAATCGACTTCTGAGGCTTCGACCGGTTTCACCGATGTAGAGATGGGAGCATCTGCGACAGGATGTGCAATACACGAGATTTTCCGACATACATGTAAAATGTTCTCGGATGGTAAAGGTGCATTTAGGACCTGGTATCACAGTGAGAGGATTGATGTACTCACAGGTGTTGCAACGAGAGCGTTGACATGCACATGATCCAGGCTGCTCAGTCGAGGAGTTGTTGGTGGAGCGTACCAGCATGTTTCGTAGGTTGAGGTCGCGTTTGTATGCCACAAAAGGTGCTCGTGGGAAGATGTCACGCGTTTGCAGATCCGTTGATAGAATGCAAAAGTTCTGAATTAGATACCGTTTAATTTGGGTGTTAAAGGGGTGGTATGTGAGGACCACAGGCACTCTATCAACTGTTCTTTCACCACGTTCGGACCCGCTCAGAGCGTCTGGACGACGGATGGTTGTTACCCTACGCAGATCATGCTCGAGGGAAGTACACAGATGACCACGCTGTGTAAAAAATGTAGTCATGTCCTGAGATTTAACCAGGAAGTCATCGTCGTCGGAGCAAAGTCGACGCAGGCAGAGGAACTGGCTGTAAGGGATAGCACGCTTGCAGTGGTCAGGATGAAAAGAAGAGAAATGGAGGTAGTTGTGAGAATCTGTTTCCTTGTAGAAGACAAAGGTTTGAATCTTATCATCAGAAATGCGTAGGTTGATGTCCAGGAAGGGTAGTTCCGTGTCAGTAATACTGGATGTGAATTGAAGTCAATGAAGGCTTCGAGTTCCTCTCTCCGGCATGACGCTGCTCCAACAATGTCATCGATGTACCTTTTGTGCAGCTGAGGTATCAATCCGGTGTACTGCTCGCGAATTTGTTGTTCTACATGTCCAACGAACAAGCAGGCATAGTTTGGCCCCATTTCGCTACCCATTGCAACTCCACCAAGTTGACGATAGTATTCGTTGTTGAAAGAGGATGAGTTTAAGGTTAGAACCAGCTCGGCTAGTCTTGTGAGGGTGGACGTTGAAGGTTCTTTGACATCGCGCTTGTCAAGGAAGTAGGCCAGCGCTTGCAGTCCAGAGTTGTTAGGAATAACCGTGTACAGTGATTTGACGTCCATAGTAAAGAGAAAGTGATGATCTGGTGAAGCGGTGTCGAATCTGAACGAATCGAAAATGTGGAGTGCATGCTTAGTGTCCTTAACATAGGTTGGGAGACTTTTTACAAACGGAGCCAAAACTTCATCAAGATAGGCAGAAATGTTCTCCGTAGGACAACTGCAAGCAGACACTATCGGCCGTCCGGGGTTGTTGGGTTTATGTATCTTCGGTAGAAGATAACATCAAGATGTGCGCAGTGTGGTGACGACGAGGTTCTTAGCTGAGGGTGGTAGTGCAAACGCGTGACATCTTCCCACAAGCACCTTTTGTGGCATACAAACGCGACCTCAACCTACGAAACATGCTGGTACGCTCCACCAACAACTCCTCGACTGAGCAGCCTGGGTCATGTGCATGTCAACGCTCTCGTTGCAACACCTGTGAGTACATCAATCCTCTCACTGTGATACCAGGTCCTAAATGTACCTTTACCATCCAAGAACATTGTACATGTATGTCGGAAAATCTCGCGTATTGCATATCCTCTCGCAGATGCTCCCATCTCTACATCAGTGAAACCGGTCGAAGCCTCAGAAGTCGATTTGGTGAGCATTTGCGAAGCATACGCAACACTCCTGGATTTCCTGTGGCCCAACATTTCAACTCTACGGGCCACAGTATCACAGATGTCCAGGTGCGTGGTATGCGTTTGTGTAGAGGCACCAACATCCAGTGAAAACAACAGGAGATGAGGCTGATTTTTCGGCTAGAAACAGTGCAGCCGCATGGACTAAACATAAACTTCAGCTACATTTAAACAATGCATGCGCAATTTTTCTACGTGCGCGCGCCCATCTAACGTAGTTACAAATCTACTGCGTATTTTAACGGTTTTTTAACGGTTTTTTAACGGTTTTTTAACACTGAAGAAGGGTCATATACCCGAAACGTCTCTGTTTTCATGAACATTTTTGACACTTTCCGATATTGATACATCCAGTATCGCTTCAATCTTTTTTAACCAAGTGTCACGCATCAGCAGCGACTTCTTAGTCTACCAATATACTTTTATTTGAAAATTTCCTTTCCTTTCTAGCACCACTTGAGGTGCAATACACGTGAATACATGGTCTGTGATTCCATGCTTATCTTATCACTTAGGTATGATTTGAAAATAAGGTTGACCCCTAGGTAATGAACTCTCTTGGAATCTTGTTTTCGACATAACGACATCCAATTAAGCAAGTGACCAACGACGGCTTCAAGAAGTGTTTTTCCTTGAACCATTAACCAACCAAATGATAATTGATAAGCCACTTACACTACAGAATAAGAAGTAATAAAGAAAAAGGCAAAAACAAGACTGCAAAAGGTATTACATATGTGGACAGCAATGTTTTCGTATGACCTTGTGTTTGCCAATGGCATAAAAAGAAAGACTACTATAGTAATAAAATTGCTAGTAATCCCCTTCTGAATCTCTTCAACCTACTTCTGGCTTTGAACAAGGGCTAAAGCTCACAATAATGAAAGTTTCATTTACCATGTTACCATATTAACAGAGTGTATATCTCCTTTTCTTTCTAGCACTGCTTGAGGTGCAATACAGGTGTATAAATGGTCTGCGATTCCATGCTTATCTCACTTGCAAATAAAGTTGACCTATAGGTTAAAAACTTACTTCATTGCTAGGGGTGTAATACAGGTGTATACATGGTCTGTGATTACATGCTTATCTCATTAGTTACGTATCAATGGGACAGAAAATTGACCTCTAAGTAACAAACATACCTCTCATTTCTCTGCATCTTCCTAGCGAGGCAATCACTTCTTTTCTGGCTTCCATCAACTCAAGACGAGCTTCTGATTTCCCTAACAAACAGAATCGTAATTGATAAGCCATTTAAATCACAGAAGAGTCTTGCACCAGCAGTCCAACTTTTAATTGCTTTAATTCTAGAAAATCATAGTTTGGATTGGCTAAGGTCTTTTGACTCGGTCGCCATGGCTTAGTTGCAATTTCTTCTTTCTTCACTTTTCTAGTTGATGTCTGCTCTGAGGTGGCTAAATCGAATTTGTGAGTAACAATAACGTTCAACTTTGAGTGACTAGAGCAGCACCACAATTAATCCAACAGAAAATCGAACATTACTGGTGTGCTAGAGAAAGATGAAAGTCTCAAATGGGGTACACTTAACCAGGATCTGAGTTACCATAGCAACAAAATGACACCATGCCCCATTTTACATAACACGGAATAACTTGCCACCAGGGATAATTTTGACAGTACGCAGTCGGGATCTCAGACTTGACATAGTTGTCATAACAATGGCAAAATTTAACAAACAAAAAATCCATGAAAGCGTTTTCGAGAAAATTACGACTGAAGTTTCAAGGTGTCAAAATACAACAAAACAAAGCCGTTTTAAATGTAATTGTAAACTATGTCCACAAGACTTGACTAAATGGTATTCTGGTCTTAAATGAATCTTATAACATCCAATTACCCCGAGTGAAAATCTCAGAGAAATTGCTCTGCTTGACTTTCAGAAACATTGCCTTGAATATCAACTAGTGTGGGGTGTTATTTTGCTTTCTATCAACCATTGCCCCTAAAATTACTAAACTGGGAGACTTGGTCCTTGATGGGATAAATTCATATTCAACGTAATCCCGGAGTTTCAAATTAATTGAAACATTTTAAGGCTACTATTTTTCAGTGTCTCCTCAGGAAAATATTGCGCTGATTTTCATTCATGTTGTTTCCTGTCTGCATTATAATGTTCTTTTGTCTCGAATCCCCATGCTATTGTACATTTCTGTATATCACGAATTCATAAAACGTGCAATTGCTTTCCGCCACTTTTCCAAAGCATGCTAAAATATCCCATGCTAGCTCTACAATAGCAATAAAAAATACGTCTTGTTTACATTTATGTTAAACATAAACAAGATATCAGGCATAGTGATTTTCCACTTGCACTCACAACTCATACATGTTTTAGCATGCTACGGGACAATCGCCGGAAAGCAATTGTCCGCTTTATCAATTCATGATATACAGAAATGTACAATAGCATGGTGATTCAAGACAAAAGAACATTATAATAAAGACAATAACCAACATGAGTGAAAATCAGCGCAATATTTTCCTGGGTTGATGCTGAAAAATAGCAGTCTTAAAATGTTTCATTTAATTTGAAACTGCTGGATTGTGCTGAATATGAATTTATCTCATTGAGGGCTGAGTTTAAAAGAAATTCATCAAGAACATTTTTTTAATATTTGCCTCAGTGTAAAAACATAGCCAAGTTTTCACAAAAAAGCAAAATAGCCACCTTATTCAAGTTCATATTTTTCGAAATCAAATGAAGCGATTTTGTTCCACTTTGCAGGAAATGTGGTTCATGTGTATAAAAATAACGTGCTCCAAATGCGCTTTCCGTGAGCCCGGCAAACATATACTGGAACGACTCGATTAGATTTGTTTCATGTTAACAGTCGAAAACTTCAGCAAAAGTTTTCTCATAATCACTCACATAGAATTTCTTTAAACTCGCTACACATTAGGCACACTATCTAAACTACAAGTACAGTAGATAGTTTAGAAAGAAAACCTCTAGATTTCAAGAAAATCAATCGTCAGTAAAAACAGCAATGACGTCATTGGATTGCTATGGTAACTCCGATCTCCATAAAATACACCGCACCCGAAACTTTGGTCTATCCCTAGCAAAAGTGTGGCTATCAATCTCCTACATTATGTTTTAATGCATTGTGATTTAAACACGTATTTTAAGTTGGAAGGTGTCACTATTGAAAAATCCAATGGGGCCACTTTAAGTTATTCGACCACTGCAACCGCCGTCAGGTGAAAGATTTCCTTTCTACCAACTGACAAAGATGATATGTATAGTATCAAATTTCAGGTTTCGAAAACTTTCCACGGTGATCCGCCGCAATAGTTTTCGGCATTGGCCTCTTGAAAATTTAAAAGTGTTAAACCTTAGCCACTTTGCTTAAAATTTTGAACATTTTGTCGTCAGAAAGAAAAATATACACACTATCCAGGTCTTCCTTCAGCGCGGTATCATGTGTATATTTAATGATATAGGCAGCCATTACATCAATTTAAAACAGCAAAATGCCTTTCTGTGCCTTGAAAGAAATTCTTTCTTTACTTTTTATCTGTTTCAATCAATTTTACACATGTCTAAAAGATTTTACAATTTTTTCCTGTTATTCAGTTTCTTGTTACTTTGTTTCTCTGTTTAGTAACACCCCAAGAATGGCCAAAGCTCACAATGACAGTTTCATTTACCATGTTACCATATAAACAGGGTGTAAATTTCCTTTCCTTTCTAGCACCACTTGAGGTGCAATACACGTGAATACATGGTCTGTGATTCCATGCTTATCTTATCAGTTAGGTATGATTTGAAAGTAAGGTTATCCCCTAAGTAATGAAGTCTCTTGGAATCTTGTTCTCGAGATAACGGCATCCAATTAAGCAAGTAGCCTACTACGGCGTCGAGAAGTGTTTTTCCTTGAACCATTAACCAACAAAATCATAATTGATAAGCCACTTACACTACAGAATAAGAAGTAATAAAGAAAAAGGCAAAAACAAGACTGCAAAAGGTATTGCATATGTGGACAGCAATGTTTTTTTATGACCTTGTGTTTGCCAATGGCATAAAAAGAAAGACTACTATAGTAATACAATTGCTAGTAATCCCCTTCTGAATCTCTTCAACCCACTTCTGGCTTTGAACAAGGGCTAAACCTCACAATGATGGAAGTTTCATTTACCATGTTACCATATTAACAGAGTGTATATCTCCTTTTCTTTCTAGCACTGCTTGAGGTGCAATACAGGTGTATAAATAGTCTGCGATTCCATGCTTATCTCACTTGCAAATAAAGTTGACCTATAGGTTAAAGACTTACTTCATTGCTAGGGGTGTAATACAGGTGTATACACGGTCTGTGATTCCATGCTTATCTCATTACTTAGGTATCACTTGCAAAGAAAATTGACCTCTAAGTAACAAACATACCTCTGATTTCTCTCAATCTCTCTACCGAGGCAATCAATTCTCTTCTGGCTTCCATCACATCAAGACGAGCTTCTGATTTCCCTAACGAACAGAATCGTAATTGATAAGCCATTTAAATCACAGAAGAGTCTTGCACCAGCAGTCCAACTTTTAATTGTTTTAATTCTAGAAAATCATAGTTTGGATTGGCTAAGGTCTTTTGACTCGGTCGCCATGGTTTAGTTGCAATTTCTTCTTTCTTCACTTTTCTAGCTGTCATCGTAAGTTGATGTCTCCTCTGAGGTGGCTAAATCGAATTTGTGAGTAAAAATACCGTTCAACTTTGAGTGACTAGAGCAGCACCACAATTAATCCAACAGAAAATCGAACATTACTGGTGTGCTAGAGAAAGATGAAAGTCTCAAATGGGGTACACTTAACCAGGATCTGAGTTACCATAGCAACAAAATGACGCCATGCCCCATTTTACATAACACGGAATAACTTGCCACCAGGGATAATTTTGACAGTACGCAGTCGGGATTTCAGACTTGACATAGTTGTCATAACAATGGCAAAATTTAACAAAAAAAAATCCATGAAAGCGTTTTCGAGAAAATTACGACTGAAGTTTCAAGGTGTCAAAATACAACAAAACAAAGCCGTTTTAAATGTAATTGTAAACTATGTCCACAAGACTTGACTAAATGGTATTCTGGTCTTAAATGAATCTTATAACATCTAATTACCCCGAGTGAAAATCTCAGAGAAATTGCTCTGCTTGACTTTCAGAAACATTGCCTTGAATATCAACTAGTGTGGGGTGTTATTTTGCTTTCTATCAACCATTGCCCCTAAAATTACTAATCTGGGAGACTTGGTCCTTGATGGGATAAATTCATATTCAACGTAATCCCGGAGTTTCAAATTAATTGAAACATTTAAAGGCTACTATTTTTCAGTGTCTCCTCAGGAAAATATTGCACTGATTTTCACTCATGTTGTTTCTTGTCTGCATTATAATGTTCTTTTGTCTCGAGTCACCATGCTATTGTACATTTTTGTATATTACGAATTCATAAAACGTGCAATTGCTTTCCGGCGCTTTTCCAAAGCATGCTAAAATATCCCATGCTAGCTCTACAATAGCAATAAAATATACGTCTTGTTTAGGTTTATGTTAAACATAAACAAGATATCAGGCATAGTGATTTTCCACTTGCACTCACCACTAATACATGTTTTACCATGCTAGGGGACAATCGCCGCAAAGCAATTGTGCGCTTTATGAATTCAAGATATACAGAAATGTACAATAGCATGGTGATTTAAGACAAAAGAACATTATAATAAAGACAACAACCAACATGAGTGAAAATCAGCGCAATATTTTCCTGGGTTGATGCAAAAAATAGCAGCCTTAAAATGTTTCATTTAATTTGAAACTCCTGGATTGTGCTGAATATGAATTTATCTCATTGAGGGCTGAGTTTAAAAGAAATTCATCAAGAACATTTTTTTAATATTTGCCTCAGTGTAAAAACATAGCCAAGTTTTCACAAAAAAGCAAAATAGCCACCTTATTCAAGTTCATATTTTTCGAAATCAAATGAAGCGATTTTGTTCCACTTTGCAGGAAATGTGGCTCATGTGTATAAAAATAACGTGCGCCAAATGCGCTTTCCGTGAGCCCGGCAAACATATACTGGAACGACTCGATTAGATTTGTTTCATGTTAACAGTCGAAAACTTCAGCAAAAATTTTCTCATAATCACTCACATAGAATTTCTTTAAACTCGCTACACATTAGGCACACTATCTAAACTACAAGTACAGTAGACAGTTTAGAAAGAAAACCTCTAGATTTCAAGAAAATCAATCGTCAGTAAAAACAGCAATGACGTCATTGGATTGCTATGGTAACTGCGATCTCGATAAATTACACCGCACCCGAAACTTTGGTCTATCCCTAGCAAAAGTGTGGATATCAATCTCCTACATTATGTTTTAATGCATTGTGATTTACACACGTATTTTAAGTTGGAAGGTGTCACTATTGAAAAATCCAATCGGGCCACTTTAAGTTATTCGACCACTGCAACCGTCCGTCAGGTGAAAGATTTCCTTTCTACCAACTGACAAAGATGATATGTATAGCATCAAATTTCAGGTTTCGAAAACTTTCCACGGTGATCAGCCGATATAGTCTTGGGCATTGGCCTCTTTAAAATTTAAGAGTTTTAGACCTTAGCCACTTTGCCTATAATTTTGAACACTTTGACGTAAGAAAGAAAAATATACACACTATCCAGGTCCTTCCTTCAGCGCAGTATCATGTGTACATTTAATGATATAGGCAGCCATTACATCAATTTAAAACAGCAAAATGCCTTTCTGTGCCTTGAAAGAAATTCTTTCTTTACTTTTTATCTGTTTCAATCAATTTTACACATGTGTAAAAGATTTTACAATATTTTCCTGTTACTCAGTCTCTTGTTACTTTGTTTCTCTGTTTAGTAACACCCCGTGAATGGCCAAAGCTCACAATGACAGTTTCATTTACCATGTTAGCATATAAACAGGGAGTAAATTTCCTTGAAGCGATAATTGATGTATGAATATCGGAAAGTGTCGAAACTTCAGTGTTAAAAAACCGTTAAAAAACCGTTAAAATACGCAGTAGATTTGTAACTACATCTTCCCACGAGCACCTTTTGTGGCATACAAACGCGACCTCAACCTACGAAACATGCTGGTACGCTCCACCAACAACTCCTCGACTGAGCAGCCTGGATCATGTGCATGTCAACGCTCTCGTTGCAACACCTGTGAGTACATCAATCCTCTCACTGTGATACCAGGTCCTAAATGCACCTTTACCATCCGAGAACATTTTACATGTATGTCGGAAAATCTCGTGTATTGCACATCCTGTCGCAGATGCTCCCATCTCTACATCGGTGAAACCGGTCGAAGCCTCAGAAGTCGATTTGGTGAGCATTTGCGAAGCATACGCAAGAACACTCCTGGATTTCCTGTGGCCCAACATTTCAACTCTACGGGCCACAGTATCACAGATGTCCAGGTGCGTGGTATGCGTTTGTGTAGAGGCACCAACATCCCGCGAAAACAACAGGAGATGAGGCTGATTTTTCGGCTAGAAACGGTGCAGCCGCATGGACTAAACATAAACTTCAGCTACATTTAAACAATGCATGCGCAATTTTTCTACGTGCGCGCGCCCATCTAACGTAGTTACAAATCTACTGCGTATTTTAACGGTTTTTTAACGGTTTTTTAACACTGAAGAAGGGTCATATACCCGAAACGTCTCTGTTTTCATGAACATTTTTGACACTTTCCGATATTGATACATCCAGTATCGCTTCAATCTTTTTTAACCAAGTGTCACGCATCAGCAGCGACTTCTTAGTCTACCAATATACTTTTATTTGAAAATTTCCTTTCCTTTCTAGCACCACTTGAGGTGCAATACACGTGAATACATGGTCTGTGATTCCATGCTTATCTTATCACTTAGGTATGATTTGAAAATAAGGTTGACCCCTAGGTAATGAACTCTCTTGGAATCTTGTTTTCGACATAACGACATCCAATTAAGCAAGTGACCAACGACGGCTTCAAGAAGTGTTTTTCCTTGAACCATTAACCAACCAAATGATAATTGATAAGCCACTTACACTACAGAATAAGAAGTAATAAAGAAAAAGGCAAAAACAAGACTGCAAAAGGTATTGCATATGTGGACAGCAATGTTTTCGTATGACCTTGTGTTTGCCAATGGCATAAAAAGAAAGACTACTATAGTAATAAAATTGCTAGTAATCCCCTTCTGAATCTCTTCAACCTACTTCTGGCTTTGAACAAGGGCTAAAGCTCACAATAATGAAAGTTTCATTTACCATGTTACCATATTAACAGAGTGTATATCTCCTTTTCTTTCTAGCACTGCTTGAGGTGCAATACAGGTGTATAAATGGTCTGCGATTCCATGCTTATCTCACTTGCAAATAAAGTTGACCTATAGGTTAAAAACTTACTTCATTGCTAGGGGTGTAATACAGGTGTATACATGGTCTGTGATTACATGCTTATCTCATTAGTTACGTATCAATGGGACAGAAAATTGACCTCTAAGTAACAAACATACCTCTCATTTCTCTGCATCTTCCTAGCGAGGCAATCACTTCTTTTCTGGCTTCCATCAACTCAAGACAAGCTTCTGATTTCCCTAACAAACAGAATCGTAATTGATAAGCCATTTAAATCACAGAAGAGTCTTGCACCAGCAGTCCAACTTTTAATTGCTTTAATTCTAGAAAATCATAGTTTGGATTGGCTAAGGTCTTTTGACTCGGTCGCCATGGCTTAGTTGCAATTTCTTCTTTCTTCACTTTTCTAGTTGATGTCTGCTCTGAGGTGGCTAAATCGAATTTGTGAGTAACAATAACGTTCAACTTTGAGTGACTAGAGCAGCACCACAATTAATCCAACAGAAAATCGAACATTACTGGTGTGCTAGAGAAAGATGAAAGTCTCAAATGGGGTACACTTAACCAGGATCTGAGTTACCATAGCAACAAAATGACACCATGCCCCATTTTACATAACACGGAATAACTTGCCACCAGGGATAATTTGACAGTACGCAGTCGGGATCTCAGACTTGACATAGTTGTCATAACAATGGCAAAATTTAACAAACAAAAAATCCATGAAAGCGTTTTCGAGAAAATTACGACTGAAGTTTCAAGGTGTCAAAATACAACAAAACAAAGCCGTTTTAAATGTAATTGTAAACTATGTCCACAAGACTTGACTAAATGGTATTCTGGTCTTAAATGAATCTTATAACATCCAATTACCCCGAGTGAAAATCTCAGAGAAATTGCTCTGCTTGACTTTCAGAAACATTGCCTTGAATATCAACTAGTGTGGGGTGTTATTTTGCTTTCTATCAACCATTGCCCCTAAAATTACTAATCTGGGAGACTTGGTCCTTGATGGGATAAATTCATATTCAACGTAATCCCGGAGTTTCAAATTAATTGAAACATTTTAAGGCTACTATTTTTCAGTGTCTTCTCAGGAAAATATTGCGCTGATTTTCATTCATGTTGTTTCCTGGCTGCATTATAATGTTCTTTTGTCTCGAATCCCCATGCTATTGTACATTTCTGTATATCACGAATTCATAAAACGTGCAATTGCTTTCCGCCACTTTTCCAAAGCATGCTAAAATATCCCATGCTAGCTCTACAATAGCAATAAAAAATACGTCTTGTTTACATTTATGTTAAACATAAACAAGATATCAGGCATAGTGATTTTCCACTTGCACTCACAACTCATACATGTTTTAGCATGCTACGGGACAATCGCCGGAAAGCAATTGTCCGCTTTATCAATTCATGATATACAGAAATGTACAATAGCATGGTGATTCAAGACAAAAGAACATTATAATAAAGACAATAACCAACATGAGTGAAAATCAGCGCAATATTTTCCTGGGTTGATGCTGAAAAATAGCAGTCTTAAAATGTTTCATTTAATTTGAAACTGCTGGATTGTGCTGAATATGAATTTATCTCATTGAGGGCTGAGTTTAAAAGAAATTCATCAAGAACATTTTTTAATATTTGCCTCAGTGTAAAAACATAGCCAAGTTTTCACAAAAAAGCAAAATAGCCACCTTATTCAAGTTCATATTTTTCGAAATCAAATGAAGCGATTTTGTTCCACTTTGCAGGAAATGTGGCTCATGTGTATAAAAATAACGTGCGCCAAATGCGCTTTCCGTGAGCCCGGCAAACATATACTGGAACGACTCGATTAGATTTGTTTCATGTTAACAGTCGAAAACTTCAGCAAAAGTTTTCTCATAATCACTCTCAGAGAATTTGTTTAAACTCGCTACACATCAGGCACACTATCTAAACTACAAGTACAGTAGACAGTTTAGAAAGAAAACCTCTAGATTTCAAGAAAATCAATCGAGAGTAAAAACAGTAATGACGTCATTGGATTGCTATGGTAACTGCGATCTCGATAAATTACACCGCACCCGAAACTTTGGTCTATCCCTAGCAAAAGTGTGGATATCAATCTCCTGCATTATGTTTTAATGCATTGTGATTTACACACGTATTTTAAGTTGGAAGGTGTCACTATTGAAAAATCCAGTCGGGCCACTTTAAGTTATTCGACCACTGCAACCGTCCGTCAGGTGAAAGATTTCCTTTCTACCAACTGACAAAGATGATATGTATAGTATCAAATTTCAGGTTTCGAAAACTTTCCACGGTGATCCGCCGATATAGTCTTGGGCATTGGCCTCCCTAAAATTTAAGAGTTTTAAACCTTAGCCACTTTGCCTATAATTTTGAACACTTTGAGGTAAGAAAGAAAAATATACACACTATCCAGGTCCTTCCTTCAGCGCGGTATCATGTGTACATTTAATGATATAGGCAGCCATTACATCAATTTTAAAAAACAGCAAAATGCCTTTCTGTGCCTTGAAAGAAATTCTTTCTTTACTTTTTATCTGTTTCAATCAATTTTACACATGTGTAAAAGATTTTACAATATTTTCCTGTTACTCAGTTTCTTGTTACTTTGTTTCTCTGTTTAGTAACACCCCAAGAATGGCCAAAGCTCACAATGACAGTTTCATTTACCATGTTACCATATAAACAGGGTGTAAATTTCCTTTCCTTTCTAGCACCACTTGAGGTGCAATACACGTGAATACATGGTCTGTGATTCCATGCTTATCTTATCAGTTAGGTATGATTTGAAAATAAGGTTGACCCGTAGGTAATGAATTCTCTCGCACTCTTGTTTTCGAAATAACGCCATCCAATTAAGCAAGTGGCCAACGACGGCTTCAAGAAGTGTTTTTCTTTGAACCATTAACCAACAAAATCATAATTGATAAGCCACTTACACTACAGAATAAGAAGTAATAAAGAAAAAGGCAAAAACAAGACTGCAAAAGGCATTGCATATGTGGACAGCAATGTTTTCTTATGACCTTGTGTTTGCCAATGGCATAAAAAGAAAGACTACTATAGTAATACAATTGCTAGTAATCCCCTTCTGAATCTCTTCAACCTACTTCTGGCTTTAAAGAAGGGCTAAACCTCACAATGATGGAAGTTTCATTTACCATGTTACCATATTAACAGAGTGTATATCTCCTTTTCTTTCTAGCACTGCTTGAGGTGCAATACAGGTGTATAAATGGTCTGCGATTCCATGCTTATCTCACTTGCAAATAAAGTTGACCTATACGTTAAAAACTTACTTCATTGCTAGGGGTGTAATACAGGTGTATACATGGTCTGTGATTCCATGCTTATCTCATTAGTTAGGTATCACTTGGAAAGAAAATTGACCTCTACGTAGCAAACATACCTATGATTTCTCTGCATCTTTCTTGGGAGGAAATCATTTCTTTTCTGGCTTCCATGACATCAAGACAACCGTTTGATATCCCTAACAAAGAAAATCGTAATTGATAAGCCATTTAAATCACAGAAGAGTCTTGGACCGGCAGTCCAACTTTTAATTGTTTTAATTCTAGTAAATCATAGTTTGGATTGGCTAAGTTCTTTTGACTCGGTCGCCATGGCTTAGTTGCAATTTCTTCTTTCTTCACTTTTCTCATTATCATCATAAGTTGATGTCTCCTCTGAACAAGGAATTAAGGTGGCTCGATCAGAGTAACGATACTATCCACCTTTGAGTGACTAGAGCAGCACCATAATCAATCCAACAGAAAATCGAACATTACTGGTGTGCTAGAGAAAGATGAAAGTCTCAAATGGGGTACACTTAACCAGGATCTGAGTTACCATAGCAACAAAATGACGCCATGCCCCATTTTACATGAGACCAAATAACTTGCCACCAGGGATAATTTTGAAATTACGAAGTCGGGATCTTAGACTTGACATAGTTGTCTTAACAATGGCAAAATTTTAAAAAAAATCCATGAAAGCGTTTTCGAGAAAATTACGACTGAAGTTTCAAGGTGTCAAAATAGAACAAAACTTAGGTGTTTTAAATGTTATTGCAAACTATATCCACAAGACTTGACTAAATGGTATTCTGGTCTTAAATGAATCTTATAACATGTAATTACCTCGAGTGAAAAAATCAGAGAAATCACTCCTCTTGACTTTCAGAAAGATTGACTTGAACATCAACTACTACACGCTTTATGAATTCATGATATACAGAAATGTACAATAGCATGGTGATTCGAGAGAAAAGAACATTGTAATGTCAAAGACAACAAACAACATGAGTGAAAATCAGCGCAATATTTTCCTGAGTTGAGGCTGAAAAATATCAGCCTTTAAATGTTTCAAATAATTTGAAACTCCGGGATGACGTTGAATATGAATTTATCTCATTGAGGGCCGAGTTTAAAAGAAATTTATCACGAACTTTTTTAATATTCGCCTCGGTGTAAAACATAGCCAAGTTTTGACCAAAAAGCAAAATAGCCACCTTATTCAAGTTCATATTTTTCGAAATCAAATGAAGTGATTTTGTTCCACTTTTCAGGAAATGTGGTTCATGTGTATAAAAAATAACATGTGCTCCAAATGCGCTTTCCGTAAGCCCGGCAAACATATGCTAGAGCGACTCGATTAGATTTGTTTCATGCTAACAGTAGAAAACTTCAGGAAAAGATTTCTCACAATCGCTCTCATAGAATTTGTTAAAACTCGCTACACATCAGGCACACTATCTAAACTACAAGTACAGTAGACAGTTAAGAAAGAAAACCTCTAGATTTCAAGAAAATTGAGTGTGAATAAAAAGAGCAATGACGTCATTGCGTTGCCATGGTAACTCCGATCTCGATAAAATACACCGCACCCGAAACTTTGGTCTATCCCTAGCAAGAGTGTGAATATCAATCTCCTGTATTATGTTTTAGTGTGTTGTGATTTATATTTAAATTTGGAATAATCAAGGTGTCACAATCCAACGATTAGATTGAGATTGCCGGTTTGAACGAAGTATTTTTTTTAAAAATTTGTTAACACGTCTAGTCGTTGCTTTGATTGGCTTGTCATAACAATGCTCTGTCGGCGGCCTGGACAAAAATCTTTCCAGGGGACCGTGGAGCAAAGTACCTGGCTTGTCGAGAACTGTGCCCCCCCCTTCCCCTGGTCAGGTTCAATTTGTTAGCCCAGCATTCCGCTCGGGTTTCGAATGTGTCCGTGGTTGGTCCCGGCAGCATGATCACTGATTCCGGATGGTTAGCTTTCTTCGATTCCGAGCTTTGTATCGTGCACTGTGGAGATGAATTTGGCTTGGAATTTAACTGAAAGGGAGTGCTTAACCCTGTACTATGATTCTGCGGAGGAATTGGGGTGGCTGGCGGGATTTCAGTGTCTTTTTTTCGCTTCGAGCGGGGGTCAGTCCACAATCGAGTGTCGTAAAATGTAATAGTAGATGTTGGCAGTAACTGTGTCACATTTCGCGCGCTGAACGTTCGCATAAAGATTTAAAAAAAATAATAACTCCTCGCATTGTGAGCTTGGGCTGCCTGTGGTGTCACTATTGAAAAATCTAACTGGGCCACTTTAAGTTATTCGACCACTGCAACCGTCAGGTGATAGATTTCTTTTCCACCAACTGACAAAGACGATATGCATAGTATCAAATTTCAGGTTTCGAAAACTTTCCACGGTGGTCTGCCGCAATAGTCTTGGGCATTAGCCTGTTCAAAATTTAAGAATTTTAGACCTGATTTGCATATAATTTTGAACACTTTGCTGTAAGAAAGAAAAATATACACACTATCCAGGTCCTTCCTTCAGCGTGGTATCATGTGTACATGGAATGATATAGGCAGCCGTTACATGAATTTAAAACAGCGAAATGCCTTTCTGTGCTTTGAAAGACATTCTTTCTTTACTTTTTATCTGTTTTAATCAATTTTACACATGTTTAAAAGATTTTACAATTTTTTTACCATTAGTCGGTTTCTTGTTACTTCGTTATGCTGTTTAGTAACACCCCAAGAATGGCCAAACCTCACAATGACAGAAGTTTCACTCACCATGTTACCATATAAACAGGGTGTAAATTTCCTTTCCTTTCTGGCACCACTTCAGGTGCAATACAGGTGTGTACATGGTCTGTGATTCTATGCTTATCTCATTAGTTAGGTATCACTTGCAAATAAAGTTGACCTTTTAGGTAATAAACTTACATAATTGATATTGCATAGCTTCAATATGTGTTGAGGCGATGATCTCCTAACCAATAGAATTATAATTGATTAGCCATTTACACAACAAAACAAGACGCTGTGAGGATAAAACAAAAGAGCAAGGAGGAAAACTTCAAAAATGCATTCCATGTTTGCACAGGAATAGAAACCTTAAGCAATGACGATGGCGACGTCACGGACAATGACGCCTAGTCACAAAGGGATTGTAATTTACCTTTCAGATAACGTAGTTGGCAGTAAACACTTACACTTTCAATCTGATTGAGACCATGTTGATCAGTTTTAAAACTGGCACATTCATACTCATTTTCATTCATGTCATCTTCACTGCTGTGTGACTCCACCTCTCCAGAGTCTAGCTGTTTGTGCTCATTTGCACCATTTTCAGCCTTGATAGAAGGAATGACTTCAAGTTGGTTTCCAACAAGGTGCAAAGGGAACAAAGACAAATCATCGTTTTCCACTGGATGATTGTCTTCATTTACCTTCTTCAAACTCCTGTAAGCTGTCAATGAGGATGAAAAACAGTTAAAAAATGAACACTGCCATAGTAGTGTCATATGGTTTGTTCAAATCTGCTAGCAGGTTCACTGTAATCAATTCAAGATAAGATGGATCAAGACAAGGAAATGGAGGCGATGTTGAAATCAATTTTGGATGAAAGCATTAAACACCTCCCCCTTAAAATTTTCAAAAAAGTTAAGCAACCGTATTGAGTTTTCATGAGTTTTCATCTGGCACTAACTAGTGACTTATTTATTACTATATTACAGGGAAAATTATATGATACAAATTGCAAGTCAACCATATAATTACTCCAAACATACTTATTGTATCTTGATTATGGTCTTCATGTTCTGTATCAGACAATTCACTGTGAGATGGTGATGAACAAGCTGACATTTCATCATCTGCTAAGTAGTCACTTCCATCATGATCACTTTGAAGACTTGAAGGTTGACAATTCTTCAACATCTGTGCATCATCAGTGCCTGCAGTGGCCAATCACACCAGAAATATTACAACCAAACACCTTAATTCATGAGAATTTTGTGAGAAAGAGAGAGTGCGGCTGGTCTGACAACACCAACAAGAATGTCAGTAAAGTTCTGGCCCCAGTTGTTCAAAGGGTGGATAATGCTATCTACCAGATAAATCATTATCCTGTGAATGGTGTAGTTTGTTTTACCAACACTTATTCACTGGATAGCGAGTTATCTGGTGGATAGCATTATCCACCTTGCGAACCACTGGTCCCAACACGTTTTATCAAAAGTGAAGCCTTGGAGCCGATGGCTCATAGCTGCAGGAGCTTATCCTGGTTTCTGTAGCATGAAGCGGCTTGGAGTATTTCTACTCCCCCTGGACGGGATGCTAGTCCATCGCAGGTCACTCCCCCGCAATTTGTTAGGTTTCCCCAACAATTCGCCGCTACTCATTTATACTCCTGGGTGGAGAGAGGCACTGTGAGAGTTAAGTGTCTTGCCCAAGAACACAACACAGTGTCCCGGCCAGGGCTCGAGCCTGGACCACTCACTCCAGGGACGAGCACACTAACCATGAGGCCACTGTATAATTTCACAGTTTAACCCAGAGATGTGGACTGCTCAAGGGGTCTCACTACATTGCTGTAGGGAGATCGATAATGTCATTGTTTTTGTCTCTAATATTTTGAAAGTTTCTAGTAACAAAGATGCTGCAGGTAAACAGGCCCTGCTTGGAGGTACTGAACCTGACATTGAAAATTTCTGGAAGCTTAAGCTGTTAAAGTCGTCAACCAATTACCGGTCTGGTCTGGTCTCAGAAGTGAAACCATGTAAAAAATGGTTAGCAGCCACACATGAAACCGAAAATGGCAAAAGCTTACAAGGCAGACTCTGCTCCTTATCTACAGCATGCTTCAGTTCCAACCAATCAATGTTTTCAGTCCCTGTATCATTGCTGCTTTCTTTTGAAAACCTGCACATTGAGACAGAGTGAAAGCACTCAGGTTAGTATGCCAACATTGTTTAGTTTGCAGCAGACACTTCCTGTACATTTTGTTTGGAGGTAAGACAGAGAAGTATTCAAAATTACCTAACTTAAATTTATGTTGCCTTAGAAAACTGACTTTGCTACATTTGGATGGAACAAATATCATCAAAAAGTGCCAAGGGGAAACAGCTAATCATTTTAGAATTCCCAATTGTCCCAATATACTTTTCAGGTCTAAATAATCTGACTGAATCTTTACCTGGTGTTAAAGTCTTGAAGGTAATCAGCCAAGGTTGTATGTCCATTGGCTCTGGCAACATCCTCTGGTAATGTAGCACTGTCCTTGTAATTGGAAAATACTATTTTTCCAGCAGAAGTACTGAAGATAGTTTTGACAAATTCAAAACCACCAATTTGCGCTGCCTTGTACACAAGTACCTTTAAAACCTTAACAGACCAGGCACCTTTATTCTCACTTGAGCTCATCGAACCTATAGAAAGAGATCCATACCAGAGGCATTTAATTCTATGTACATACCGATAATTGTAATAATCAATTTAACTGTTATATTTTCAGCATATTTACAGCTCAATTAGAGCTATTTTTTGCTTAGTCCACAAGTTTTGCACATTGAAATAGCTGGTGCCCTAATCAGAGTTTTCAGATTTGCCTGTCCTCTGTTCCTAAAATGAGTTGAGTAAAATTACACTTGGAAATATGAATATAAAATTGCATATTACAAAGCAAACCACGTACTGCAATGAGATACTAGTTTCTATCACAGACTTTATATTACATACTAAACATATGAAAGACATGGGTGAACTGTGATTGAAACATGAAATAAATGAAATGATCTTCTCATTGTGTAAACCATTGTGTGAACCATTTAGATAATTGCCTTGTTTAGCCTGCACAATCTAATTTGTTTAAATACACTTTTGTTCTTTTACCTATCAAGGAGCTACCTATGAGCTGCCTTCCCTGCCCTTTGTTTACTGGCCAATAAACAAGGCAACAAGTACTGGACTAAAATATAATGTAGCTATGATCGAGCACAGGCCACTCATTGCCATGGTCACAACAAGCTGACCCAAGATGAATGCCACGCATGTGGCTTTGGTAACTGCTTGACATGCAGTCACATAAGAATGGGTATACACTTTATCCCATTGTATCCTAACCTAAACCAGGCAATACAACTGAGACAACAATGAGCATTTTATATGCAACCAAACATTATATTTTTATAACTACCACTTAAGTTGACTACAAAGTACAAAGATAATTTCATTCATTACATTTACTACATGTATATAACCATTCACAACACCTAGTTTAGTTGAAATTCTGAACTCCTCTATATTTACCACCTCGGATTGAGACAATATTGATCTACAAACTCCCTTGGTCCATAAACACAAGTTACATGAACATGCTGTTTCAAATTTATATGGTAGTTTTATGTTAACATTTGCAGTTAAACTGTTTCAATCTTTTTTTTTAACATTTCTTTTCATTTAATATCGACTTATTTATGATACACACTCACAAACCATCCAACCCCTTCACTCATTTGATCAGCAACAAACCTTCATAAACATAAAATATTTTATGCTTAAAAACCTCAGATGAAAGATCAGATGAAAAAACACTGATGAAAAAATTAAATACGAAATATGAAACTGCACTTATTCATTTGGTTGACCAGTTGCTGTTTAACCTCGACAACAATAAAGTCACTGGCCTTGTTTTCATAGACTATCAAAACTGAAGGTGCTTGGAGTGAACGAGACCTTTCTTCCCCTGTTCTGCAACTATTTGAGTTGAAGAAGTCAGTATGTAACTATGGGCAGGTGCCATTCCACTATAAGGCCTGTGACGCTCGGAGTGCCACAGGGCAGCATTTTAGTCCCCATCTTATTCCTTGTATTTATTAATGATCTGCCTAAAGCACTGCAGCACTCTGTCGCTAATACATATGCTGATGACACTACAATCAGCCACTACACTGACTATCAGGCAGCTTCGGAGGGTCTACAGAAGAACATTGATGAAGTCGTAAATTGGTCATCAAGTATTAAAATGTTGTTCAACGAGTCCAAAACAAAACCTATGCTTATCACGGAAAATGATTGGAGAGGAAGATGGAACTTTCCTCCCTTCAGTTATGTTTAAAGTCTTCTGAACTTGATCAAGTACACTCACACAAACTGCTTGGGGTGATGGTCAACAGTCAGCTTTCCTTTGACCAGCACATGGATGACCTATGCAAGAAGTTAGCACAGAGAATCGCTGTGTTGCGGAAAATTAGCTGCTCACTGCCTCTTGATCAAAGAAAACTTTATTATAATGCAACGATCAAGCAGACAATGCTGTATGCCTCAACCGTGTGAACATCCTGCTCTGTAGAAAACATTCAGAAAGTGTTCAGGATATGGAAACACGCAACCTTTGTACTACTTGGTGCTGACACAAAAGCGAACAGAGTAAAACTTTTTAAAAAATTAGGTTAGGTCCCATTTCACCATGAAGCGAAAATAAATACGTCAATATTGGTATATAAACGGATTTTAGGGGAGTGCCCTCAATAAATAAAGTTGCTTATTATCATTATGATTGTGAATATGATTATGATTATGATTATTATTATTATTGCTTTGATGAACCACACAATGTTTTTGAAGTTCATTTCTTAATGAAGACAAGACATGTTTCAGATGAGACATCATCCATCATCAGTTGTGCAGTGAGAAGTAAAATGAAAATATGCTATAAATAGTATAACAAAGTGAGATATTAACAAGAATAATTGAGGATGAAGGTGGAAACCAAGAAAAGGTAAAACTATTTAAGCTAAGAAAGGAGACTAATTAGTATGAAAGGGATAAATTAAGATGTTTGACCTGGGAATTTAAAGACAGCTGCTCCCAAAGGATGTGCATGGTTTCCTTGATTTTCAATTGGAAGCTTGTGGAAGCAGAGTGGAGAATTTTAAAACAATCTTCTGAACAAAGGGAGAGACAATTTTCAGAACTTCTCAGGCGTTTAAAGATGTGAGAATGTTTGTCAGAGGAGAGATGTTCGCGGACACGAGTGGTAAAGTGTCTGTTGGTAACCAACAATTATTAGTATTATTTATTATTATTATTATTATTATTATCATTATTATTATCATTATTATTATTATTATTGCTACTATTATTATTCCTATATACATGTACCAATATCAGTCCTTTAACCAATCATTCTCAAGGCTGTGCAACGCATTGGCCACAATGACCAAGAAAATCTGTACACAATACATTGACCCTACAACCATAGAGCCTTTGATAGCAAGCTGCCTGATCCCCTTGGATAAAGACGAAGGTGGGGTGAGACCAATAGGAGTCAGGGAAGTCATACGGAGAATCACTGGAAAGTGTGTGAGGAACGTTGCTATGAAGGATGTGATTGAAGCTAGTGGATCACTCCAACTATGTGCTGGGCAAAAGTCCAGAAGTGAGGCTGCAGTACATGCTGTGCACATGATATCTGAAGCAGATGATACTGACGCCGTACACAATACTGCTGATTGATGCCTGCATGTAATGCTTTTAATGCCTTGAATAGAGCAGCAGCTCTGCATAACATCCAAGTTTTATGGCCTATGATTGCAGTCTACACCATCAATACCTATAGAGAGCCAGCTCGGCTGTTCATCACTACTGGTAAAGAGATCTTGTCAGTAGAAGGGACCATGCAGGGAGATCTGCTCTCTATGACCATTTACATATGTATGTATGTACATATGCACTATTTATGCTCTTAGCTTCCAGCCTCTGATCAAGTGCCTGCAGGCGGCGTCTACAGTAAAGCAGTGCTGCTTTGCTGATGATACAAGTGGGGCAGGTTCTGCTACAGAGATAAAGATGTGGTGGGATACGCTGAATACCCTGGGTCCAGATTTTGGCTTCTTCCTATTTTTCTCATTTTTATTCTGTAAGAGCATTGAGATTTTTTAATGTAATGCACTAGAAATAATTATTATTATTATTATTATTATTATTCCTGAATGATAAGAAGTGCTGGATTATTGCAAAGCTGGGCAAGAAGGGAAGTGTGAAAGAGGTATTCAAGGAAACAAACATTAATGTAACAGTTGAAGGGAAGAAACATCTGGGTGCGGTGATAGGCTCATGAGAGTATTTGGACAAATACGTCACTGGGAAGGTATCTGAGTGGGTCCGAGAAGTAGTTAAATTGGCAGAGCTCGCCCTGGCACAGCCACAGGCATGCTATGCTGCCTACACTTTCGGTTTAAAACGTTGGTGGACTTACTTTCTAAGAACACTAACGGGCATTCAGGATCTACTAGAGCCAGGGATAATGGAATGTAACTGTGAACAGTTAGTTAGAGACATCCTAGCACTTCCAGTCTGCCTGGGAGGCTTGTGCCTTGGAAACCCAAGCCGGGAAGCAAGTCAGGAGTATGCTTCATCAGTCAAAGTGACAACATCCCTCGTTGAGCATATTATGTCCTAAACACACCAGCTGCCAGACGAGTCTCTTGTTAAGTTGGCACAGCAGACAGTCAAGAGTGAAAGAGCAGAAGAACTTAAGGACACAGTAGAGAGGATTAGGGAGAGTGCACTGCCAAAAACCAAGCGAGCACTAAACCCAGCAGCAGAAAAAGGGTCATCGGTGTGGCTGACAGTGCTTCCCCTCCTAGAAATGGGCTTCAACCAGAATAAATGGGAGTTTCGTGATACCATCAAACTATGCTATGACTGGCCAGTTGATATTCCCTCTACCTGTGTTTGTGGGGAAATCTTTGTGGTAAACCACGTCATGATTTGTAAATGAGGTGGATTTGTCATTCATTGACATAATGAGCTGAGAGACCTGGAAGGTGAACTCTTGAATGCAGTATGTAGTGATCTTAAAGTCGAACCCGTCCTCCAAGACATCAGTGGAGAACAGCTCAGCAGAGGAGCTAACAAGATTGGATATTCACACATGTGGAACTTTCTGGGAACACCAACGATTGGCCATCTTCGATGTCAGGGTTTGCCACCCAAATGTCGAATCATAGAGGGACCTAGAGCCACAACAGATTTACAGAATGCATGAAAATTAGAAGAAACATCAGTACTCAAGCAGAGTTCTCTCGCATCGACCTCTGCCTCCTCTGTCATCTATTAAAATGTGTGACGGTATCCTGTTCTTCTAATACATGTAACATGGGTGTTAGGTCAGTCTCTCTGTATGGTTCCTCATGTGACATCTGCTTGAAAATTGCCTTTTTTCCATCTTCATAATATTGGTATGATTCGAAAGTACCTCACACAGGAAGCTGCACAGTACCTTATTTGCACCTTTGTTACCTCAAAACTTGACCATGGTAACTCCCTGATGTATGTTTTACCTTAGTTAATAGACTTCAAAATGTACAAAATGTTGCTTCCCGCCTCGTATCATTGTCACCAAGATGTGCAGATATTACATTCATCTTGCTAATCTTCACTGCCTTCCTATATGTCTACGTATTGAATTCAAAATCCTCCTTATCACTTACAAAGCCTTTCATGATTCTTCAACAATATCAACTACCGTGTGCAACCTCAGATCGTCTCAAAAATACCTCCTTATACCATCCAAAATTTTAACCTTTAATCAAAATGCTTTTTCTGTTGCAGCACCTCACCTCTGGAAGAGTTTGCCAGATGATGTCAAAAATGCTGACTCTATTGCCCTTTTTAAACATGAACTAATTTAAGTTCAACTTTTAAGTTCTTTTGACTTTTAAGTGAACTTTTAAAGTCTTAAAAGACGTTACTGTTTAAACGAGCTTCTTATTTACTTGTATTTAATTTAATGTTTTCTTTTCGCTTTTTCAATATTTTAGGGAGCTACTAATACAAGAACCTTATAATAGTCATACATGTCAGATTAAATAAATAAACCTACCTGGTAATGCTTTACCCGAAGGATCTGATGTTTGTAGGTCACTGGAGATTCCTTTATGCATGCATTCAAACATCTTACGTTGCATTTCAGTGTCTGTTACCAACTGAAGAAGTAATTCTTCCTTTGTGAACCGGTCAGCATAAAGGAATTGAGTTTTACCACCCACCCAGGATCCATCTTCAGACATCAATGTGACATTTACTAAACCAGGATTCTTGGAGCCTGAAATTTAAACAATATCATAATCGTGATCAGTTTTTCAATTTTATTTAGGCAGCTATGTTTTTGAAATGAAATTACATGTATACAGAGATAATCGAAATAGCTCCAATGGAGCGACCCTGATTAATGCAGTAATGTTTGAGACAATTCAGTTCCAGGTCGTTATCCTTCTCAGTTTCATCTCCAAAATGCCAGACATAATGAATCAGTGATCAAACATCACAGGTAATCAGTGGTAATCAATAAGCAATCAATTAAAGAAGAAATGCTCCGGACTCAGTGAACTTAATGTCTTGCCAAGCAAGATAGTGGCTATATTTGGCGCTTAAGGTGGCAACTGTCAAATTTGATTTGCAAAGGAAGAAAGGAAGGCAGTCCAGAATGATGGATGGATCGTGTAGATAGTACTGTGCACAAAGGCTTGTGCTTGCATTTGAAAAATGAGGTTGACTTGGTTGGTAACAGTGAAAGGGTCTGAAACTAAGTTGAGGGGGCCGAAAGACATCTACAGAAAAGAGAAAAACAATAAGAAGGCTTTTTCAAAGTTGAACCATCAGGCGGAACAAGCCATGTAAGTAAGTAGTGGGGGTGTGCATGGTCATCTACTTGAAATGGTTCTTATGAAAGGGAGACAGGTGAGAGCAGCTAAGGTGGTCTGCCAGGGCCTTGTGATGCCCAGGAGATTGTGGACAGTGGTCATGTCAAAATCATGGAAAGCAGAGAGGAATCAGATCTCTCGCAATCATAATTACACGCCAAGTGGATGCAAATGACCTGAAGTGAGTGCCAGAATGCTGCTATTGTTGTCACAATGGAGGATGAAACATTTGCCATTCAGGACATGGCTTCAAAGTTTAATTAGTGCTTCCAATAGACAAAAGCTCAACATGAAAACATGGACAGAGCAACTGCAGACCATAACAAAGGAAATGACACTAACCAGTGATTGCAGGTCATGGCATGAGATGTGGGAGAGGGAAAGTGCAGAGCAATAACTATGGACGAGTCCTCAAAGGTGGTCTGGTGTGATGGCCATGGACATGTCAAGGGTATCCAGCTTAAGACATTTTGGGCTTAAGACACTTAGCTGCTGTAACTGCCCATACATCAGAGAGACTGGAGCGCAGCAAGAACTTCTGCAGTATTCGAAACTGATCTCGTGGGCTTCCCGTAGCTGAACATTTCAACTCCGCCTCTCACTCTCTGGATGACATTATGCTCTGTGGCTTAAAGCAACCCACTGGCAGCAACATCAGCCACAAGTAGCATGAGATAAAACTAGTCTTTAAGCTGGGCATGCGTAGACCAAATGGATTTAACATTACCTTTAATGTTTCCAGCACATATTACACATACACATACTAAAACAATAGTTTTCAAATATTGCAGCAGGCCTTCGTTAACTTTGTACTTCACGCATGCGCTTTTCGTGTGTGCGTACACATCCAATTTTTTGTATGACATGGCTCACTCATTTCATTTCCTGAAGAAGGGTCAAGCCTGAAACGTTTAGCAAATAAGCTATTATTTGACACATGAAAGAGCCTTCAGTCTGACATATATTTAGTTTATACAAAAATCAGCTTTGTTATGTAGTACATACATGTATGTGGTTAGGAATACCAACAAAATGAGTTGACGGAAAAGTATTGCTATTGAGAATTAAATACATACACGTAATTTGGAGGAATTAAGATGACGAATATATCTTACTTGGAGTAAAAAAACTTACTTGGAGTACTACCCGTCAAGGTAGAAAGGCTTTCTGGCTTTAAGGGCACTTTTCCACAACCTTCAAAATGAGCCACACATGAGTGAATGTCTAAGGGAATCATGTGCGGTGAGATGATACAGAACCGTTCTCCACCCTGTTTACAGAAAATGGGAATAATTCTACATCAACAATGATGTATTATCAAATAAGAGTTAAAACATTAACTCAAACAAAATTAATTCAAAATCATAAAAACATTTAAATCCCATGATTTCAAGAATAGAACAAAATTTCATGCCCATTTAGAAACCAATTAAATTTTCTCACCGAATTTCCAGGCAATGATTGGATGCTTGAGAGAAATTAAGGCTAACTCTGAACTTCTCTATTTTGGAATTATATCTGGCCTGTTCAGGACTTTTTCAATTAATACCAAACCTTTCAATAATTTTTAGAACACTCTGCGGTATTAGTCATTATAATCAATCAAATATTTTTTGCTTTCGTGTGATTGGTCTAAACACATCATGCGACCAAATAATCCCCAGCTAAAACTGGAGAATATCCGGGGATATTCCCCAATTTTCAAAACTGCACATGTTGTGAAAAATATTTGAAGGATAATAAACACAATGTAGCCTCCATTTGGCATGAAAATATATGTATATGCTCGGATATTTGTCATTGGACATTATCTGATCCTCAAAGCTCACAGTTTTCCTTGAGTTACGCTCTAGGAAAACTGTTCACTTCTCAGAATATTCAGATAATGTCTGCGGACAAATATCCATGCATATTTTTGCCACAAATGGATGATCTCTGGCACATTTTCATAACCACCATCAGTCCTCTACCTTAGTCACTATATCAACAGTTTTGACTTTAAAAAGAAACAGTTTTGATCCTAATAAAAGTTGGTGTTCTGTGTAAAATGATTTTAGAGCTGTAAAATCTAGTTTGAACTTAAGCCATATTTTGCTTCAGCTTTTTTTGTTTGCCAGGGACAATGAGACAATGCATGGCCACGTGTTTTCAATAGGCATCATTACATTACCTGAATTTAGAGATATATTTTAAACATGTGCTTTTAAACATGTGTACTTGAGTGATTTTCTTTTATCACACCTCTGTCAGGTAATTTTGCAAGACCTGAGCAATGATTCAAGAATGAGTATTTTTGTTCCTCCTTTGTTCTATTAAATAACGGTTCAAAAATACCTTTGTGGATCCTTTACAAGGAATTATTTCAGTAACTGGAACAGTATCTGTAATAAGATGACAGACATTCCATTGATTTCAAAGTTAATATTTTTAAGTACCATGAAAAGCAGCTTGGTGATACACATAACTGGAGCATAATAATTTATTTAGGAAATAGAAAACATGTACCATGTTTCTATTGAGTTATAAAAACATGAGTGAAACTTTGGGAGAACGAGAAATACTATGGGAACACAACCCGACCGCAGCTTTTTTCAAGTTCTCCCAACCTTCCATGAGTGTTGATCTATTAAACAATTAGGTTATGAGCTTGATATTTCTATCACGCATAATCTAATTGTTTCAGTATAAATCTACTAGACAAGTCATTCAAAAACATATAAATCTACTAGCATTCTATCAAATGCCATTCTCTGATTGGCTACACTACTCACTATCTATTCTGTGATTGATAGTGAGTAGCGTAGCAGGGTGCCCTTGTTAACAATATGACCGCCACTTCTTGGCGTTTTCGAAGTGTCTGTGAAGAGAATTTAGAAAACATTTTGAAGCACTAGTAGATTTATACTATAAAACAATTAGATTATTTGCTCTCGATTTCTATGCATGACACAATGTAGTTGACTCGCGCTGCATCCTCATCAACTATCACATGATAGTTGATAATTTTCTTTGTGTTATTTCTAATCTGTTTCACTTACAACAGAAAAATTGGTATTTGGTACTGTATGCATTACAAACATTTTGAGAATTGTTGTGAAAGTTAAACACTGCTGCATGAATCTGCGGCATGAGCCTGGAAGCAGCATGTGCAGACATCTAGTATTACCTGTCAAGTTGAAAGTGTGATTAGCAATAAGCACCAGCACTACATAACTGTATGTTGATCATGCTCCAGTATGTTGATGTTCGTGCTTACTATTGTGTTTGCCTTTAAAAAGACCTGTATATGTAGCTGTGTTGAACAGATAATCGAATTTCGTATTATTTAACTTTGTAAGGAATACTGTTTGAAAATTTAATTATTCCTGATATACTAACCTTCAGACTGCCCAGTGTCAAAATGAGACCTGGTACTTTCTTCTGGGCAGGTAGAATCATACCCAAGGTCCAAATTATCGTCACTAGACAAAATATCCGAAAGCAGCTGAATGGTCAGAATAAAGAGTAAGAAGAGATTAAAAAGTTATTAAGTGATGAAAACTTTTGTATCCGCAAACTTTACAAAGTACATAAAAAAGACCATTCAACAATAAGTTCACCTAGCTAGTTCATTTAATCAACTGATGCAAAAGTTGACGTCCTGCTTAAGACCAATTAACCAAATTGAGGTACCCACCAATGAAAAATCAGCTTATCACCGGACTAAATTAAATTACATTCTACATGGAAAATCAAGATTATCACAATGACTCCTGGTTTGGACATAATAAATTGGCATGGAGGAATGACTTAATAGAGAAATCAAATGTGGTTTAACGTTGTCTGTACTCTTATCAACAATGATATGTGTCATCACAGTGTTCAAAATGTTGTGGACTCACCAGGCCCAGCTGAGTGAATCTACAACAAATTTTGACCACTGTGATGACGCATTAATCGTTGTCGATAAGAGTACAGGCAACACTAAACCACATTTGATTTGTCTTTTACCACAATATCAACATCAAAGAAAATGTTTTTTTTCTCAGAGTGTAACCAACAGCGTGACACATTGACATGAGCAGCGTTGTCTGCTGTGGACTCTTATTGACAACAGCAAATTAGCCAATCAGATTGTGAGATTAGTAGCAATTGTGGTAAATAAGATTGATTTTATGTACAGCACAGTCTACAATTATTATACATGTACTTATGATTTGCTTGAGTGTTATCTTAATCGATTTCCAGATTGCTTAAGATCATCATGGGTGGATGAACAGAGAATTAAAACATTAAATGCCTTCCTTTAGGAACAGGTATTACTTTTCAATAATATTATGTTTATACCCCATACATAAACCTAGAGCTACAGATGTTGCACCACCAATTTATTTGAAGGCAGTAAAATAAATTTTTGAAGATTGAAAACATAGCCAACAAACTTAATTGCAAGTTTTTCCTTTTCATTTGAAATGCAAAATGCGAGCTAGAAAAAAGAATTTTTTCTGTTAATTCTGGTGAAATTGCAATTCACACTTGTGTACTGTGTACCAGCACATGTGGTACTGAAAGAATAAAATAATTTGACTGAAAAAGAATGGGAAAACATATTTACATGTACCTGATCTACATGTAATCCTAAATTTTCTTGGTGATTGTGAGCATGAGGGTGCCTTATTCTTTTCCTTTCGTTCACTGACAGCTTCTCTGTAGATGGCAATGTTGTTTCCTGTATGAAGATCGGAACTGGAACATTTTTGTGTGCTACTGCTGCTGCTGCTGTTGCTGAAGGAACCTGCTGCCAAGTGCGTTCTTGTTCTGAAGTTTGATCAATCAACTCCCTCTGTTGACTTCCTGATGCCATGGAAACTGGCTTCACTGAGTCTTGTGCAGCTGCAAAAATATTGGACATCATATAGTGTTACGTATAAATACATTTATTCTTATTTCAGGTTTATAAAATTGATACATGCATTTTTTTTGTACACAGTTTCTTTTAAATGCTTTCCTTCACTTCCTTGTTAATTATGTTGTACTTTCATTAGCAACAATCAGAAAAAGACTGGTGCAACTCACTCGCCATCCAAATATGAATCCTAGTCAGGCAATAATAGAACATTCTATACCAGTCACAAGGCTTATGACAATCTACTTGCAAGAACATTAAATTTTGATTGTTTGTCTCACAACATGGAGTCACAATCAATAGTTGATATCAGTGTTTCAATGTATAATGCTAGTCATCGTCAGGCAATGAGATCAACTGATGTGTTGACCACTGTGTAGCATATTGGTGCACCAACATTGGTGTGTTTTAGTGCACTGCTATTGAGGTTCTATTTGGTCCCCATTATTATTTCAACTAGTTGTACCTCTCGGTAAATGCCAATGAGCGAATGAATCATTGTTGAAGAGGATAAATGGTTGTTGAGCAAGTGTTTGGATATGTAACAATAATAATTATTCTTTGAAATCAAGGTAAATAGTGGCAGAATATCTACTGAGCCGCAAAGCGGTGAGGTAAATATTCTACTGCTATTCACTGAAATTGAAAAGAATAATTGTTTGAGAACATACAAGTTTCATACACCTTTAAAGAAACAAAATTCAGGCAAATTACTTCTTGAAATAACCGATGAATCCACACCTAACTGAGAACCCAATGACTGAACACTGAAAAAGAATGATCTCCGGACACTTCAACGCTTTGAAGCCTTGTAACATCCCAAAGGAAAATAGTGTTCTGATTGGCTTGTCCCAAATATCAACAACATGCAACTACATCCCAATATAGCCAAAAAAATCCCACTGACACACTGGAAATCCCTTACATGTATGCCACCTGTTTACCTGGGTCTGCAATTATTGTCTGTACAATGGAATCATTCTGCCTTTTCTGTACCAGTGACAGACCTTGCTGAGGAAAGCCTCCCATGGGATGATCATGAGGTGCCTGTGTTGTTAAATCTTCCTGCCCTCTCTGCAGCAAATTTTCAGGATTCCCCTGTTGGTTTGCATTTGAGACTAGAGCACTCGAGGGATCTCGTTTTTCAGTTAAATACCCGTGATCAGCAATTGAAGATATCTGTGATACATCTTTAAGTTTTTGTGATGCCACTAAAGCACTACCTGGACCAAAGAAGAACACATCGTTAAATTCACACACAGAAATTTATCAAAATGAGTACTTACATTCATAAACAATGTTGAAAAAGCAACCAAACACCAGACTCGTGCATGTATATGTACATCCATTGTATGACTGCTAATATTTAAAAAAATGTTACAAAGTACAACATAATGCACACCAAGAAACAAATTTCTGCAAAACATGTGATCACATTATGGTTAAACATACATTATACTGTTCATTTGACATAATGGGTGCATAATCAAGCCCAATCTTTTATGTGGTAGTCATCCTATGACTAATTAGAAAGCCACAGTGTTATTCTTTCTTCTTTTTACCTTGATTCTCACAATAAAATCATTACATAAATACGAAAGACTTTTCCTTGCCTTGTGCCACTGAAGACTTTATGCTTTGTTTTGATGAACTTCCCCAGATTATTGCTTTATCACCCAGATCTGCCTGGTAATGGTGCTGAACAGGGTTTGTCATACTATCTTCATTTACTGATTGTTGTGAGGCTAAACCCTCCATTCGCAAACTGCTTTTTTGAGTTGATGTCCCTGACGAACTCAATCCATGCTGCATATGTTGGAATGTCAAATTTTCTGTGGCACTCTGACCATGGCCTTGAATTCCAAGCAAAGCAACTGAAGAAGTTCCATTTTCCTGTTTCCTTGAAGGTGACGTAAAGGTACTGTGTTGTAAAAGGCTTTCCCAACCAGTCCATTTCCCAGCAATCCTATCTTGCTCCAAATATTGCTGTGAACCTCTGCGTAAGACTTCTGTGCTTCTGTTCACACATGTATTGTAAGTTGGTGGTGCTGAGAAGTCCCCCTGTCTTGTTTTGACCATCAGAGGTTGCATCTGTCGACTAAGAACATTCTGTGGTGCTGTGGCAGCCTCTGAAACTGCACCTTCAAAAAGAATGGAAGTCCTAAAGTGAATAAATCTCTCTTCCATTGCAACTCAACAAAGGTTTTAACTGTTACCTACTTATCAGCTTGAACCTGACAAAGGTAAATTAACTGCCACTGGGTTCCAAGTCCATATTATTAAAGCTGAAACTTCTAGCATAAGTCTTTCATCACAGCAAAGTCGAGGATTATTATTGTGGTTTATTATGTGCATGATGTCTATTAGTAGAGAGGGGAGTTATGCTATCGAAGGAAATGTGGTGACAAAAAAGCATAAATTAATAAATTATTATCTATTAGAAGGACAATAACAATTACGTCATTGATCCCATGGAAACCCAAGGTACCAAGTTGAAAGATAAATTTCTGTTCTGAATTTTTGCAAATTTCAGTATTGCCTTGATGAAGTGAAATCCCTAAGTAAGCAATCAAGTTTTTCAAAATATTCCGAGATATGAAGTTTAGGGGCATCTTTGTTGTTGTTTTTAAGTGATCTGCCAGGCTTCCTCCTGAATCACCAATGTTAACCATTTTGCAAGTTATGCTGCAGAAGATTATTCTGGCATGACAGCCAGCAATGCTCTTAAAACTGGCCACTCTACTTTCTTACACAGTAAACCTACTTCAAACTGAGTTTACCAGTTACATTTCTTCAGAAGAACTATTACTACTTTTACAACATCTCACTATTACATAATGAGGAAACAAGGTACAGTGTAGCATATCTTACCTGAAGGTAGCACTTGTGACTCATCAGATTCACGACTTCCCTTTAATAAAAAAAAAATTGTACTTGTCTAATTACTAAATCAAAAGTTGTCTGAGTTTTCACCCAAGAAGCAAGGTCTGATCTGTTGCATAAACAATTTCACAGGGGTTTCATTAAATGTTTTTAGCAGGAGGGACATTGGTTTTCACATGCAGGAAAAACTTTCTTAGTCCTTGCTGGCTAAGGGTCTAATTGTTTTTGTATCACCCAACTAGTCGGACAGAAAAGGCAATAATAAAGTTAGCATTTGCAAGCTGAAGAAATATTTATTTGGGAATAAAACAAAAGAAAGTGTCACCCTCGATTGCATCAATTTCGCTACTAGAGGACTATTAGCCAATTAAAATGCAGGATTTACATTAGACCACTAGTTGGGTGATACTAATCTTGGATGTTCCCCAGTTTTAGCCGGGGAATATTCGGTCATGTGACACGTTTAGACCAATCGTGTGCGAGCAAATGTATTTGATGGTTTGTAAAAGGGTATAAGGGCATAAGGGGTATAAAGGTATAAGGATATAAGGTGTATGAGGGTATAAGAGTATCAGGGTATAAGGGTATAAGGGTGACTTTTTGCGGTTTTTGGTTTGACCTCTTCGCAGATTTGTTCTAAGGAACATTCATCTGTTCTGACAAAGCTGCTTTTCGGTTCAATGTCGTTGTTGCAGGCAAAACTTCAGTTTGATTCCACTGATTAGCCTGACTATCCAATTTCATGCTTAAATTATCGCCAGCGCTGTCAATTCAGTGGTGAAATCGTCGCCAAGCTCATAGCGGTTGGTAGCCATGTTGTTCTGCCGTGTGTTTTGGCAGGCTTTGGCGATGTGACTTGATTACCCTGGTTAGGCGGGTTACCCCACTCCGGCACTTTCACATGGAGAAAACTCACCTCACCGAAGCAGGTTACCTGAACCGCCTGACCGGGTAACCCGCCTTGGTGGGGTACCCACTTAACATGTGAATGCAATCAAGAAAAAAAGAGAGATTGTATGGATAGATAGGTTACCCCACCAAGGCAGGGGACCTCACCTGCCTGAGGTCCCCCACTTCCATGTGAACAGGCCCTAAATGTATAAGGGTATAAGGGTATTATGGTATAAGGGTATAAGGGTATAAGGGTATAAGGGTACAAGGGTATAAGGGATTAAGGGTATAAGGATATAATGTTATAAGGGTATAAGGGGTATAACGGTATAAGAGGTATTAAGGTTAAGGGTTATAAGGGTATAAGGGGTATAAGGGTAAAAGGGTAAAAGGGTAAAAGGGTATAAGGGTAAAGGGGTATAAGGGTATAGGGGGTATAATGGTATAAGGGGTATTAAGGTTAAGAGGTATAAGGGTATAAGAGTAAAAGGGTAAAAGGGTATAAGGGTAAAGGGGTATAAGGGTATAATGATATAAGGGTATAAGGGTATAAGGATATAAGGGTATAACGGTCAAAACCGGTCAATAGATAAAGTCCAGAATCTGGGAAATGAAAGAAGGTAAATATACAAAGACTCTCACCAAAATTCTGGTCACAGCAATTTTTCTTATGCGAGATATGCGGAGAAATTTTTTACCCAAATTTATAGAGATTTGTATGCAGATGCCATGCTGGTGCCCATCCGTATGGGCACCAACATGGCGGCCGGAAACCAACAGAAACATCTGTCACTGGGTTTTGCTACAAAAGCGTGAATTCATCCCTCGAGAAACTCTAAAACTCTTAAAGACATGAACTGTTCAGATAGCCAAGTTCCCCGAAATAAGTCACTTTTTTAACCACCATGACAGCTGTCTATGCCGCCTTGTAAATGCCGTGTCACGCAAAAGCTTAGAAATTCAAGCGTAGTGTATCACAAAACCAAGAACCCATTCAGCGCAAAAATTTGTATGAATAGTAGTTTTCAGCTGCTCTTATACATCATCAAAGTAAAATCTCAGGAAGATCAATAGTTTTGTAGTTTGAATTTTAGTGACGTCATGTGAAAACCAGCTAGAAGGGTAAAGGGGTATAAGGGGTATAAGGGTGTAACGATATAAGGGTATAAGGGTATAAGGGGCATAAGGGTATGAGGGTATAAGGGTAAAGGGGTATAAGGGTATAAGAGTTATAAGGGTATTTAACAAATAAAGAAGCCTCGACTGTGCTCTGTTCTGTTGTAAAGCACGCAGGAAGCGGTAGGGCACAAAAGAAGTGTAGGGGAAAACATGAGACATATTTGTTAGAATTGTTCAAATAATTTGATTGGCTAACGAAGCAACAGCTGCCAATCGCAAACTGGACTTCAGCTAAGCTTTCAGTTTCAAGTAGTTTGAGCGGCTTTCGAGAGAAAAACGATGCCTTCAAAGTTCACTTTTAAGTTAATTTTTAAATATGGATCTAAAGACAGGTGAAGGTTTATAGTCCAGAGGAATCCGGCCGTATTGTGGCCCATGAAAACGTGCACTTTTCCAGTGGAAATTACGAAACGCTGAGCTCAAAGCTTGCTCAAAGCTTGCGGATGAATATGTGAAATGCCGAGTTGAATTTGAAAGGAGCTACAGTTATTTACGGCTTGTAGCCGCATGCAGCAAGATTGCCCGAACTAGCGTAGACTAAACGGCTCCCACTGATTCTACTCCGAGCACAGAAGAGAATATCAGAGCAAGCTTTGCACTGACCATTCGTCGGTTTGCTTTGCTGAGATGACCGGAGAACAAGCATTACTACACTGCATGTAAGTGTTGTTTGAGCAATTGAGCATTTTTACAAAAGTAAAGTTTCTCATCATAAACAGAGACTGTTCAATTGTTGTTTTCTGTAGTTGTTTTACTTCTTAAGTATAATTTCTGCCTTCGTAACAAAAATAATGTCTTTTATCGAAGCACTGTTTAGGTTGAGAATTTGTTTATTTTGCTACGTGTTTTGTCGGCGGAAATCTAGCAAAACTTGTTATTTTAGTACAGTTGCTACTACTGTTGCTAACAATGGTCTCTGTGAGCCATACTTACTACAAACAAATAGCTCATTTCCATTGCGTTTGTCTGAATCACAGGGGATGTTTAATTTGGGGCAAATTTGTCACAATTTCGAAGCAAAAATTTGAAAGCCAACTTACCGTCATCAACCCGTGCTATGTTCTCTGATAAAGCACGCTCTTTCAGCCAATCAGAGCGCGTGTTATATGGAAACTTTATTATAAAAGGGTATCAGGGACATACGGGTATAAGAGGTATAGGTAAAGGTAAAGGTAAAATCTTTATTTAGAAACGGTATTTCCTTCAGGACTTGACAATGTTAAGGGGGATAAGGGTATAATGCGTTCCCTATTAGGTTTCTTCTGATCAGTACTGTGATTACTAATTATAATAATTAATTAATGTATTAAATCCATTTTGAAATCACTGGTTATCCTTGCAATCTGATTGGCTCTCAATGGTGCGATTTATTCACGAATTGCACTGTTTTTTGCTCTAAATCACATCTTTCTCTCAGCCATTGAGAATGGGACAGTAAAACAAAACAACCAATCAGATTTCAATATTAGTTTAAAGTAAACAATAAAATTTCAGGAAAATGAGAGGCAAAAAGCCATTGTGTGGGGAATTTAGCAACTACTATTACCAAAACTTTGTTGTTCTTGCTGCTTTTTCCAAAAAAATTGACGAATGTAATTAATTACAGTTTCTAAATGACGATTATGAGCTCCTTCAGGCTGAACACCTACTTTAATGGAAGTTTCCAACTTTCAGTGTCCATTTTGACGAATATTTTGGCAATTTTTCTTCAACATCTGCTCAAAATCCGTATAATACCGAGTCCAGTAAAACATAAACAAATGAAAACCACACAACAACAAATTCAGGGCCATCTCAAGAAGGTAGATGTTTCCAGGTTTCCGGTAGTTTCAAACGAAGCAACAAAAGAGCTCAACTCTGTCGCTGTGAATAAACATAGTCAAAATACGCCCCGCGCCACAAAACAGTGAATGAATGAACGTCTCACAAAGCTGGTGCTAGTCCCGCCATCTTGGAAATATCTTGAAACAAATGGCGCCGCAAGAACTTGACAAGGTCCTGAGTATTGAGTCCTTCGCCGAGGTCACAAAAAGAAACGGAGATGATAACGAGCTGGACTCCCTTAAAATCATGCCATTAAATGGTATGAAAGAAAAAAAAAACGTACCATCCACTGGGCATTGTGCACTCGAGTTTCACAACTCAAAAGAAATCCATTGCAGAATTACGCAGGATGCACCTTCAAATTCCTTCTCCAAAGACAATGAAAAGTCTCAGCCTCAACCACAGAAGAAAGAAAGACCTTCCATCACTGATTCAGGCGACGAGAATTGAACTTTTATACCTGAAGTAGACTATTTTCATTCTCACTTCAAAACCGCTTGTTTCTTTGTCATGCTCGGATGAGTTTTCGTCACATGACATCGTTTTGCATACTAAATGAAACGTAAAGGCGTTTCCAGTTCCACTTTTTTTTTAACAAACCGGCTACTGGAACAATACATCAAAAATCTAAAAATTAAGGCGATAAAATTGTGCAATTTCAAAATGGATCTAATAAAGTGGCAATTGAACTGAGTGGAGTGCAATTTTGGTCTGAAATCATACTTGTGATTTCAAATCGAACTCAAGCTGCGCGCTCGTTCGATTTTGAAATCACGTGTATGATTTCAGACCAAATTGCACTCCACTCAGTTCAATTACCATGATTAATCATATGAAACTTATCATTATCAAATACATGTAAGATTTACATTTCGGGTTTACAGACCTCGGCAAGCAAATAAAGAGCTGAATTGCCTCTGATGAGTCTCTTAATGAGAGCTCCATCCCACAGTCTCGGATCACCATGAAATTCTAGCCTTGTCCGGTTTTCAATGGCTGAAGCACACCTAAGTCTGAATATTTAAATGAAAAGAAATATTCATGGTTACAATGAACAATATATGTTGATCTCATGATTCTACTGACAACAATTATGCTGTTAAGCTGTTTTAGAGGAATCACCTATGACATCATCACTCTCCTCATTTGCACAATACAAAAATGTAAATAACTCTAAAATGAAAAAAGATATTCCAAAAGGGAAAACACCATTCTTCTTTACTTTGAAAAGCCTTTCATATAAGCAGGAATTATTTTTTACTTCATAGGTACTTTAAACAATTTGTGTGTGTGTGATCTAATTGAACAGCTCACTAGTAAATTAACTTGACGTATAAATAGACACTTTTAATCTATACTCTAGTTTAATTTAACTTAATTTTAATTAATTTAATGCTAGTTTAAATTGGGTAATCACTGTTGCTCAGGCTTTGGGCCTGTAATAAATAAATATGACATCACTGTAATCACAAAATTGTACACCACCACATTAAACACATTACTGAATATCTGCAATATAAATTAAGACTGTGTCCATGACAAAACCAGGCAGGAGGTGATACAGCTCAAATCACCAATTTCACTCACACTTAACACAAATGTTGGGTTTGGTGAGTGAATGATGGTGACAAAAAAAGTAGGTCAAAATATTTTATTCCCTTCAAGTTAAGGGGACCTCCTGCAAAAATGGCCATTTGACACTAATTAATGCATATATTATTAGCCATCTTTGGTTTAGTATTTCTGCAACAAGAAAAGCCATGTAAAAATGAAATCTACTGGATCATGTTCTACAACTATCAGATGAGTCTAAAAGCAAGGCAATTCAATTTCTCTCCGTGGATTCATCTTAAGTAATGTGCATATTTTGTGGTGTTGTGAGTAGCCTTTCGATTATGAGTAAAATTCACAGAAAAGAAGCACTTGAGACATTTCTAACGAATATTTTTGGAGCAATACCTTGAGGAATTCTCATGATATCGATAAAAATACAGCAACAGAAGACTTACCTCACAAGCCTCCTCAACACTTTCAGGTGTAAAATAGAATGGAAACAAGAAACAACTACTAACTACTAACATGTCACTTAGACGCGATTTTGCGAATCTGTGATTTGAGCTGTATCACCTCCAATCCTGTCTGGTTCTGCCTGGTACACTCGTCATTAATATAACTCAGTCATTACAAGCTTAGTGTAACTGTATAACAAGGACCTGGTAAGTTATTGATCATGAAGTCTTGTAACACAAAAGTTATTTTTAAAAATAACTTACACACGACTATCAGCATTGCCTATATGTTCACTTATGTTGCTGCCATGCACTACTTATTAGCTGTATAGTACACGTGTAGTTTAATTAATCTAAATATTACCAAATACAAAATGGCATAAGGATAATATTTGCTGATGGTCGATTCCAGAAAATATTCCATACCCTTTCAAAAGCAGCATCTAAATTACCCCTTGGCTTGCCTTTGGAAATTTCAAAATGCTCACCCCCTCCCCCCCCCCCCCCCCCACCCCTTGCCTTCAGATGAAAACTGTTTTGCCTCAACAACAACAAGCTTTAATTCCCCTTGAACTAACAGAAACAGTTTTACAAGGTTACATTTTAACAGAGAACTTTAGGGGCCTGGCTACCTGAAATAAGTAGAGTTAAAAAGGGCAGGAAGCCAGGTCTACAGGTTCTACCACCCATGCCTTCCAATCATTGAAAAACCCCTCAGGAATTCCTGTTTTTTAATTCCAACTTATCTCAAAAGCCCTCTCTAACTTCCAAACACCTCGAACAAAAATTCATCCTTTTACTCTGTCCAAAAAAATGTATGTTGATCATTTTCAGCCCAGCCAATGAGTAATGCAGCAATGACTCGAAGTGATCAGGCAAGTTGCTTGACTTCCACCAAAAGAAAACAAAATATAGTCCACAATCAAAGTTCAGGCTTGATCTGTGAACCTGTATTCTCCTGCTGGCAGTCTAGCCATGAAAACCCTATCCCCATGCCTTCAAAATTCCAGTTCAACAAACCCTCCCCTCCCCCCCCCCCCACCCCCCATACCGTTGGAATCCAGGCTATCTATAGGAGCCCTTCTCCCTTTCAGAATTCCGAAGTAACTGTGGTAGGGGTATAGATATTTTCTAAAACTGCTCAACGAAAACATTTACCTTATTTTATTGCTCAAAATAGGGAAATTAACACAAAGTGCCCTATGGACATCCTCTTCTGTCATCTCTGAGGTAAAGGATATCTTGGCAAACCGTCCTTTTCCTTGTTTTTTGAGCTCTGCCATTTCAATGGTGTTTGGCATGCGCACTTCACCATTCTCTCCAACCCTGACATCACTATCAAACAGAACCACGACACTCTTGGCAGGTGTTGGTGCATTAGGGCCTCCCCTATGCCTTTTTGCATTTGGCTCTTCGCCAATGGATGTATCATTCTCTCCACCCTTAACCTGTTCCATTACCTGCTAAGGGTGGCATGACAGCATTCCTAGAAAAAATACCATCATAATATTATTAATTTCCATTCTCTTGGAAAAGGATATCTATCCAATATGAAGAACTTGGTTTGTTAAAGATGGATTTAACCAATCTAGTACTAGTATCATCTTAAACTCTAGTTAAATATATCAGTTATCAGCAATCCAAATTTCCAAATTAAAGCAACACTAAGTAAGAAATAATCCTCAGATACATGCTAATGATTTCAATTTGAAAAACATGGTCTGGGTGATCTGCATCTATCATCAGTTTCAACTTACAGTAAAGACCACAAAATACAATGAATCTAGAATATTATTTTAGTAATAGAATATTTTTTTGAAATTGTGTGGAGGTGCAGTGGCCTCATGGTTAGTATGCTCATCTCCAAATTGAGCAGTCTGGGTTTGAACCCTGGCTGTGGACATTTTGCTGTGTTTTTGGACAAGACACCTTGCTCTCACAGAGCCTCTCTCCACCCAGGTGTGTAAACGGGTACTGGCGAACTTAATGCTAGTAGTTAACCCCGCGATGGACTAGCATCCCATCCCGGGTGGAGAAGAAATATTGCTAGTTGCTTCATGCTACTGAAACCAGAGATAAGCATTGATGATGGGCGACCTGGCTCGCACACAGAGTTTACCTTTACCTTATTATTGTGTCAGAAATTGCAATCATAAAAATGACTGAGCAAAATACAATCATGGTGCATAAAACAAAAGAGGATAAAGAATGAAAGCCAATAAACATCAAAAGGAAAGTGATAAATCTTGGAAAACATTACAGCTCCCATTTGCTACAAAAAAAAATCATAATACCTCAGTTAGGGTATCTAGCATTTAACAAGGTTTGTACTCTTTTGAGATGTTAAAATTCCATGACCTTTTCCACGACCTTTCCAAGTTTTCCATGACCTATGTGAAGCAGTTGTTCTCAAAGTATTATCAAAACAATCTGTTATTTAAGTTATTTTCCCATATTATGACCCACAGAATGAGAACTAGTGTTTGATTTTTACTGGAATAGTTAAAACCATTTAACTGACTAGCCTGTTATGTTTTTAAGCCTTGGTCAAATGGCACATGATTGTCGATAATAGTTGGTGATAGTCGGTGAAAATTCGGGGAGAATCATTCAACTATCGACTATCATACACCGTTTGACCAAGGCTTTCAAAGCCTGGCCAAATGGTGCATGACAGTCAATGATAGTTGAATGATTCTTCCCGAACTTTCACCGACTAGCATCAACTATCATCGACTATTATGCACCGTTTGACCAGGGCTTTAACTTTTGATCTTTTTGAAATTTTTTTTCTCTGAAAGTATATTGCTTTTCCATGACTTTCCATGACCCACACTTCAATTCCATGCCTTTCCAGGCCTTGAAAATGAAATGATAAAATCCATGACTTTCCAGGTTTTCTATGACCCATGCGAACCCTGTTTTATCACATCCTAGGTTGCAGTGCACTAGTGGATTTCACACTCCTGATAATGCTAAAGTAAGTAAAAATGTTTATTTAAGAATTCATTTGTGAAACGGACAGTTGCATTTTGACACCAGTCTTTGCATTTCCTTAATAATTATTATTGTTGAATTGTACACAGCTATCAAAGTTAATCCACACTGGTGAAGAAGGCAAGAAATCTGGGAAAAAGGTTGAAATTTGAAACAAAAATGTATAAATGGGAACATTATTGAACAACACCTCAATCCTTTACTGCCACCCACAACTCCCTCCCCTCCATTTCACCTCCCCCCCCCCCCACCCATCGTAACTGAGAGTGGCCATCAAAATCACCTAATGTAAAACAGAGGAAAAGTATAGAAAGTTTAATGAAGCTTTTTGACAAATTTGAAATGCACACTAGCTTTTTCACTTACCACAATAATTTTCTTGGGGTTATAAGCTCAAGCGTGAGTAAAACTTAAGCGTAGACTCAAACCTTCGGTAGACTAGCCAAATACAAGAATGGCTGTATTTGTATAGGTAATCATATGGTTTCGAGTTCAATTTGGAATTAATTTACACGAGTGAGTTTTTCAAAAAGCTGAAATTGTGTGCATGAGCTGCTTTGTGCAGTAAGTGCAATTTCAGCTTTGTAAAAAACTCACAAGTGTAAATTAATTCCAAATTGAACTTATTACGGTAATAATATAAACAGGAAAAAATTTGTGTGTAGAAAGTGCTGGAAGATCTTTTTTCTCATCGGAGAAAACTTTTTTCAAAGTTTCCGCACAAAATTTTTGTCATCATTTTACGTGACATCATTGGCTTAGAAAATTTGCTATTTCCTTTCAGCCAGTCATAATCCAGAATTACAATGTGTAATTTGCACTGATGTTACACTTTTTGCACTGGTGTTATACTTGAACAGCACTGCTCTCAGCCAATCAGAATCGAGAAATTTTTTCATGTATATTATTATGGTTGTAAGCTATTAATTTAAAAATTGAAGCTTATGCCACTTTATGCGGCGAAATTAAAGGATGACAGAGAATGTGAATAGAAGTAGACGTTACTGATTCAGACTACAACCCCCAAGCACAATTGCAAATAAAGATTATTCTTACTTCCTTGCTGTGCTCAAGCTCTAAGTGACCTCAAAGAGAATATTTTCCCACGCTGTTCTGGAGCTGGTGCTATCATTAGAGAACAACCCAAAGTGAAGCCTTCCTCTCGAGTGGATAGCCACAATTCGGAGACTAATACTATGTCTTAAAAAGGAAGAACACTATGCAGTTCTTTTCAGAGGTAGAAATTACTTCAAGTTAAGTGAAGTTACCACAGAAGTAAAACCGTACTTTGCACGGAGCTCAATTTTTGGCACAAACAATATTTTCCTTATTTGGTGCGAGTATCGTGCGCGCGCATAAACGGAAGTTATCCTACCTTGGCGTGATTGATACAACCTTTTCGTGACCTGTGTTCATTTGTCATGTGATCGTGCTGAAAATATAGCTCGCAGAAATGCAAATTGAACGAGGTCTTTCGAGATACTACATACTAGATTACAAATAAACTTGAAAGGGCCAATACACAGTATCGTTTTCCAGTAAATAGTCAAATCTGTGATTATGGAAGAAGCGCAACAAAAACAATTTACAATAGGTTCTGCAAAAACATTTTGCAATTGAAATCTTTGCCTGGATAAAATAAAAATATGAAGCCCCCTTTTGACGCCCGTAGTCTTAAGTTGAACAAAATATTATTTTCGCGTGGCTCAGTGCCTGTCGCAAACTTGTAAATTCTAGATCGTAATGGACTCGATCGAGATCACACATTTGCCGTTTGTCGTACAACGTGCAGATTACTCTCTATCCGAATTTATGTGAAAATTGAAGCCCAACAGTAACAAAGAAATGAAAATAAGCGATCGAGTTGAATGGCCTGGTATTACAGACAATTGACTTACTGTTTTGGTAACGTGTAGACACATGCTCCAAGCCTGCTCCGAGTGTGGATGTTGCACAGAACGCTGCTAAATTTGTACAGTGAACGAACTACATATACCGTACGTATTTATAGTGCGAAGAGCTGCGTGCGCAGAACACAGATTTAAATGCTATTGTTTACTGATACAACCTTTCGTGACCCGTGTTCATTTTGCCACGTGATCGCGCAGAAACGTAAAAAACAAAAAGCTCTCACAAAGGTCCGCTGTCTAGCCAAAATGCAAATCGCAACGAAGTCGTATTAAACTTTCAACACCACGAAGTTAACACCCACACCACCCTCAATAAAACAACAATAACTACACACACTTTATTTAATACCAAAATAGAAAAACTCTGAGTTACAAAAATGGTAATTGAAACAGAAAATTAGGTTAATTCATCCAGAATTACTTAGTGAAAATAAATAGCTTAGTATTTATACAAAGAAGTTGGTTGGCCGTAAAACTTCAAGGGGGGGGGGGGGGGCACGGGGGAAGTAAGGAGACAAAATGAGGGGACAAAGAAAAAAAAAAACAATCAGCAAAATAAATCATTCAGTAAATCGCTAAATACCTGGGAATAAACTAAATTTAGTAGTAACTGCGACTCTAACCAGGTGGGATCAAGATAAACATTGTGACTGGGGCGGAATGGCGGAATATTGAGCTAAAAGTAGTGGCGGGATGCAGGATTTAAAAAAACTATATTGGACCCTCCAGCAAGGGAGACAGTAGACCAAACTGATGCACTGCTCTTTGGATACATGTAGTAAAAAAAAGTAAATCTTATTTATAGTGGTCATGCACTTAACTATAAAAGCACTAAGCTTAGCTAGTTTACAGGCATGCCCCTGAAACAAAGGGAACAAATATTGCAAATAACCGTAACATTCGTGGAGATTCTCGTATTAGTCATTTGTTCATCATCACCATTGGTACTTTTCCAACCATGCAACTCGATAATTAGGACAAGCTCAAACATTTCAGGTTTGAATAAACACTTTGAAATGTAGCCAGTATTTAACTGCATCTAAGAGTACTTATCTGTAAACTATTGTGCATGTTCATGTTTGTGCAGATCACAATTTCTTTCAGTTACGTTACTGGTACTGTTCTCAAGTTTTGACTGAACAATCAACATTCACTCTCACACAAATATTCACCTCCACAGAAGAAAAATATTCAATATGAAGAGTTTTCCTCCTTTAACCAAGATGTATCTACAATTTTTCAGTCTAAGACTGAAGTTCTGCAATATTATATTAAAACTACAGACTGACTTTCTTTTTGAAAAAGTTGAATTGTCAGCTTAACTGACTCATTCTAATCAACCTGTAATAATCTAGAAATTATCTTATAATCATACACTGTCACTGTTAGAATCAGTATAATTTACAAGCTCAGTTCACAGTAAAAGATATCAAATTTGAGGTTTGAATTAATTTCATCAACTTCCCCACCAGTACTGACCCATCAGACCACTTAAATGTTAAAGTTTGCTGTTGCAAAACTAGGAAAATTCTATAATGAATGCTGTTCTCTTATTGGCTACGCTACTCACTATCTACTGTGTTGTAGACAGTGAGTAGCCTAGCAGAGTGGAGTTGTTAACAAAATGGTGGCCGTTTCTTGGTGTTTTCAAAGTGTCTGTGAAGAGGATTTAGGTAAACTTTTGAACAATTAGTAGATTTATACTAAAACAATTAGATTATTTGCTCTCGATTTCTATGCCTATCATGTGTTAGAAATCTTGAGCTCATAACCTAAGAATTGTTAAATGTTCAATGCTGGCTGTTACTAACCCAATGCTGGCTACTGATAACAACAACTGAGAGAAATCTATACCTGCTTTGATTACTATCATAATTATTACTATGCTCATAATATTATTATCGGATAGTAATTGTGGGTGATCAATATATTTACAACTTTCAAGCAAATTTTAACTCACAAAACAGGTATATCTGCACAAGATTTCCCAGAAAAGTTGCACCATGCTACAAAATTAAGAAACTTAAACTTGTGTTCTTGCAACTGGAATTGAACTAGTTTGCAATGGAGGTTCTCAAGGAGGAAACTATTCCATATAATACAGACCCAATGAAGTTACTTGTAATGATGCATTATTCCCCCATGATAGCCTTCAGTGCAAGGTACTTCAAGTCCAGTCTCTAAAAAACATGCCCAATCCACAGTATTAAAACCTGGATCATTGGATAATGCAATTTGAGAATTTTCATTCGCTTAGCTTTCATGGTGTATGAGCCATTATACCATACTCTACAAGTATAGTAAGCATATGCTGTTTTTTTTGTTGTTGTTGTTTGGTTTTTTTTTTGCAGGGAAGGGGGGGGGGGAATTTTTACTTTTATTCTATTTTGGTTTTCTATATTTTGGGAGAATTTTTAATAAAAAGTTATTCCACCTCTCATATCCAACAAGCGTTATTCCCCCATATCTCATATCTCATATCAACATGGGCTCATGGAATAATTTATTGTTAAATGTCTACAGACAACATACCAGAGATAACATCTACTGGGGTTCAATCCATTGCCATAGTCAGACAATTTTAAAATCCTACATGAAAATGTCATGTAAAAGACATTGAAGGATAAATTCCTTGTCAAGGTAAAATTCATGTTCAGCTATACTTTGGATCAAAAAACACTTTCTTTCGTAGCATAGAGACCTGAGATGGCATTTGCTTAAGACCCTCCTTGCTGAAAAAACCAGCAACACGGTCATTGACTCTTGTCATCATATCCATGAGATGCTCTCGTTCTGCATATTCCTTGAACACATCAACAACAGCAGCGATGAACCATGAACCTATGCCAACCTGTCGATAGCTTTCATGGCCTGGAGCCGAAGCAAAACAGATGAGAAAATCAGCATCTGCTGGTGAAGATGACCATGACGGTAAAATGGCGGGGCCGTCACTCTCAACAGTTACCCTATCTCGTTGACTGCCGCGACAAGCTTGGATGAGGAATATTTTGGGTTTTCCTTCCAATGAGGGGCACTCATTGCATCGGAAGAGAGATGTGATTGCCTCAATTTTAATCAGTTCTTCATCTATACCATAGATCCCATCTTTTCCTCCATGGCTAAGGATCACACACACAAAGCAGTCATATCCTGAAAAGTCTTTCTCCGCTGTGGTTTGCAGTAAGTTAATCATTTGACTTCCAGTTTGGTTGTTTTCTAGCCTGTGTCGGAAATTGAAGTCATCAAAAAGACTTGTCAGATTCCTTACGTCATCATTGGAGGCAATACGCTCAACATCATCCCTCCTGGGGAAGATATAGTTATTCATTATCAGAACATAACCAGACTTTGCCTTGTAGTTATTATTATCACCAGAGAACTCCCACGTCCCTGCCTTGTAGTTATTATTACCACCAGAGAACTGCCATGTCCCTGCCTTGTAGTTATTATTACCACCAGAGAACTGCCATGTCCCTGCCTTGTAGTTATTATTATGACCATGACATGGGACATGACCTGCAAATAAGGAAAATTCCATATCTTAACTAATTATGTTAACAACCATCATTTCAAAAAGTTTTAAAGCACCAAGCACTGTAGTTAAACACCAGATAGACGCTTTAGTATTTTATTAAATCTATATGTATTTGTAAATAGCTCTAAGCCACATTCAACAATCATGCACATGTAAATAATCTCATTAATTTCATATTCGTTTTATCAATTGTAAATAGTTTTATTAATTTTAATCTAGTTATAGTGTCCCCATTTAGTGGTTATTTACTGTTATTTTAGTTTGACACTTAAATAAAGGTATTCACTCACTCACTCACTCACTCACTCACTCTCACTCACTCACTCACTCACTCTCACTCACTCACTCTCACTCACTCACTCACTCACTCACTCACTCACTCACTCACTCACTCACTCACTCACTCACTCACTCACTCACTCACTCACTCACTCACTCAGAAAATGAGGTACTCTAAAATTACTGGCTGCTTTACAATCCATGCAACCACAGGCGGCCCAGACGTTGAATACGATTAATACATGACATTATGCTGTTGGCGATTGCATTACAATTTTACCCGTTTATGAGACAACAGGCTGAGACAATGTATGAGAATGCTTCGAAAATTACTCTTAATTACTCTCAATGTGTAGAAAATAATTTGAATAACATGGCTTACCTTATGTTTGCATCACCTTATTTTGATGTCTCTGGGTTCCTGGAAGTGGTTTAAAGCCATTTAGGCGAGTTTTACTTTCTGGTGGTTTGCTTCCCCTAAAGAGGAACGTTTCTTTTTAGGGAAAGCAAACCGTCAAAAAGTAAAACTCGCCTAAATGGCTCTAAGCCACCTCCAGGAACCCAGAGACATCAAAATAACGTGATGCAGACATAAGGTAAACCATTTTATTCAAATTACTTTCTACACGTAGCATTTAGAGTAATTTTCGAAGCATTCTCATACATTGTCTTAAAGGGTTAAAATTGTAATGCAATCGCCAACAGCAAAATGTCCCGTATTAATCGTATTCAACGTCTGGGCCGCCTGTGATGCAACAAAAAGATCAAAAATTCTAACTTTGCTCTGTGGCTGAACAAAATACTACAGTCGAACCTCCCGTAAGCAACCATCCAAAATGTCAAGCCTAGGTGGACACTTTATCACTTGTACAAAGTGGATTCATCCATTCTTCCAAGGACACTGATCCAAGTGAACATCCTGATTTAGATCATCCCAAAGGAACATGCCCTTAGGTTTTGTAATTGGCAGAAAAACTCATGTCCAGAAAAGAAACGTAAATAAGTTTGGAGAAAATCCTCCAAATGCTGATTGGCATAACCAAGGGCATAGTCTAACCTGAAGAATTGACACTTCAGATCTTAAGCCACATTAACCAAAATTATACTTTAAACAAGTTGAAATAAATGACCCATCCCACAAGAAGCACTGCAGGCAGGCTGTTGAAGAGTGAAATTCAAGGATGTACATGTACAGTGTCAGCCATAGAATATCTACTTACCATATCTAGGTATTGATCTAATGTTTAGGGAATCGTTATTTTGTACCATAAGAGTTCCAGGCCATTGCTCGAATTCCATTGTAATTTTACATTTTGATGAACCTGAAGGTGTCAGTAGAAAATGAAAATTATCACTCCAACCAAGAATAAGCTTAAAGTATGTTTCAATACAACATGCATTAATTTAAAGGAATGTAGTGTTTTATTGATGCCCATGCTTTACTTTGGTTAACGTAGGGTAAAATCAAAATATCTGTGTTGGGGAGGAGAGGGGTTACTTCCTTACATAGCCTACACAGTTATGTCCTGCACCAAAGGTTGAGGTTTTTGAGCTGTTTTAGTCTCAAACAGGACATAAAACTTCACCATTTTTATTTGTTTGAGAGAATGTATAGCAGGCCTACTGCAATTTAATAGGGACTTTTATCATACCTCTCAGATACTATGCATGCTGTGATTGGTTAATTTAGCTGGCCATATAAAATTTGACGCTGTTTTTGTCACCAAATTATTTCTTAAGTTTTCTTAACTTTTGTGAAAAATGAACTTGTAAAACTTTTCATTTCCAAAAAAACATTGATGGCATGTTATGTTAAAAGATGTTAACAATCTAATCAACTTGTTTTGCTGTCGGCGTACTTCATGATCAGTCATTTGAAGTCAATCTGAATGCCTTGAAACAATCAGACAATGGTAGTTCTCTTTGAGGGCGTACATCATAGGGCGAAACAAGCAAGTAATCGCAAGTAGCATGCAAGTTGAATCTATGTTAAGACTTGCGTTAGGTGGCCCAACGGACTCACAAATTTCCTCACTAGTATGCCAAAAAAACCCTTTCAAGGCAGACATCCTGTATTTCATTGGCTAATGATAGGTTGATGGACGGCACTCAACTTGCGATGACTTGGGTTGGGTGGCCAAACTGTGAAAAACTTGCGTCAACTTGCATGCAAATTTGATCTCAACCAAAATGAGCGCAAGTCATCACAAGTCAATGCCAGTACATGCAAGGCCTAGCCAAATGGAGTCTCCAGTAGAGCCAAGTTTTCAACTTGCGCACACTTGCAAGTCTGTTTGGCCATCTGGCTTTAGTTAAATTTCCAGTGATGTCACACCAAAATGGACAGGATAGTTCTGTTAAATTTATTTATTTATTTATTTATTTATTTATTTAACATTTCCTTATACACAGTTAAAAATCATCAGGTAATACTTATATTTAAAGTTATATATAAAAAAAAATAATACTAATAAACTACTAATAAACAGTCCATGCTAAATACTAATTAATAAAAATTGAAGTAGTAAATCCTAATTTAAATATTAAACTAATCCTGTTTTCCATGAATGCCGTGTCTAACTTTGCTTTTAAACTGATTAAAGGATTTTATCATCCTGAGATTGCAGGGTAGGCTGTTCCAGAGAGTTGCACCACTGTAACTAAAGCTATTTTTCATATAGTTAGTTCGTGGATGAGGTACAACCAGTTTGTTTTCAGAATCCCTTAAAGAATAGCGCATTCCACTACGTTTTAGAAATTTAGACGATAGGTATTCAGGAGCCAAGCCATTTAAAGATTTATATACCATTAAGGCTTTCTGAATTTGACGCTGGGTACACAAATCGTTCCAACCCAGTTGTCGTATTAGACCTTTGGCATCAGTATCATAACTAGAGGAAGTTAACACGCGAGTGGCGCGGTTCTGAAGCTTTTGTAGCCTGTCCGACAAAGTTTTACCGCAGTTACCCCAGACAAGATTGCAGTAGTCAAAATGAGGTTGAATTAGAGCACTGTATATATAAAGCAGTGTAGCTGGTGGAACAAAAGGCCTAACTCGTTTTATGGCACCAATCCCAGATGCAATCTTTTTAGACAATTTATCAATATGGGTTTGCCAAGTTAGGTTTTCGTCGATCAAAACACCGAGCGATTTGACTGAGGAGATACGATTTATTGGAACATTATTAATTGAGAGCTCAAGTGTATCTGGAAGGGTACTCAATCTTTGTCTGGAACCAATCAACATAAATTCAGTTTTAGTCGCGTTTAAAGTAAGTTTGTTAGAAGTACGCCATTTGTTTAAATTACTTAGATCGTCATTTAGATTAGACTGTATAGAGCTCAGATCAGCTCCCACATATGTGATGTGGGTGTCATCAGCATACATCCTAGGCTGACATGATGATAAGCAGTTGGGCAAGTCGTTAACGTAAATAAGAAATAATAGGGGACCTAGGATTGTTCCTTGAGGTACCCCACATTTTAGCGAACAGGTTTGAGAAAGAGAACCATTAACAAGACATCGTTGTGTACGGCTAGTTAAATATGAGTTGAACCAGTCAAGAGCTATTCCTTGAACTCCGTAAAGGTTCATTTTAGTTAAAAGAATTTCATGATCAACAGTGTCGAACGCTTTTTTTTAATCGAGAAAAACTACAGCATTAACATTTCCGCGATCGATATTAAACGCCCAACTATCGGTAGCTTCTAATAGAGCAGAAACAGTTGAATGCAATGAGCGAAAGCCCGACTGTTGTTTAGAAATTATGTCCTCTTTAGTTAGAAAGCTATATAACTGGTCATACACGATCCTCTCGAATACCTTAGCAATTACTGGAATAACTGAAATTAGTTGATAATTATTTAGATCAGATAGCTCACCCTGCTTGAACAATGGAGTAACTCTAGCACATTTCCAATCGTCAGGAAATATACCAGAAGTCAAAGACTTGTTAAAGAGGTCAGATAAAGAGACCGAAATAAGATCAGCACATTCACGGATTAATCTAGCAGAAATGTTATCAAGACCTGTTGCTTTAGATCTAGATAATTTGTTTAGATGAGAAAAAACAATATTACTGCTAGTTGGACAGAAATGGAATGTTTTGTTGTTACAAGTGATAAAGTTAGTGTAGCTCGAATCATCATTTTGACCTATTGGAGGTATTTCATTGGCAAGTCTGGGCCTGATTGTTGAAAAATGGTCATTAAAAGTATCTGAAATTTCACTAGAATTATTGATTACAACGTCATTTACTTTTAGTTCTTTCACAGTCTCATTGCTTTTACAGCGAGATGTAAGTTCATTAATTGTTTGCCAAGTTTTCTTAGAGTTGCCCTCAAATTGCATAAAAGCTTTCAAAAAATAAGATGCCTTAGCAGTTTTGATCCATTTAAACAAGCTGGTTAGAGTGACCATGATTATGATGACAATTATTAATAATGGTAATAGGACTGAGTGGATTATGATGACAGTTATTAATAATGGTAATGGGACTGAGTGGAGTCCAATTCGGTCTGTAAACATACAAGTGATTAACAAAATCGGATGATTGCAAAGTATCTTGTCGTCTATGAAAACAAGAGACAAGCTGTTGAAAACGGCGCGAATTTCAAATCTGCCTGCAGACTGGGAACGCTATACACATGCAAAGGGTAAAACTACAAGTCTCATCAAAAAAACAAAGAGAAGTTTCTTCCGCAAGAAAATTGACGAAAACAAAGGAAATCCAAAAGGAGTTTGGCAAGCACTCAAAACATTAAGTGGGACTAGTAAACCTCGAGTTCGCATCGATGAATTAAACACAGGAAACAACATCATTACTGACGAAGCTTCCATTGCAAATGAGCTTAATCAGTACTTCGTAAACATTCTAGATCAAATTGGCAAGGAAAACGACGCTGGCGTAGAGTTTGATGACACCAAGCTGAAAAATTTTGTCTCTTCGCGATTGAATGATAATGTGGCTTTCAACATCCCTCCAATAACGCCTAAGCAGATCATTGACACCATAGGGAAAATCACTTGTAACAAGGCCTCTGGGCACGATGGCATAAGTATTCGTGTACTCAAAATTATTGCACCAGCGTTTGCAAGTCCATTATGCAAATTGCTGAACCTTTCAATATCGACAAACAGTTTTCCAGACCTTTGGAAAGTAGCAAAAGTTACACCATTGCACAAGGGTGGCGCACGAAACGATATCAACAATTACCGCCCGATATCAGTTTTACCTGTCTTTTCGAAGATTATCGAAAAACACGTAGCCAGCTGTCTTCTTAAGTTTTTACATGACAACAACATGTTATATGAGTATCAATCAGCCTTCAGGTCAGGTCACTCTACAGAAACAGCTCTAATCAGACTTACGGATCACATCCTGAAAAACATGGACAATGACGAAGTGACCGGTCTGGTATTTATAGATTTTTGTAAAGCTTTTGATGTTATAAATCACGAACTTCTTCTAAAAAAGCTGTCTATTTACGGTTTCAATCGTACCTGTCTCAGAGAAAGCAATTTATTACATTAGGGAAAACCACATCTGAACAGCTGACTATCAGACAGGGCGTTCCCCAAGGATCAATATTGGGACCAGTGCTCTTCCTCCTGTTTGTCAATGACATGCCTCTAAACGTTCACAAGTCAACTATGGATATCTATGCAGACGATACCACCTTGTCTTTAAGCTCAGACTGGAAAGCTATTCCTGCACTAAACAAATCATTAACAAAGGACTGGACAGAAGTTGAGAAATGGGCTAGTGAAAACAAAATGTTTATAAATACCAAGAAAACCAAAGCGTTGTTGGCTACGGGAAAGCGTCTGCGCAGACGTATAACCCATGACGCAGGAAAAGTTGAAGCTAGGATGCAAAATGCAGAAATTGAACAAGTTGGTAGCCATAAACTTCTTGGAGTGATAATCGACGAGAACCTAACTTACGAAGTACATGTTGACGAACTATGTAACAAACTTTCAAAACGAATTGGTCTTCTACGTCATATAAGCTGCTACTTGAAAAAGAATCAAAAATTGATCTACTATAACGCAGTAATCAAACCACTCTTCATGTATGCAAGCACAGTATGGACATCGTGTAACAAAGAGGCACTCGAGAGAGTTCTCCGTATGCAAAAACGGGCTGCCCGTATTATTCTTGCAGCACAACGTACTAGTCGAACTGTCACTTTATTTAATAAGCTAAACTGGATCCCCTTTTACAAAGAAGCTTATATAAATCGATGTGCACTGGCCTACAAAAGGATAAACAGAACTTTACCTGAATACATGAACACATCTTTAAGGAAAAACTCTGACGTCCATTCGAGAACTACTAGAAATTGTAATTTAAATTTATTATGCCCCTCTCACAGAAACGCCTCTGAGGGAGGACGCACTTTCGCCGTCAGAACTATTCAAGATTGGAACAGTTTACCCCGGTCTTTAAAAACAGAGAAGTCCGTTAAATCGTTTAAGGCTAAATTATGTAATACTATTCTTAACTCTCAGAAAACTAATGGAATTTTTTAACTCTTATTATTCGTAGTATGTTTGAAATTGTAAGTCCAGTTTATTATTTGTAACCATTTTTAATAGTAACTTAATTAAGTATTTTATTGTAAATAATATCGTATTTTAGCATTTTATTGTAAATAATATATTTTTAGCACTCTAATTATTTTAAGCTGAGGGCCCCAAGTTTATCAGTAACTTAAGTTACTGTCACGGGTCACCCTCATTAAATAAAGTCTTTCACTTCACTTCACTTCACAGAAGTCCGATTTGTTAATCACAAGTATGATTACAGACTGAATAGACCATTTTACAGTTGTCTGCTCAGTGGCCTGGCCTTTGAATGGCAGCGAGGCTGGAGTTGACCTTGTTTTGATACAGACCTCACTGCTTTTGTCATGTAAATGCACCTAGTTAGCATCAGAACAACTTGTTTTACACAACAAAAGCAGTGAGATCGGTATCAAAACAAGGTCAACTCTAGCCTCGCTGCCATACAAAGGCCAGGTCACTGAGCAGACAACTGTAAAATGTTCTATTGGACGACACAATGTTCTGTAACCATTATAATTTCCCACAAAAGTAAAAGTTTCATTTCATCGAGTTTTAGTATAAATCTACTGGCGTTCTATCATGAATGGCATTCTCGGATTGGCTACGCTACTCGCCATTTATTCTGTGATAGATAGTGAGTAGCGTAGCTGTGTGCGCTTGTTAACAAAATGACGGTCACTTCTCTTGCTTTCAATTGACTCTGTGTACGTACACTGTATATAAACTTGGCCGGCCAAGCTTGTATTTAATATGGTCAGTCTGACTGTTAATAAGGTCAGACTTGGATGCCTGCTTCAGTGATAAACAAGGTTCCACTGAATTTATACTGTCTAACATTTGGAAGAAGTGTACCTCTAGGCCTTTGTTGTTGTAAAGTGTCAATCCCAGATATGTCTCTGTTTTCACTTCGGTTTGCTGCTGGTGGAGGGGCTGCAGGTTCTCCTGAACTTCTTTCTTGTCTTCTGCTCCTTCTCAGCAACTTACTACAGTGCTCTAAAATAAAATAAAATACACCGATTCACTTATTTCTAAAATTTTACATTGGATAGTCTTAAAATTAGAAGAGTGACCATAGAGCAATAAAGTACACAGTTGTGGGAGGTCCCACAAGGTATTTCTGATCCATGATGATGGTGTCAATGTTATTAATGTTGACACATTTATAACAGAATTATTTTGGTGACAATTGCTTAAAAAGATTTCATACAAAGGATGATGCAAAGACAGCACATATAAAAAACTAGGCTATTGACAGCTGCTTTATTAAGTTTTAGTTTGCTTGCAACTATCAATCTCTCATTGGTTCTAAAACATAAGTCCACAAAATATTGTTTACCAGCCCCACAATGCCCTGGGCGTACATGTTTTGTTAAGAGGGTTTGGGTTGGCTTAAATCTGAGGGGAGGTCTAAAATCCATACTTTATAGTGTATTTTGTAATCCAAGAGAGGGGGAAGTTGTCAATTGGGACTTCGTCAAACATATTCATAACCTATTTTTTATTTAAAGTACAAGGATCTGTGAGGACATAAGTAATGTAATATGGAAAACTTAGAGTGGGATGGTGGCTTTATATCATTATTATCTTCAGAACTGCCTGGTTTGATTGAGTACATTATTTTTTGTATTAAGATTTTCATTTATTCAACATTGATTTTACTACTAGTTGCTGGCCCATAACATAAAATTTAAATCTTCAAATTCACGTACTGCCAAATGCTTTTATTACTTTAATTAAGTTCAGGAATCTACTTTGAAGGCAACTTTCTCTTCTTTTTAGATCTGAAGATCCACATTTTACAATGAGCCATGCTGGCAATAAGTGGAAGAAAGTAAAAACCATACTGAAGATAGTGATTGAACAAAAAAATATTTCTGGACAGGTTAATGTCCAAAACTTTCGGTGCCTAAGCTCTGTAATTGACAACCTCTAGTTAGTGACAACACTCCTTTCCTCAGTGCATAGCTCAAGACAAGGCAGAGTAGAGAGAGCCTGGGAACAAGGCTGTGCAATCTTGTGCCTTTGTATCGATCATTTATTTGCTCTTGCTTGCAAGCATATTATGGTCAGATTTTGGTACCTGCTCAATAAACAAGGTTCCACTGAATTTATACTTAAAAACGGGACTACAGTGTAAGTGTACCTCTAAGCCTTTGTTGTTGTACAGTGTCAGTCTCAGACATGTCTCTGCTGTCACTTTGGTTAGCTGCTGACTGTGCATGTGGGACCATAGGTTCTCCTGAACGTCTTTGTTGTGTTCTGCTCCTTCTTCTAGGCAACCTATGGTGTTCTAAAATTTAAAAGATATAAAATGGTTCACTTCATTTACATTCTAGGATAGTCTTGCAGTTGAAGGGTTTTGCTAGGTGCATAACTGAACAAATTCTAGCTTTAAATATGGACTTCCCACTGCACTAAATGATGACACTGATGATGATGATATAGTTTTATTTTTTTCTCAAGCATCTGTGCGGGCCGGAATCCTAAATCCTCAAATTTGATTGGCTAATCATATGCACGCGACCAGTCCAGCTTTTTACGATACGGCCCATGGGCCAGATTTTTTTCGCCGCTGCCTAAATTTCCCTCCTAAAAGTTAGCAGTAATCATCAATCTTTTGCTTTTTTTGACACATCCATCGACGATTAGTCAACGCAAGTTTATCTGTGTTGACTTTAAAATGGCAAGGAAAGTCACTGTAAGTAAATTCAATTGAGTGTTTTGAAGTTGTGAGAGTTTGCTTTATAATTGTTTGTACCTTGATGCTGTAATGGTGCGTAATCCTGTGTTTCTCTCGCCGTAAAATTTGAGTCAATTTCAGTCGAGTTTACCTCTCTGATCGTTGCTGTATTTAGAAGAATTTGTGTGGAATACACTTAACGAATTTCCTCGCTTTCTGCTATTCAATTTACAGTAAGTGACGAAGTGATTTTAAAAGCAACGACTGACAGAAATTGTTGTCGTAGTAAAACTTCAAACTTTGCAAAAAATTTCACACCGCAAAAACAACTTTGGAGAACTTAACTGGTGAAATAAATGCAACTAACACAAAGTAGTTCGAAAAAAATCTGTTTTTTAATACATCTTTCTTTGTCTACTGTCTGAGTTACTCACTTGTTGTCAAGATTTTTTTCAAATCGTTAGTAGACGGCACACAAGCCGATTCAATGCATAAACAAACCCATTGTAATCTGTAAAACCAATTTACTGCAGGAAAAACAAAATAAACATGTTATTTGCCCTTACCTTGGGCTTGAAAATGCTGCCTCGACCTACGGCCTCGGGCAGCATTTTCAAGACCTCAGTCACAGTTTTTCACCATATGGACCTCCCAGCCGGCAAATAACATATATTTAATAATGATTGTACATTACAATTTGACCTAATGCAAACTTCTTAAAACAAAATCTGTTGCTTCCTTTGAGTACAATCATTTATTCTTAATGTGCTCTAAGCATCAGTGTTCAGCATATACATTGTAATGCATATGGTTGCTATACAAGTGACGAAAAGTAAAAAAAATACAAGAGATGCAAAATAGTCTTGGAGTGTCTTGCTTAATCATTGCTATTATAAAATACTTAGTACCTATGGGTGATCTATAAAAATAACCAATAACGAAAGCTTAATCCAACCAAGCTATGGGCTCAATAAATCAATGGGCCCCTGTGGATACCAGCAACGTTGCTGAATGGGCTACTGGCTGGTAGAATAAAGTTACTTTAGTTATTAGTAAACTACAGCTAACTGCAAAGCTGACCAGAAATTTTTTTGCTTGCTTAAGCAGGCACAATTCTTCTTAATTTTGAAAATGCTACGTGAAAGTGACTTGGCCGTTAAGGTATCAGCCAACCCAAAATTGACCATTTTACATAATTTTGGATTTTTATATGATTCGATAAATCTTAGGCATAGCTTTCGTTTAAAAAAAAATTCACAAAAAAATGTTATTCATACGGGAAGTTATTAAGCGAAAACAATTTTGTCATCTTTATTATTCTAATTAGCCACTGACAACTCTTGTCATCACGTTGTCAAATAAGGAGAGGTTACCAGACAGCTAAGCACATGTGTGTTTGCGTTTCACAAAACACATGTGACTCGCCATCTTGGAAGCGCTCAAAGTTTTCGTCTTGTGCAATCTATGAATGTCTTCGAAAAAGAAAGAAAGATCGTGTCCCTTTGCAAACCTTCCGTTTGCATCATCGCTGATGTCTGCCAGCGCCGGACTGTTAGCTGCTGCTCTCGATCGCTTTCTTGTCTTTGGCATCTTTACAAACCTAGCTATAATTAAAGATAAATTCATCAAGATGTTTTCATTGCTGCACATAATCTGAACTATTTGAGAAGTCAGTCAAATGATTCAGCGTTTACTAACCTCAAGGAATAAGTTGTTGGGCCGGTCTTGGAAGCGGCTTTTTCTCAACGGCAGTTTCCCACCGCCGCGAAAATTTGTCTGTTTCTTGTTACCTGTCAAACTACTATTGTTCAAGAAAACTGATACTTTCTTTTATCAATCAACACTTTATTTGCTTGACGCCTAGGTGACGCCTAGGTGCTGCTAATCTCATTGCGGTCAAAATTCTATTTTTCCTTGTTTCTCGATATGAAAATTTGGGCAAGTTGTGCATGCATTTTGAACTCCAAGTCTGCAGCCCCTGGACCAATTTGGCTGAAATTTGGCCAAAATGTTGTCAGATAGCTTACCTACAAAACCGTGTCTGCGAATTTTAATTGTTCTTTTCATTTCAAAGTTATAGCCTATTTTCCACTGGTGGTGGCAATAATTTCTCATCCCCAAATATATTTGCTTGTAAAAATAAAATGAATGCACATTCCAGAAATCTGAGACACAGTTTTTTTAGGCAAAAGTGTGAAGAAATGAAAGCCATATTAATTGCTTTCTTCTGTTTGTTTTTGGTGAGTGTGGAACTTAATGAATGAAAACACTCAGCTTTGCAAAAACCTCCTCATTTTTTAAGCGCATTAAAGTTTTATACCTTTTAAAGGGAATTAGCTGTAATCATGATTATTCAGCTTTCAAAAAATATACTGTTTATAGGGGTTTGTGTTGAAACAAAGTGCGCTAGAACGAACCGTGCACAGACGGCCCTGGTGGGTTGACTGATACCTTAAGTGGCTCCTTCTAAAATAGGTACCGGGATCCTGGTGGGCTTCTGTCAAGAATCCCGGCACACACTGCAGATTCTGCTGCGATCCCGCTGAGGTGGCCCGGCAGAGTCCTTTTCAGGAAAAATTCCCATCATGCATCTTGGCAAGAATTCCGCCAAGAAATCTGTCCTCACCGGGATCCGACCATAAAAAACATCTCCTCCAGGATACTGGTGAGAATCCCATGGGGAAGTAAAATCTTGGTAGTAGTCCCGGTGAGAACTAACTTCTTGCCAAGCGGGCAACAGATTGCAAAGTTAAAGTGTTACTTACAGAAAAATATCTTTTCGCACAACACGTTTTTTATTGTTCAAGTTCGTTTGTTCCACAAGAATTAACATGAAACATGATCTTTCCTTCTCACTTGAATTCACACACGAAAAACCGCACAGATAATGCAAACTGAAAATCTTGATTTTCCCTGGAGATTATTTTATCCTGATATGTTCTAGTGTTTCAATAGTTTTCGATGGTGCAGTGCGTAATTATTTAATACAAAATTCTTCGTATATACAGATTTTCGCAATTCAGCTTAAGTCTACAAATAAACATGTCTTGAGTAAACAAAATTTCAATAGCGGTGACTTGTTAGCAATTTCATTTTATCAATATTTGGTACCACAGCAGGTACCATAAGCACTTCTAGAAACGATTTCAAGACTTATTTTAGTGATCTTTAATGAAACTTTCAAGTGATCCTAAATTTAGCGTACATAAATTTTATATTAGTTCACTACAATAAACTGTGGCGGCTAAAAATAGCAACTCACTCCGCCGTGTGTGTGAAAGTTTGGTTAAAGTACAAGAAAAATATTTAATACGTAGCTTTTTGGGTAATTTGGTGTCCCGCAACTGTAAAAAAAACCCACAATTCTTTTTCAAAATCCCACAGCTTAGTAAAGACTATCAAATTGCTCTACTGGCTGGACTGTCGCAAGAGCTTTCAGGTATCTTCTGAAAAGTTTAACTCTCCACAAATACTGAGATACCTTAAGTTGACTTCTAGATCAAACTACTGGTAGATAACCTACATGTAGGAAATTTTTACGTAAATTACCTAAATGGGAGGATTAATTTTTATTTGGGCCATTTTAGCACAAAACTATGAATGAGTTTCATCATACGAAAACATGCCGGTATGGCAGTATTATCACTTTTCACGCATATCGCATGACGCTGAGTCTGCATAACAACAGTCGCGCAGATCACTCAACATGTGAGAAAGAAAATTTTTAAGAGACGATGGATCAAGATCTTGGCATACTGTATGAAATCCTGGACTGCCAGCTAAAGAAAAGTAAACCTGGAGATGAATCGAAAGAATGTGTGATTGCACTTGAAAGAAAGTACACAAAACAAAAACAATTCATTCGTAGCCTGGAAAGTAATGCCCAGGTGGGTCTTAAAGAAGATGAACTGGTAAATTCTTTCATACCCATGACCTTCCATCATCCACAGACAAAGTCTACAAAGCTACAAATGATCTATCATTTGTTTTATAGCAAGAAAAGTAGCTGTTACAACATTGTTTATTCATAGAAACTTGTGACTGATCAGTTTCACTGGCTGAAATACAGTACTTAAATTCAAATTTAAGTTTCAGCATTCAAGAGTGTAAATGCATCATTCAAACAATCAATGTGCTAAAGTCAATTTAAAGGTGTTTCTGTTTTGAATTGTGATCACTGGTCTTTTAATCAGCCTTCTTGAAAACCTCTCTGGTAATATTTGTGATAACATAAGAAAGTCAAACTTGTTTGTCTGTAGAAAGCCGCCAGGAGTAATCTGATAGTGCACACCAAACAACAAGACCAAAAAGCTTCAAGATTACTTGTATAATTATTTTAATTTCATGGTTCAATTAATTATCAACTGACTAAACCATGGCTTAATTTTGAGATTTAATTAATCAATTGATTAATTATTTAATCAATTGACAAATTAAATTGTTTTTGGGCAACCTGCCTGGAGAGCTGGGCACCCTAGCTGGAATGGTTTGGAGCCTGAAGGACTCCCTGAAAATTTTCTTAGAGCACAGCCTTGTTTTGCTCGCTTAAACAGGCACAATCCTTCTTAATTTCGAAAATGCTACATGAATGTGACTTGACCTTTAAGTGGGCCTTCTAAAATAGGTACCAGGATCCCAGTGGGCTTCTGTCAAGAATCCTGGCACACACCGGGATCCTGCTGCGATCCTGCTGAGGTGGCCCTCCAAGGTCCTTTCCGGGATGACAATATGGTCTTATATATCTCACGAAGTTACAACCATATTTTTTCATCATCAAACAAAAAAACAGAGGACCAACCAGTGAAAATGTAGCAGCATTTTATGACATTTTGGTGGTCCATTGACGACCGCATTAGTTAATTGTGTTAATAACTCTAGATCTATTCTTGTCCTTTGTTTTATTTTATGTACATGTAATGTAAATTATATTATTCTAATGTAAATATTGTCTTGGCAAAACATAAGTGAGTTAACTAAAACCAAGTGTACCTCTGTCAGAATTAACTTCTGAAGTCTGCCGGCTGACAGGACTACAAGAATCTTCTTCAAATTCACTTAGACTAAAATTACTACTAGTTGCTAGCCCATAACTTGGAAGACATCTCTGGCTTGGTCTCTGACTTGCTGCGACATAAAATTTAAATCTTTAAATTCACATACTGCCAAATGCTTTATTACTTTAATTAAGTTGAGGAATCTACTTTGAAGGCAACTATCTCAGCTTTTTAGATTTGAAGATCCATATTTGACAATGAACCATGCTGGCAATAAGTGGAAGAAAGTAAAACCCTACTGAAGATAGTGATTGAACAAAAAATATTTCTGGACAGGTTAATGTCCAAAACTTTCGGTGCCTAAGCTCTGTAATTGACGACCTTTAGTCAGTGACAACACTCCTTCTTTCTTCAGTGCATAGGTCAAGACAAGGCAGAGTAGAGAGAGCCTGGGGACAAGGCTGTGCAATCTTGTGCCTTTGTATCAATCATTTATTTGCTCTTGCTTGCAAGCATATTATGGTCAGATTTTGGTACCTGCTCAATAAACAAGGTTCCACTGAATTTATACTTAAAAATGGGACTACAGTGTAAGTGTACCTCTAAGCCTTTGTTGTTGTACAGTGTCAGTCTCAGACATGTCTCTGCTGTCACTTTGGTTAGCTGCTGACTGTGCATGTGGGACCATAGGTTCTCCTGAACTTCTTTGTTGTGTTCTGCTCCTTCTTCTAGGCAACCTATGGTGTTCTAAAATTTAAAAGATATACAATGGTTCACTTCATTTACATCCTAGGATAGTCTTGCAGTTGAAGGGTTTTGCTAGGTGCATAACTGGACAAATTCTAGCTTTAAATATGGACTTCCCACTGCATTAAATGACGACACTGATGATGATGATATACTGTTTTAATAATGATTGTACATTACAATTTGACCTAATGCAAACTTCTTAAAACAAAATCTGATGCTTCCTTTGAATACAATCATTTATTCTTAATGTGCTCTAAGCATCAATGTTACGCATATACAGTGTAATGCATATGGTTGTTAAACAAGTGACAAAAAGTAAAAAAGTACAAGAGATGCAAAATAGTCTTAGAGTGTCTTGCTTAATCATTGCTATTATAAAATACTTAGTACATATGGGTGATCTATAAAAATGAACAATAACGAAAGCTTAATCCAACTAAGCTATGGGCTCGATAAAACAATGGGCCCCTGTGGATACCGACAATGTTGCTGAATGGGCTACTGGCTGGTAGAATAAAGTTACTTTAGTTATTAGTAAACTGCAGCTAACTGCAAAGCTGACTGGAAATTTTTTTGCTCGCTTAAGCAGGCACAATCCTTCTTAATTTTGAAAATGCTACATGAAAGTGACTTGGCCTTTAAGCGGGCCCTTCTGAAATAGGTACTGGGATCCTGGTGAGCTTCTGTCAAGAATCCCGGCACACACTGCGGATTCTGATGCGATCCCGCTGAGGTGGCCTGGCAAAGTCCTTTCCAGGAAAAATTCCCATCATGCATCTTGGCAAGAATTCTGCCAAGAAATCTGTCCTCACCAGGATCTGGCCATAAAAAACATCTCCTCCAGCATACTGGTGAGAATCCCGTGGGGAAGTAAAATCTTGGTAGTAGTCCTGGTGAGAACTAAATTCTCACCAAGAAAAAATTATTGCATAGAAATTCCCGCCAAAAAGTTGTACATTCACAAATCTCGGTGAGTATATTAAACCTGTTCTTGAAATAAATTAACTACTTCATGGTTAACCCTGGAAGCAACTGCTGCTCTAAAACTATCATGAGCCATATCTAATTAAGACTCAATTTTTAACGAGCTGTGAAGACAAAATCCCACACGTTTAGCTATAAGCATGCAAATCAGGTCTAGACAAACTGGAGCCTTTAAGGACAGTGCCTACTTTTATTCGTGTACACACATTCTGCACATCATGCAAGGAATAGTTTAAGGTGGCTGAATACAGTTTTCAAGTGCCTATGCCTGATTATTCACCATTACTTTTTAACTATTTATGCTTGGGGGCCCATTTTTCACAAGAGTCAAGAGGTTTTATTCTCGCATTTTGGCTAAGGTGTGTGCTGTTACCATGGCAACAGGGCTGGTTGAAAACAAGGCTTCAAAAATGGTTTTGGTTTATTAGACTTTTTTCATCATTTGCCCACTACGAATTCACATAAAATCCCTTCTGTCAACACTGCGATATTATGAATACTATGAACACTATGAATGTAAGAAGCATCAGTAATGGTATTAGTATCGTAACTTAAAAAGGGTAAATGTATTGTTTTGTAGAGTAAATTATGCAAATTTTAGTATTGTAAGTAGCATGTGTAATTGCATCGTATTGTTAATTAGAGTAAGTAGTGTTAGTAGTTGTATTACTGTTGTAAAAAAAAATAATAATAATAAAACACTGTGATAGATAAAATGTGACAGTGACACTGTGACAGAGACGGTTTTCGTAATTCGCTGTAAATCGTTTTCACTACATGTTCTGTATTATCAACAATTCCCAATTTCCATATTACAATTTACAATTTCTTTTGCCAAATTTCTTGAAATTCTAACAACTGAATCATTTGAAATCGGCAAGTTCCTGTAAAAGCACTCAGTCTCAATTTTTTGAGCAACTGTGAATGCGCTGCATTTAACAGGGTCCCTTTGGAGAATTTCAGGCGGTACAAAATGTGGACCCCTCAACCTGGAGCCCCTATTGGACCTTCTTTTGGACTCCATCTGGACCCCTTCTGGACCCCTTCTGGACCCCTTCTGGACCCCTTCTGGACCCCCACCCCAACCCCCATTTGGACCCCGTATTCTTTCTTCTGGAAAATAAGGCTCTATTTAATCAGTGGGCAAAATGTGAAGAAATAATGAATTCACGCAGCGTTGTGAATAATATGATGGCTACAGTTAACTGAGTTTATTTTTTTTTATACCTGGTTAAAATTCCCAAATAACTTAACTCGGTTAAAGGTTGGTTATGACGAAACAACGGGTTATGGCTGCATTGCGATAGTTTGTGAAGTGGGTGAGCTCAATTGACGTCATGACGTACTGGATAACCTGACAAAACGACAGACTTTGAGAACCACAGTCTTATTTTCTTGATTCTTTTTCTTTGTTTTTGTGTCCTTTAGTTTCTTTACATTCACGGCTAAGGCAGTCTCTCTTCCTTCTCATGCGCACTATACACGAATTTCCGAGGCAGTTCTTTCAAACATGATGTTGATTTTGTGTGGACATCAGAGTGTTCTCCACTGCTGTCGAATGAATGGCCCTTGAATTTGACTGGAATTCTACTATGCATGACTTTTAAACCACATCAAGTCCTTTCACTAAGAACTTTTCGTATTCTTTCATTTACGACAAAAAAAACACTTGCTTCAGAGCATCTTTATCAACAGAGAAGTGCGAATTATGGCATCTAGAAACCGTGAAATGCTCTCGATCCACAGCTGTTATGTTTGGAAAATGCACTTCACTTAAAATTGTTCATGAATTCATTCATTCATCTGCATTTCTTGCCATTTTAACGAACTGCCGCTTCTCTTTGAAGTACTCCTTTGTTCTTTGCTCAGTTGATCAAAATTTCTCCTTCTAAGGTGAATGAGCGCTTCCTGTTCAGGCCATGGTGCCTTGCAAACTTGACTGATATGATATAGCTGACATATATTAGGAAAAAACTAAAAATCCACTCTAGTAATACAACTGTTTCAAACTGTTGTTACCACTCGCCATGTTCAGTAGAAGATTATGCACTGTTTGTGCCACAGTGAACATCTCACATACAGACCGTGATCACCGACACATTTCATGAAAAAACCAATGCATGGGTTAGACCATGCAGAAAGGTAGTTCAAAATTAACCTAACTCAGTTAAAAAATCTATTGTCCTTCAATTAATTTCCATGGTAACCATTAGCCCGGTTTAAGTTCAATAAACTGCCGAAAATAGTGGCCACTCACGATTATTCGGTAACCGAGTTAATCGTAATTGATTAATTAGAAATAACCCGGTTAACTCTCATAGTATGGCCGAAGCCATTACATTATTCTAGACACAATGCTGCGTAAATTCATTAATTTCTTCACATCTTGCTTGCTGACTAAGTAGACTTCATCATTTTATGTTCTAAGATTAATTATTTAAATCAGGAGCCCATATTTTCTGGAAGTAAAAATGGGGGGTCCAGATGGGAGTCCAGAGAGGGGTCCAGAAGGGGGTCCAGAAGGGAGTCCAGAAGGGAGTCCAGAAGGGAGTCCAGATGGGGTCCAAAAGGGGGTCCAGTAGGGGGTCCAGTAGGTGGTCCAGATTGAGGGGTCCACGTTTTGTACCGACCCGAGACTTTCTGGGTTCTTTGCATCATCACCTCTTCCAACTTACCTTTGTAATAAAAGACTAAAGTCATCAATACATGGTGTTCAATTAGGAAAATAGCACAGATAGTGCGGGCGCTGAGCAAATAAAATGATTGTTGTATCAACGGCATGTTTGTTTTTTCGCAATCCTTGCGCATGTGCTGAATCGCATTAGCACCTTAAATGCCACCCGTGTTGAGGTTGACTAACCCAATCACCTACGCTACCAAGTACAACACTGAAAAGAAAACAAAATTTTCCCACTGTGACCAAATCAAGTTTAACGAACCTGTACTTACACCAGGAACACCAGAATAACAGTATATTGCTAAACACTTAACTATTAACATCTTCCAGCCGAAAAACTAGCTGTTAATCTGTTGAAAATTATACTGAGATCCAACTGTAAACATGTACCTGCAGACAGCGTAGTGCACGCACAAAACAAGTGCGAGAAACGCAAATGTCTTACTTACTGGGGAGGGGAAAGGAAAAAACGTAACACGCACTGTAAAAGTTTTCAAAAAAGATCTGATTTCAATAACTTTAAAAAACGCATGGTTACCTCTACATTTCACGTCATGAAATGGAAGTGGCAAGCCTATTCAATAAGTGATTAGTTTCTGGTGGTGAGCAAAAGGTATTTAGACTGCATTTTAGCTGAACCAGAGGAAGGCTGTCAGAGATGCTAAAAGCACTGTTGCAATGATTTGGTTATTAAGCGCATACCAAAAATGGTTTTTATGGTACTATTTACCATACAGTTTTAAGATCTTTACAAATGTGTTTGCTTTTTGGTATGTAAAGGCGAATTCTAAAGAAATCTGTGAAAAAATATTCTTTCCTTCCTTTTTCAGAAAACTGCTGATGTCAGCATTTTTGTAAAGATTCAAGGCTAATTATCTCAATAGATTCCAATAGCCCCTGCAAAGGGCTATAGGAATCCATTGAGATAATTATCTCAGGTGGATTCCAATAGCCCTTGCAAAGATCTACTTTTCCCGCATGGTCCTAACCTGGTGCAAAAACCTTTCTTTTTAGTAGGCACCATCCTTAAATGGCTTCTCTGTTTTGAGATTTTTGCATGATTTTAATTAGAAGTCGGTCGATGGAAACAAGGCTTGGCTGTAATATAAACACTCACTTGGCCTCAAAAATTTCTTTTTTGTGACAGCATCTGGCAAATCTCTAGCATAGTTCTTTCCTCAGGCCACAAAAATAGCAAACATGTTCTAGGAATCTTCCCGCTTGGCTGACTAAAATCACATGGGACAGTAGAAGAGAGTTTGAGTGCTTCAAGTGCTGCCAAAAGTCCACAGTCAGAAAAGAGCTGGAAAATTGTTGGTTTGCCTGGTTTGTTTACTTCAAAGCTTTAGTAATGAGCTTACTGTAGGGAAAAGCTCCTTTGTTGAAGTTGATGTAAATTGCGTGCCAGCTGTTGAGCATCAAAACGTGAACATTAGTTGTGCAAGAAATTTCACAAAGACTTCTCCAAGCTAGCCTTGCTGGGTATGGTACGTATTTCCAGATAAAATTAACATGAAGTATCCATCATTTGAAACATCGCTTTTTGTTCAACACACTCATATTCCGATGGTCAAGATTCAACATTCAACACAACATTCAAGGATCTTTCAAGATTCAAGACAATTCAAGAGGACATTGAATATTCAACACAATGTCAATTAACATTCAAAACATCGTTCAAAATTAAATGAGAAATTCACAATATGAAAAGCCTTTAGCCACTCAAGACCATTCAACATGAAAGAGTGCATTTGACATGCTGAAGGACATTCGACATGTCTGCAAAGTTTAATTATATTTCTGGTTCTACATTGTACATAATTTCCACTTGTTTATTTATTTTTGATTTTGTCAGCTGTTTAATTTTTTGTTTTTATTGTTACCTTTAGGCAGCCCTTCAACAAGGGAAGTAGTTCCTGTTAAGGGTTCTCCTGTCAATACTTGTAGTCTTTATAATAAAAACATTCGAATCAACCACGATGGACTGGTCCCCAGAGGCCCTTGCAGTCCTTCTTACCCTACCAAGGGAATGGGAACCAGCAGCTTACAGGCAACTGTATTCCCACAAATGTGGGGTTACATGGAAAACATGGGACCGGGGTCCCAGGGTCCCAGGGTATGGGATCCTAGGATAAATATCAAACATTAGGACATATTGAACAGTATTTTGTCTCTACAAGTGAAAAAATGAAGTCAAGTGTACTCAGTCTGCACGGTCTGCATGGTCTGCGTTTTGGGGTGACCGGGATTTCGGTGCCTTTTGGCACTGGCGCTACTCAGTGCTGCCACTCCATTCGTAAATCAGTTTGCGATGCGAGCAATCCATTCATATAAAATCAATGTGCAGTGCATATACACAAGAGTGGAGGTTATTGGTGCTGAAATTAATGCAAGCAACTATACTGGGCCGACTTCCGTTTTATTTGAAACAACAGCCGAATTTATCTTGGAACTGCCATTTCAGTGCTACTGTATTTTCTCAATTAATAACCCTTTTTAAAAAACCCCTTAGGTTTTGTTTCAAAATTGGCCCGGTTGGCCCAGGCATATTTTATTCTTACATTCCTACATTTTAGCCAAGGCTAAGAGGAAAGGCAGCTCTGGAGACGACAATATGGCTTTGTATATCCAACGAAAGTTACAACCAGGATATCTTTTTGTCGTCAAACGAAAAACAAGAGAAGCCTATAACCAGTGTAACTTAAGTGGCACTTTATGACATTTTGGTGGCCCACTGACGATCACATTAAAAGGGGTTTATTCACTCTAGTCCTGACTTTCGTTTCATTTTATTTACATTTAGAAAACAGTCCTAAGAAAATACACATGCTGATTGGTTAAAAATCGTGTTCCTATAACTCGATGGAAACACAGAACTAGCATGAGCTGTTGAGGTAATGATGGTGTGAGCAAAGAGAATTTACATTTTGATGATCAAAGTAAACAAGTTGTTTTTCTTTTTTTGTCGTGGTCTTTTCTAGAAGAAATAGAAAACATGTTGTCCGTGTTTCTATCGAATCATAGAAACACTTGTGAAAGGTTGGGAGAGCTCAAAAAAGCTGTGGAAACACTCGCCTGCGGCTTGTGTTCCCACAGCATTTCTCATTCTGCCAAAATTCTACTCGTGTTTCTAAAACTCGATAGAAACATGGTACAATGTGTTTTCTATTTCTTAAGTAATGTTATATTATTCTATGTAAATACTGTCTAGGCAAGCCATAAGTGAGTTAACTAAAACCTAGTGTACCTCTGTCAGAATTAACTTCTGAAGTCTGCCGGCTGACAGGACTGCAAGAATCTTCTTCAAATTCACTTAGACTAAAATTACTACTAGTTGCTGGCCCATAACTTGGAAGACATCTCTGGCTTGGTCTCCGACTTGCTGCGACATAAAATTTAAATCTTTATATTCACGTACTGCCAAATGCTTTTATTACTTTAATCAAGTTTGTGAATATACTTCAAAGACAAGTCTATCTTAGCTTTTTAGATTTGAAGATGTTGTGCTCTCCAAACTCTCAAGTGATGAGATCAAGATTTCTATTTAAACAATAGAGTGTTTCTGTCGAGGAACTATCAGCTGATAGTTGCCCCACAGAAATTTGATGTTCTTAAAACAAATATTTGCCCGAGAAGCAATGCTTCGAGGGCAAATATGCTAGTTTTAAGAACATCAAATTTCCAAGGGGCAACTATAACAGCGATAGTTCCGAGACATAAACACTCTATTGTCTTTATTGTTCACCACTAAATTTTCTTCTGTGTGCCAGTTCAAAAATCATATCGAATTATTTTCAACTTTGTTAGATGAAAGCCGTGGAAGCCAAATGTAAAATTTAAAAAGGAAAATAAACAAAACCCACTTAATACAATTTCATTTGTTTATTGTTTTTATAAGCTTGCTTGTTTACAGAAAATTTTTCACGGACGAATACTATCCATCCAGGTGTTTTCCTGGGATAGGCACTATGGACTGAAAGTGTCTCTCCATGGATGAACACTATCACGTCAAGTGATCAATTTAAACCATTAAGAATTGGAGAAAATTTAGCGGTGAACTATAAGAGGTGATAGATGATGAGGCACAAAGCTGAATCAACTATCACCTCAAAGAAATCAAGAGCGAATAATCTGATGACTGTTGTCATAGAATTCTAACTTAAATTTCCGTCAAATAACCATTTCCCATTCTTTCTTTACATTGCACTGAACGTACACGTACCACTTTACAAAAATTGTCCAGACTGAATTGTGGTTTGTAATTTGCTGTTGTGTATGCAAGCTCTGGTACGTTTGTGTTGTTTTGAAAGTCACGAAACAGTGAAATCAATTTTCTTAATTCTTTTAGTTTTTCACTCAAACCTTGTTCTGCCAGATCTCTAGGTTGTTTTCCTCTCTGACTGGTTGCTGAGGCTGTTGCTTTATCAGCTAAAACAGTCAGATCTGAATCCAGTTGCCTATCCCCTCCAATTGCTGTGAAAAGTAAGACATTCAACAATACGAATTATAATAACCCTTTAGTACCCGTAGAAGTTATATTATTTACACGTTTAACATGGCTCAGGGGGTTTAAAATGTTGCATTTTAGTATAGCCTCTGCAGGTACATGTAATTACAATGACAGTGTTCAGCTATAGTCTTGACTTACATTGTATTTTGTTTAATGTTACTAATAATTTTTTCAATATATTTTCTACCACTTGATCATGAGAAAAACATACACTCAGTTACATTAAGTGTATTTCTGAACCTGGGTGTACCTCTGTCAAAACTAGCTTCTGAGGTTTGTAGACTGACAAAATCCTCTTCAACTTCACGTCCACTGCAAGTTGCTGCTGCCAGAGGAGTCCTTGCCTCTGGCAGATGATTTTGCAGACCTCCTTGTCTCCTCTGTCGCAACTCACTGGCAGAACTTTGTACTTCACAATCAGTCTGCTGATCCCTCCTATCAGTTGAGCCATTAGTGACTCTCTTGTTTGGTTGCTTTCTACTACCTCTAAACTGTGACACTGATGACCATGCATTTTCAAATCTCACAGGAGTTGCTCCTGTCAAAATAGTCATAAAACAACCCCCAAAAAATGATTATTAGTGAGGGATTTTAGAATGTTTGTGGCCAACTGTGTACTGCAGGATAGGTATTACAGGGTTTTGACATAAGGGGCCAGGCACTGGGCAAATTGACAAGCTGTATATGAAGAGAACTTTGTACCCAGAGGCTGCTTCATCAATATTTTAATAACTGCAGATGCGGTCTCCTGCTATTTTCAAGTGTGTTAATTAAACAGTCCTTAAAAATAATTAACAGCTTTTTTTAAAATTAACTAAACCATACTTTTGTTTGTTTAAGTTAGTATGTGTTATTTCTCATGTATCTTCAAGTCAAAAAGTAAACGGCCCAATGATAAGCATGCATAACAGACATCCTTTCACCTTGGTTGAAATTCAATCAATTATTTATAATTACCTTGAAATGAAGTTGGCCCATCACTCAAATCTTGTGAATCCAACAAATCCCTGTGTTCTTTCCCCCTCTGATCATGAGCGATTCCTGAAGCTGAATTATCTGATAAAACAGTCAGACTTCAGTTAACTAGCTTATATCTAATCTGTCTTCTTGCATAACTGTATATCTTTCTCTTCATCAGTAGTTAAATCAGTTATTTACATTGAAATGAACTTTGATCATCACTCAAACCTTGTCCTGCCAGATCTCTAGGTTGTTTCCCTCTCTGACTGATTGCTGAGGCTTTTGTTCCACAAAAAACAGTCAGACCTAAATCCAGTTGCCTGTCCCCTCCAATTGCTGTGAAAAGTAAGACATCAACAATAGTAGAATTATTATAACCTTTTAGTACCTGTATAAGTTATAGCGAAGCACCGGAGGCCCAAAGGGCAGCCAAGCGGAGCCCCATACCCATATCGGAAAGAAAAGAAAACCCGTGAATAATTGATTTTCTAATATGGTTATCATGGCTAACAGCATTACTCATGGGCATGTGCGCACGATGACAATGGCAGAATCCTGCAAGATGGTGGCCATAATCCATGCAGCCTTGGTTTACAATGTACTTCTTTGATATTGGACATCCATGTTATGGTCAATTGACACCTGTTTAGAGCTCATCAAAATCATGTGTTGTTTTTTAAGGTTAACCACTGACCAAGTCCTGGTTTTTGGATTGGATTGCAGGCTCATGTCAGGTTAACTTATTGTAATCAGGGTGGGATTGTTTGTAAGCCAGCCAACCCAGGATTAAATGTTAAACGAAGTATAATTTTCTTTTGTATTCCAATGTTTTGCACTGATTTTGCTTTGTGTTGTCTGAGTTTAGTCAAACTCAAAACAGAAGGACAAACAATAAAACCAGAAAACCTCACTGCAAAGTTACAAAACTCAAGTCAAAATTATCCCTTATCCTGGGTTAGCTTAATTGGGCTTTGAACAACCTGCCCAAGGAGCTCCGCTTTTACGTTTGGCAAAATCTAAATATTATTTTTACATGTCTAAGATGGCTCAGGGGGCCAAAAAGCAAAATCCACCGATCAGAGAGGCTTTTGTGCTGGTGCAGTATTGAACTAAATTCTTGCACAGAAATTCCCACCAAGAAGTTCCACATTTTCGTGGCCAAAACGCAAATCCCGCTGAGGGTTCGTTTAACCTGATCTTGAGATAAACTACTTCAAGGTTGACCCTGGAAGCAAGTACTGCTCTAAAACTATTGTGAGCCATATCTAGTTAAAGTTTTGATATTTATTACGACCCAATCTCAAAAGTTTGGTATGTTGAAATGAGCTGTGAAGACGAAATCCCAGCTAAACTACAATCAGGCAACCACAGACTTAGAATCGAAACTGGACAACACTGCATCCCTAAATTACCTGAATCTCTTAGGATTTGTCAATACTGCCACTCTAACCAAATTGAGGACAAAAACCATTTGTTATTTCTTTGTGATCGTTATAAAACTATTAGGCAACAAATGACAAGTGACATTGTACTAAAATACCCATCATTCGATCTTTTGAACAATACTGATAAAACTCTCTTCCTATTTAATAATGTCGATTCATTTATTTGTAAGAAACTAGGTTATTTTGTATATGAGGCATTGCATATACGAGAAACTTGTAATCCTATTTAATTTAATGTGATTAGTGGTATTGTTATCTTTATATAATTTCTTTCTTCTATATATTTTATATATTGTTATCTTAGGTAATACCATCCATATACATGGCAATACCAATAAATTCTTGTTGTTGTTGTGTTTATCTATAAACATGCCGTTCATGTATAGACGAACTGGAGCTTTTAATGGTGACGACTTAAGCCACATGCTCTTAAACGTGCTTTATAGTTTATAGAAGAAAGATAAGATATTTGTTGACTTTCGTGTGTGTAGCTTCTTTGTCTTGAAATTTCTGCATTATTTTAATCAGAAGTCCATAGATAGGATTACCTCTCCCAGTCCTTATTTTACAAGGGTAAACATTCAGGACCATGTAAAATCTATTTACATTGTACTGAACGTACAGGTACCACTTAACAAAAATTGTCTAGACTGAATTATGGTTTGTAATTTGCTGTTGTGTATGCAAGCTCTGGTACGTTTATGTTGTTTTGAAAGTCACGAAACAGTGAAATCAATTTTCTTAATTCTTTTAGTTTTTCACTCAAACCTTGTTCTGCCAGATCTCTAGGTTGTTTTCCTCTATGACTGGTTGCTGAGGCTGTTGCTTTATCAGCTAAAACAGTCAGATCTGAATCCAGTTGCCTATCCCCTCCAATTGCTGTGAAAAGTAAGACATTCAACAATACGATTATAATAACCCTTTGGTACCTGTATAAGTTATATTATTTACATGTTTAGGATGGCTCAGGGGGTTTAAAATGTTGTATTTTAGTATAGCCTCTGCAGGTACATGTAATTACAATGACAATGTTCAGCTATAGTCTTGACTTACATTGTATTTTGTTTCATGTTATTAATAATTCTTTTTAAGATATTTTCTACCACCTGATCATGAGAAAAACATACACTCAGTTATTCTAAGTGTATTTCTGAAGCTGGGTGTACCTCTGTCAAAACTAGCTTCTGAAGTTTGTGGACCGACAAACTCCTCTTCAACTTCACCTCCACTGCAAGTTGCTGCTGCCAGAGGAGTCCTTGCCTCTGGCAGATGATTTTGCAGACCTCCCTGTCTCCTGTGTCGCAACTCACTGGCAGAACTTTGTACCTCACAGTCAGTCTGCTGATCCCTCCTATCAGCCGACCCATTAGTGACTCTCTTGTCTGGTTGTCTTATACTACCTCTAAACTGTGACGGTGATGACCACTCATTTCCACATCTGACAGGAGTTGCTCCTGTCAAAATATTGTCATAAAACAACACCCAAAAAATAATTATTAGTGTGGGATTTTAGAATGTGGCCAACTGTGTACTGCAGGATAGATATTACAGGGATTTGACATAAGGGGCCAGGTACTGGGCAAATTGACAAGCTATATATGAAGAGAACTTTGTACCCAAGGGCTGCTTCATCAATATTTTAATAACTGCAGATGCCCTCTCATGCTATTTTCAAGTGTCTTAATTAAACAGTCATTAAAAATAATTAAAAGCTTTTGTTTAAAATTAACTAAACCATACTTTTGGTTTGTTATAGTTAGTATGTGTTATTTCTCATGAATCTTCAAGTCGCAAAGTAAACGGCCCAATCATAGTTTGCAAAAACAAAATATGTTCTGCATGAAAGCCAATACTATGAGAAAAGATGGCAAAGCTTGACATCCAGTATCATTTCTCCACACATTCTTTAAAAATCTTCCACTCTTATTTCTGCAAGCCTTAACTATTCACTAATAGCATAATAAATTACAACATAATATTAAAAAAAAAACCACACATAATAAATTATAATGCATAATTTATATTTTTAATACGTAAAAACCATTCTACTTCAACAAATAAAATCAGGTTAACAAGAATCCCAGAGGACTAAGAACTAAAAATTTAATTTGATTAATAACTTAAAAACAAAGTCCTACAGATGACTAACACGCCAGTTATGCATGCATAACAGACATCTTTCACCTTGGTTGTAATTCAATCAGTTATTTATAATTACCTTACAATTAATTATCTCTAGCTTAGAAGTTTTTGAAGCACGACTACGAACTGCAGCTTTCTTCATTGAAAGCAATCCCAATGGCAACTTGGCAGTCCCTAGCCACTTACCTCGGGTTCCAAAGGATAGGAAATGGAAACCTCCAATGTCAAGGTACCCAGAACTTGAACTATTTTTAGCTAATGTACAGTGTGATCTTATTAATCCTGAGAACATTAGACAAGCTAGAGATAACCTTTCTAAAAAAGAACGGGTGGCGCTTTAAGAACTTAAAAATTCTAATGTAGTGATTTGTATACAAGACAAAGGCTCTCGATTTGTATTAATTGATGAGAAAGAGTACGAGGAAAAAATGTTTGGTCAGCTCAACAACCAGTTACATTATAAATCTTTGCAATCGGATCCTACCTCTAAGCATTTGGCATTAGTAGAGAGTTGGTGTTCTAAATGGCTAGGAAAGGGTGAGATTTGTCCTGAAGCAGCTAAGTGGGTTTTAAATAAAGAAGCGAGACCAGGAGTTGTCTTTGGAAATATCAAAACGCACAAAACGGGCAACCCACTCAAACTTATTACATCCTGTTGTGGCACGGAAAATTGAAAACTTATCGGCCTTTACAGAATTCTATTTACAACCACTTGCCCAAAAATTACCGTCGTTTATTAAGGACACCAGCGATCTGCTTAACAAAATAGAAGATCTAAATACAAGCGGCCCCTTTCCAACTGGCACCTTACTGGTCTCGTGGGACGTAGTTTCAAGGTTTCCTAACATCGATAACAAACTCGGCCTCACTGCAGTAAGGAAGGCTTTGAATGCTAGAGAAAACAAATTTCCATCCACGACTTGCATTTTAGAAGCCGTAAAAATTTGTTTGAAAAGTAACCATTCTGTTTTTAAGGAAAATTTCTTTCTTCAAATCCATGGCACAGCTATGGATCCAAAGAATGCTTGCAGTTATGCCGATCTAGCCATGGGCAAAATTGATCTCAAAGCTAAGTTTTCTGGTCCAATAAAGCCGTCCTTATAGTGGCGATATTGAGATGATGTCTTTGATCTTTGGCAGCAAGGCCTTCCTGCCCTACATCAATTTACAGATTACATTAATTCTCTGTACCCTACTATTAAATTTGAGTTAGTTTTTTCTGAACATGAGCTTCACGTACTGGATCTTACTTTATATCTTATCGATGGGTTTATTAAGACAGACGTCTATTCCAAACCTACAGACAGTCACTTATGTCTTCCACCTTCTAGCTGCCATCCTAAGCATGTTTTCAAGGCTGTTCCTCTTGGAGTCGCCACAAGATTAAAAAGAAATTGCTCAGAGGAAATTTTTCTCGCTGAGAGAACAGCTGAGTACAAAGGGTACCTTGTTAACCAGGGTTATCCCTCTAAATTAGTTTCTGATCAATTCTCCAAAGCCTCTGCCATTCCTAGAAATGACTTACATAAGACTCGTGGAAAGGAAACGAAGAAATTATTTCCATTTGTGATTACATTTAATCCAAATTTACCCGATGTGGGCAACATAATCAGAAAGCATTTGTTCATTCTACAATCCAACCCCAAATTAAAAGAACGTTTCCCTCTAAGTTCTATCATACCATCTTTTCATCGATCAAAAAATCTCAAAGAATTATTGGCACCATCTCGTTTCAAAACTGTTGAAGAGGGACAAATAATTCATCAAAACAATGGTTGCTTCAAATGTGATAGGAATAGATGCGATCTATGTCGAAATTTCTTTGTTGAATCCAAATCATTTCTTAGTTTTCAGAGAGGCAAAAAATACACCATTCATTCCAGGCTTTCTTGTGATTCAAAAAGTGTAATTTATTTGGCTTCTTGCAAGAAATGCCACTTGCAATACGTTGGATCTACCACTACCGATTTTAGAATTAGGTTTCACAATCATAAGTCTGCTATGCTCACAAACAAAACAACTTGTGAAGTGGCAATACATTTTAACAAAATCCCACACACTCTAGATGACTTTTCGTTCCAATGTATTGATCAGGTACAGTCCCTAAACAACTCTGAGGAGATCGATAGGCTTCTAATTACAAAAGAGGCTTATTGGAGTGCTCAGCTGTTCTCTTTGGCACCCCATGGCTTAAATAAAAGAAAGGAATTTCATTTGAAAAATATAATTTGTTATAATTAATTAAATCCTCTCCCATATTGTACGTTATTGATTGATCGTTGAAAGGCCCTTTTCTTGGATTTTGTCAGCCTTTTAGGTGTTGATTAGACTCAAAGGCCCTGTCAAGGGATCTTATTATGATAAATATTATTTAAGGGCCCCTCTAGGGATTTTGCTGCTAATTTACCCTTTCAGGCTCCAAAGGCCTCGTTTTGGGATTTTGTTACAGCTGATGTTTTCAGTTATATGTAGGGGAGTGTTTTACTTTTTCCAATGCTTGCCGCATTGCCTCTTCAGTTATTTTATTTGTTTTAGCCAGTTTGGTCTTTTAGTTTTTAGCTTTTATCTCTCATACTCTGCCGATTATTTTCATAGTAGTTTGTTTTTGATTTATTCAATATTTTTTCGTTTTGTTGATTTTGTTTTTTGTCCTTTGTTAATTTTACACCACTTTCTGCTCTTTCACGTGATTTTGTACTTTTATTAGTTGTCACTTGTAATTACGTAATCACTAGCACCTTAATCTTATTTAAAGCTTGTTTTTATTCAAAAGTTGTAATAACTGAAGGTCTCTGACCAAAACGTTTTTATTAAATTTTTTAATCTTTTTTACATCAGAAGCTGTCCGTCCTCACAATCTTTTCACTTTCTACTATATACATGTATATATATATATAGAACAGTCAAGAGTTGGTCTCTTCACCTCATCGTACACTAAACTATATATATATATATATATATATATTTATTTATTTATTTATTTATTTATTTATTTTAAAGTGAGAGCGTAGAACACACTCTCATAATCTCTGATTACTACTAGTGTCTAACCTAGACCGTTACAAACATAGGCACCCAAGGCGTGCAAGAGTTTTTTTTTTTTTTGTGAAGTCTCGGAGATAGGAGCATTCATGGAGTTGTTTACAGTTGTAATGATTTGGTTAATTCAACAAGTTATTTTGGTTGCAGTGTACAGCAAGAAAGAAACTGGGAATTTATGATGTACATACGATGTTACATCAGTAATGGTAAGATAGCTAAATAGTAAGCCATAAGATGTTTGACTGAACAAACTACAGTAATCTGACACGTCTCCAGATTAATGTAGATACCATCTTATTTTTTTTCTTTGATTCATTCTTTGGTAAAACCCACACTGTGATTGGTGTGACACATGCACATGCATGCATAACTCCCTCAGTCACTGATCACATAGCCCTTCCAACCCCAAGAGGAATTTTTGCTCAAAAATACTCAAGTTAAGAGACATTTTCGCATTTTATACGAGTCGTAAGTTTACCCTTTTTACACGACACAACACAACAACACTACTTCACCAAAAATTTAAAGAAAGAGAAAAAAACCTCTCTGACACACTGAAAGTCTGATTTAATTAAATTTCACTTTAACTTGGTGCCACGCAGTCTTCAAAGAACATTTGAGCAGTTTTCATACTTTTTACCTTTAAAAATATCGGACTGAAAAGAATGTCATAAAATGCCCATCTAATAAAAATAAACTGCTACCGCAGAGACGTAAAAACCGTCCAGAAATGAAAGCTTTTTTTGTTTAATATCCTGGGAACAACAGCTGATAACTTGTCAGCTCTAATTGAATTTACTCCCATATAAAAAACAAAAGTGTTAAGTTACCATTTGTAACTAAAGATAGCAAACATCTCGTGGGAACAAGTGGTGACAATTCTTCAGCTCTAATTGAATTTACTCCCTTGTGAAAAACAAGAGTGTCAAATCACCCTTTGTAACTAAAAAATAAAAATATCTCGTTATATTTGCATGCAACAAGAACAAAACAACCGTCAGCTGCACTTACTATTGTAAATGTTAGAACTGTTTCAAATCTAAATAATCTCGTCTCCTCGAAAACATGTCCTAAGAACTAGAAGCGACAATTCGTGAACTCTAATTAAATTTAATCCTTGTGAAAAACAAAAGTATCAAGTTACCTTTGTCGCTAAAAATAAAAATATCTCATTGCATTTTCATATTAAGAACTCACAAACTGTTTCAAACCTCAAGGCTCATCTCATTGGTAACCAAAATCCCCAGCCTAACCCACAGAAAATGTCGAAGTAAACCCAATATAATTTTTATGAATACTTCCTCCTCGTTTATAGAAGAATAAATATGGCTGTTCTAAATTGTGTCAGGATCAAATCTTCTCACATACCATTTACCTTTGCAACAAGAAATTTGATTGGCTGTTTATAGTTGTTCCAATCTGATTAGCGTGACATACATACATCTCTCACTCACTCACTCACTCATCCATTGACCCGTCCATAACATACCCGACGCGCTGACTAAGAGGTATTTTTTTTACCAAAAAAATAACTCAAAAACAAGTGTTAAGTTACCATTTGTAACTAAAAATAGCAATATCTTGTTTTGTTTGTTCAAACATTTCATGGGAACAAGTGGTGATGATTCGTCAGCTCTAATTGAATTTACTCCCTTGTGAAAAACAAAAGTGTCACGTTACCACTTGTAACTAAAAATAGCAAACATCTCATGGGAACAAGTGGTGACGATTTGTCAGTTCTAATTGAGTTTACTCCTTGTGAAAAACAAAAGTATCAAGTTACCCTTTGTAACTAAAAATAAAAATATCTTGTGCCATTTGCATACTACTAACTCACGAACTGCTTCAAAACTTGAGACTCATCTCGTTCATAACTAGCCACCATTACACTGAATGTTGTGCACTCTAAAACAACCAAATGTATGTATCTAACTGTCACACTCCGCTCCAAACCGGACTAAAAATCACAAACCGGCAACATACATGTCAATCTTTATTTTTCAATTACCAAAGTAATTCTAATCAACAATGATTTAGATAAACATATACAGGCAAAAACTAACGATAGACAAATCCGACGTTTCAGCAACATCTTGGCACCATTGTCAAGGGAAACTAATTAAATATGCAATTTCAAGAGTAACTAAGAGTTCAGAGTTACTAATTTGCATAAGTTAGACAAAGACCTTAGCGCAAACTGAGTCTGATTGTACATTTAAACACGGTCGTAATTGTTTAATGAGTAACATCTCATTAATGAGACAATCAAACTTGTTGTGGCATTTTTTCAACATGCTAAAACAATTGCGAAGGTCATCCGGAATCCTGCCTGCGTGTATATTATCATAGTGATTGCATACTGATGAGGTCTTGCTTCTATGTCCGTCAACGTGTACGAACAGATGGCCAGGGGTGTAACCGACATAACCAGCATCGCACAGGTCACACTTGAAGTTATACACAACACATTGTTGATCAATGAGCTGAGGCTTAAGTTCGCTTGTCGGGAACTCCTAGGCAATCTTGTGGCTCATAAACACTGGTTGAACACTAGTCTGCAGCTTCACACTGAGATCTTTTAACTGTGTCTTCACGATATTAGCAGACTCCTGGTCTTTAAAGGGTATGACAACCCGAGTAGTGTTTTCTGTCATAGATCTGGACCATAATGAGGGCTGGTCAGCGACCTTTAAATTTAGGAAGGTTTGAACAGTGGAGTCAACAAGGTGCTTGGGATATTTCAGTTTAGAGAAAACAGACTTCAGTCATTCGCACTCCTCAGTGAAGTAGGACCATGACGAAGACAGGTGATGTGCACGATCGAGCATAGTTGTCAATAGGCCACACTTGTACCTATTATCAACATGACTGTCAGCTGTGCTTCCCTTTCTCGGTACTCAACTCCTAAACAGAGCGCCCCGTATTGAAACTAAAGTGTTCGTGAAGCCAACAAACAGTGGCCTGCTCCTCCATTACCACAGTCATGTCGATAATAGGTGCAGGCACAGCATATTGACAACTATGCTCGATCGCGCACATCGCCTCATGTCAGTTACACCCATCACATCATGTCAGTTACACCCGTGGCCATCTGTTCGTACGCGTTGATGGACATAGAAGCAAGACCTCGTCAGTATGCAATCACTACGATAATAGACACACAGGCAGGATTCCGGAAGACCTTCGCAATTGTTTTAGCATGTTGAAAAAATGCCTCAACAAGTTTGATTGTCTCATTAATGAGATGTTACTCATTAAACAATTACGACCGTGTTTAAATGTACAATCAGACTCAGTTCGCGCTAAGGTCTTTGTCTAACTTATGCAAATTAGTAACTCTGAACTCTTAGTTACTCTTGAAATCGCATATTTAATTAGTTTCCCTTGACAATGGCGCCAAGATGTCGCCAAAATGTCGGATTTGTCTATCGTTAGTTTTTGCCTGTATATAATTACCAAAGTCCTTATGTTTAATACAATAAAATGCCCAAGACTTCATATACCTCACTAGAGTTATCATGAACGAAAACAATTTCCTTTTTCTCCTACTGCAATTCGTGCTGGTTATTAATGTCAAAAAGCGAAAACCCTGATAACATTGAAGAGAAAAGATTTAGTTTCATTTCAAATGTATCTTCTCATTCCAGTGGTAAACAAGAACCATTATAATTGTAAAATCGTCACAGAATAATATCTTTTTGCTCTGTTGACCAAATTAATTGTAGTCTCTGCTTTTCACAGTGAAACTTGTCAATGGATGCTGACATTGACTACACGCCCAGAACACTTACTACGAACTCTGCAGCAATATTTAGGTTTCAATACAACATGCAAACGATTTGAACCTGGTCGCAACCTCATCAAATTCCCAGTAGTGCATTATCCGCTCCCCTAAAATACAATTGTTCTTATCATTCAAATCTTAAACCTAGTAGTAGAGCAGCTAAGACTCATTTAATTGAAAACTTTATCTAATGGGACAAGTTCACCCTTCATTGAATGCTCATAGTTATATGCCAAACACTATTTTTCTTTGACTAATTATCCAATTGCAAATGTTTATCAAACCCGCCCACAAAATCCTCGCCTCAGAAGATGTTGAAATAAGCCCAATACATAAATAATTCCTCCTCTTTTATAGAAGAATAAATATTGCCGTTCTGAACTGTATCAGGATCAAATCTCCTCATATACTATTTACCTTCACAACAAGAAATTTGATTGGCTGTTTATAGTAGATCCAATCTGATTGGTGTGACATACATACATCTCTCACTCACTCCCTCACTCACTCAACCATTGACCAGTAACATACCCGACGAGCCGACTAAGAGGTTTTTTTTTTTTTTACAGAAAAATAACTCAAAAATGTATAAAAAAAAAAACAAGTTAAGGTAATACCAAATTGTACCTCGAATAAAGACAAATAAACCTACCTGAGGTTGTCAATGCATGTGAAAAGAAAATGGGCGAAACTTTATTTCTGGAGGTAAGGGCACCAACGGCAACTGCCGCGCCATCGACCTCTGTAGTAATTGGAGCTCCGAGGAGCTTTCGAGAAGAATCTTGCCGAAATGCACGAAGAGAATGGTGTCCGTTTTCGCTCTCCAACAGTTTGTAAGGTTTTACAACATGTTGCATTCCGAATTCCTCTACAACATGGCAATATAATTCACATCCCTGATGCTGAATTCCTTTTGTAAATGGCCGATGATTCACAAGACCGGACCTTGATCTTCGATATTTGCTTAATTTACCAGGGTCCAGAGGAATGATAACTAAACCGGAGGTACGAAGAATTTTGTCCGCCGCGTTCACAACACTTGCCAATTCAAGTGGTTTTTTGTCGGTTGAATCTAATCTTTTAAAGGACAGCAAGTAGCCTTCTAATTTATCAGAGGGAATAACCACTTCACTTGTAACGAAATGATTTTTCCTCTCAAAATTGGGAAACAAGTCCTTGACAAGGAATCCTGTTCCTTCAATTGAAGCTCCTTGACGTCCACCGAGCTGTTTGCGGATGGCACAAACTCCAAGCTTGCATTTCTCCTTTTCTTTTTCTTGTTTCGTAACTTGCCATCTAGTTGACACCCCGTTAAACACCTTTTGTGCGGGTCGAAGTTCTGTTTGCATGGGACATGCTTCCTCTCCATCCATCTCACCAGTGAAGACTTGATCAATGATTGTTATATTATTGTAAGTTCACATTACGTTCCACTTCACACGGCCGCGATTTGCTTCCACAGCGGCAACCGCCAACAGGCTCATCTCCCATAGCAACGTCCATAGCAACGAACCAGGTTAAAATCGAATAACAAGATAGGTAGGTCATGTATGGGGACATATATTGTACCGAGATATATGTTTCATATATGCTTTATATGCTTGAGATACTTTTCTTACTTGACATGCTTGACTTACTTGAGGTGCTTGTCTTACTTGAGTTTCTTGACTTACTTGAGATGCTTGACTTGCTTGAGATTCTTGTCTTACTTTAGGTGCTTTCCTTACTTGGGGTGCTTTCCTCGCTTGAGGTGCTTTGCTTACTTGAGGTGCTTTGCTCGCTTGAGGTGCTTTGCTTACTTGAGGTGCTTTGCTTACTTGAGGTGCTTTGCTTACTTGAGAATCTTTGCGTTCTTAAGGCTCCTGACGTACTTGAGGTACCTGACTTACTTGAAGTGCTTGACGTACTTGAGGTGCTTTGCCTACTTGAGGTGCTTTCCTTACTTGAGGTGCTTTGCTTGCTTGAGGTGCTTTGCTTACTTTAGGTGCTTTGCTTACTTGAGATGCTTTGCTTACTTGAGGTGCTTTGATTACTTGGGGTGCTTTGATTACTAGAGATGCTTTGATTGCTTGAGGTGCTTTCCTTACTTGAGGTGCTTAGCTTGCTTAAGGTGCTTTGCTTACTTGAGGTGCATTACGTACTGGAAGGTCTTTGCTTAGTTGAGGTGTTTGGCGTACTTTAGGGGTTTTATTACTGCTTTTTTTTTTTTTTTTTTTTTTTTTTTTTTTTTTTTTCATGCTCTAAATATTTTTAATTCCGTCACCTTATTCACTAGAAATGCCACGCTCAGAGAAGGGTAAAAAGGGAGGAGCAACACAGTGTTATTGCTTCTTAATGACATCTTACGCCCTTTTGTGCTCTGGTTGTAATACATGGGCGCTCGCTACACGTGTCGGTATATTACCTGGATTTTCCCGACTTCGCTCAGACATGCTCATGGTGTAATCTTCCATTTGCGAATGTGAATCTTTCGTTTAAATAGAGTTAAACACGCAAATTAACACTGTTATCAGGTTCGTCGATAGAAGGCCCGGGGATGGAAGGCAACGAAATTGAAGATGAATTATATGGTAATGATGTCCCTCTTAATCCCTAGGAGAGCTCGATTATTGAAGAACGAAAAAACAACTCACACAATGCTTTTGTACCACACTTGAACATTAACAGCGTACAAAACTAATTTGAGTAACTGAAATTGCTGAATGGTTATTTTAAAGCGGAAATACTTAGGTATCTGAAACCAAAATTGACAGTTCTTATTTCGACGACCAGTTTAGACCACAAGGATACCATATGTATCGCAGAGACAGAACCAAAGGGGGAGGTGGGCTCATTGCTTATTTTTCTAGAGCTACAAGACGCTGGAAGCTATTGCTGTTGAATGTACGATAAGGAGGAAATAAATATCGTGTTTAGCGCTTTACAGGCACCTAGACAATCGAAAGAGATCACTGACTCAAAATCAGTACATGCAGAATGTAGAGGAAGAAATAAACTCTCTTTTTGGGTGGGCGTGTCTTCAGTAGCAGGGCACATTTGTATTAGGAGACTTAAACTAGGATAGGCTCAGCCCTGGTTGGGGTGAGGAAATTGGAGGTATTTAATTTAGCCTAATAACAGAGCCTACCAGTCACGACACACTTTTGCACGCTTTTGGATATGCTACTCACAAACACCCCAGAGCTGTTCAAAAAGTGCGGGGTTTACAACCCAGAGATAAGTGACCATCACCTGATCTATGTGGAAATGACGGAGAAAGTCTGCCAGTATAAGACTAGGATCATAACATTTAGGCGGACTAAGAACAGAGATCTTGAACTGCTTTATCAAGAACTAATCAATACGCCTTGGCATGTCAGTGACATTTTTACCTTCATAGATGTTGAGTACGATTACTGGAGAGGGCTATTTGAAAGTGTTGTGAATAAGTATGTACCAGTCAAAAGAAAGAAAGTGAAAGAACAGGATATTCCTTATATGACACGGGTATGGAAAAATGCTCTGAGAATGGAAAGAAAGTACACTGGAAAGTTTCCTAAGTATTGTATGGCCGAGAACTTGGAACTCGCTAACTCAAGAGGAAGTACCGAAACTTAGCCACGCATATTGGTACAAAAAGACGGAAGAACACAGAGACAGACCAGATAAGTCCTACTTCACTTTCAAACCCGTTTATTAGTAACAAAGGCAAGGTATCTACAGCAATAAACCTAAAAACTGAGGGAAACAATGTGGAAAAGAATTAAAATGAAGGGGCAAAAATGCTGGCCAGGTACTTTACCAATGCGGCATTAAATATTGGATGAGATCAAGTTAGTAGTCTGACCGAGGAAGATGATAGTTTTAGAAGCATACAAGAAGTTTACAAAGAAAACAATTTTGATTTACGGTGGCTGAAGTGTAACAGGCACTTGAAAAGATCACCCCAAAGAAATCAAGTGGATGAGACTTCGCGATCTCACAGAAGCTTCTTAAGAATGTGGCTAAGGGAACAGCAACATCGCTAACCAACCCTCTTTACAACCATTGTATAGATAAGCTCGAATGGCCGACTTCGTGGAAAATGGGTGAATGGACACCTGTCTTTAAGAAGGGGGATAGACGGGATGCAAAAAAACTATAGCCCTATCACTTCCCTTGCAGCAGTTGACAAGATATTTGAACAGTTATTAAGTCACCAGGTGATATGCCATTATGACAAAACTCTGTACTCCAAAATGACAACGTACAGGAAGAAACTTGCTTGGACTGATAGACGATCGGAAACTGGCCGTCGGCACAAAACAACTTTTGTATGTTTTACCTACTGATATGAGTAAGGCCTTCGACTGCTTGAGTCACTCTTTGACGATAAAGATTAGTTGGAGGCTTATATTGTGGCTTCGGAAGTGGATCTCTTGACTTGATGCGATCGTTTTTCAAAAACAGAAAAAATACAGTAAAACTGGGCGAAATTACAAGTGACTGGAAAAAGATGGAACGTGGATGTCCTCAAGCATCATCCTTTGGGCCCTGCATTTTTTTATTTCTCTTTATATATGTATTGTAAATTGATTCTTGTTAATGTATTCATTTCCACTTTTAACACTTATCCTAGATTAACTTCAAAAAACCTATAAAGGAGGAGTTAATACCTTAATAACTCTAGGGGAATGGTTAAGGAGCCCAGAAAAGTTTTTTGTTGTATGTTTTTGTCCGCTTTATGGGAAAATATTGACACTAGCACTACACAAATACAAAAGGTGATTATTTGTGCTCATGCAACTTACCAAAAGAAGCTTTACGATTAGGTAATTAGTGTACAGCTTAACAAAAGATGTGCAGGGTCCTGGACCTTCCGACATAAATCCGTTGGCCTCTTTGGTTGCTCCTTTGTTGTTTGCAGGGACTCCTTGACCAGTCTGTTGACCATTTCCCTCTATTAACTTTGGCACACCCATACCCGTCTCGAGAGAAGCAGCGTATTGAAAAAAGGGCGCTATATAAACTGTAACTGTGGAGCGCTATACAAACTATAACTCTTACAATTGTACCGTATGTCGGTTCGCAAAAATAACTGCCTTTCGTTGCCAATTTTAATCTTGCACAGTCTAACAACAAATAAAGAATCAAGTTCCAAAAAGTACAATACTCTTATAGGGATCTTAAAAGCAAGGACTGTGACGGCGGCGAGAACAGCGCCTAATTACAAATGAATTTGTATTTTCGTACGAAAACCCGCTATAATTGTGGTACAGTAAGTGTGAATTTCACACTGTATGTATTTATGGCATTCAAATATAGCCTGCGAATACAGTCGCCTCTCATCGCCCACCGCCGAGGGTCGTTGCGCGAGAGAGGCGGCTGTATTCGCAGGCTAATGCAATAAAGTTAGTTGTTGTTATACGTACATCTAGCAAAAACTGTAAGGAGGGACATTTTACGTTGTTGGTTTGACGTGAACGGCAAAGAAATGTACATTGATTTTAAACGTGCAGGCAGTGCTATTGTTCTACTAGGTAGATGTTTTGTTTAGTGACGTTCTCGTTGTCGTCGTCGTCGTGGTTTGCTTAAAATATTAAGCAAAGATGTTTTTGAGACACGGACGGCGACCGGAAGGAGAACAGAACTGCTTTTGGTGTGCTCTGAACTCTACCAATCAGTTGGAAAACCCTCGTTTTAGTATTTTAAACTCAACACCACTTTAAAAGATCTGTAGCAAGCGCCGGGGAAAAGAAATGTCAACTTCCGGGTGCCGTCCGTGTCTCAAAAACCTCTCTGCTTAAGGTTGACAGAGGGATGGTTAAACAGTACGATGTTCATTCAAATGTTTTATCTTTGCTGCTACTTCTGCCGGCGACTTTGCAGCCATTGCCAATGACATAGCCTTCACGCTTTCAGATTGCGCAACGTAATAGTACAAAACTTTCAAATTGGTCGAATTTGTGGCAATCGTGTTAATCACAAGCACATCTCGGCATACGATCAAACAAATAGTTGCTGAAACTCTCCAAGGCTCCAAGTCAAGAGGTGCTTCAGTTTTCTGATTCCATAAACTCTTGCCCTCGTTTTCTTTTATAGGAAGAAACGAGTCTCCTCCCGTTGATTCCCCCATACCTAGTTTACTTGTTGGAGTTCTTCCTCCGGTGCAAACATCGCTTCAAATGACTCTTCGACGTATGTCAAAGAGTCATTTGAAGAGTCATCAGAGTCACTGGACTCTGAGCCTGTGTCGTCTTCGCATGAATTGGGAGATACAACGTTCTAGCGAAAGGTCAATTTTCAATACCTCCTAGAATTTTAGTAACTTTCAGTAACCCCCTACCTTAATGAACATTATTTCTTTGTTCTACTTGTACAACAAAATACAAATACTTTTTTTGTTGTATTTTGCAAACAAAAAAAAAGCGAGCGCTCAGAAAAGGGAAACTATCCATGAATGAGTGTAATGTTCAAAATTAAACGATCTCTAGTTCTAAACGGTGCAAAACCTGCCGTTTTTAAATGCAATTAATTTTATCTTCCTTTTCATTGTTATAATTTACAATACTTGAACAATCTCGCGACAGCTACTCTTTCTATAAAAGTGACAGGAAAGCTATTCGGAAAAATTTAAAAGAACCCTTAAAAGGTATTGGAAACCATTATCGGAGGTGTGGCACAAATTCATTTTCGCCCCTAAGAGATACCATTGATACAGGTAAGGGAAGATAAAGGCAAATAGGAATAATTATATGAAGGTCAATGACAGAAGATGGAGGCAAATGAATGAAGGTGAAGATGAATGAAAGCTGATGAAGGTAAATGAAAGGATATGAAGGTGAATGAAAGCAAGAGAAAAAAATGAATGGATATGAAGGTGAAGGAAAAAACAAGAAAAACAAAAAAAGTGAAATGTACCTCAAGCCGTTCGACTTTAAAAAGGAAGAGAAGCGAAAAATTCCTTGCGGAGAACAAGTTTGAGATAAATCAGGGGTCTTGGATGCTATACAAGAGACATGCTTAATGGAAGTAGTGGTGTCATTTCTTGAATCCACGTGTATTGTTCCATCATTTCAAAACGTGACGGGTATGTGCAATTTTGTATCAAAGACTGGCGTCAGAGTTTCCACTTAAAAGCAAGTTGCAAATCAGAGTAACAAATTTAAAACGACGACCGCGTCATTTGAACTTTTACAGAAAGTATCAGGACAGTTAACTTGTTTATTGAAAAATGGGTCAGTAACTCCTAGGGATAAAAATGAACTTTGAGCACGTCCACAAGATCTAGCGCTTCTTTTCATACTTTGCAACGAGCACCCTCTCGATTTTTAAATGGGACCTGTAGCCCTATGAATCTATGCAACACACTAAGGTTGCGATGTATTTAATTCGGTTGTTTTTTTTATTCATACAAAGTGAACGACAACTTTGATTTTAAAACAAGACATGTTTCGGTCGAGATTAACAGATCCTTTAAAATATACGCTAGCTTTCCGTTCTTGCTTTAAAATACAATTTGTAGTTCATTTTTTACGGAACCTTGCCTGTCTACTGTTATCCAGCCAATTGTGTTATTTAGTTCCAGTTCATTAGTTGTTCTCAACCAGGGTAGTGTTTATTTACTTAAGGCTGGTTTTCACTAGAGCATAAGCACAAGCACAAGCATAAGCATACGCACAAGTGAAGACAGCCGCGACATAAACATAAGTATAAGCTGAAACATAAGAAGAACGAACCCACTTATTTGCCTCGTGCAGTTTTCACTAGCAATGCGCTCGACATAAGGATAAGCATAAACACAAGAAAAACGAACAGTTCCGTTTTTCTTGTGCTTATGCTTATGTCGAGGGCGTCACTAGTGAAAACTGCGCAAGACAAATAAGTGGGTTCGTTCTTCTTGTGTTTCCGCTTATGCTTATGTTTATGTCGCGGCTGTTTTTACTTGTGCTTATGCTTATGCTTGTGCTTGTGCTTATGCTCTAGTGAAAACCAGCCTTTAAAGCCAATATTAGCATTGCAGGTGGGCGTTGACCCTTTGTCTTTTTTAACCAGTACTTGAATCACATTTATGATATATATTCAGGAAGTGTTGAAATACAAAGACCTTACGGAATCACAATAAACATATCTTGCATCTCTCACAGACCTTCCTGCCTTACAATGCAATTAGTACACACTAGCTAGTGAAACAAATTTAAGGCTTGGGTGGACAATTTCATACATTCCTTTGTACAAAAATGCGGCAAAAGCCTATTCGTGTGGAAATTTTAATTGAAATTGAGGGTTTTCAGGGTTTATTTGTTTCATTGTGCCCCACCCCCCTCCCCCCCCCCCTGCATAAAGGCACAAATGTCCAGGATTGAACTCTAACATAAAATATTTTGCAAACAAAGATCCACAGCAAATTTAGTAATTAATAGTTTAGTAATAGAACAGAAAGGAAATAAAAAGCTGTAATAACAAGGAGAGCGATTTAAGGAAATATGTCAAAATTATCAAGGAATTTATCTGTAACTGCCAAAACCATGTTAACAGTAATTGCAACTTTAGCAACCCAAAAGAAAAGCAAAGAGGTCCCTAGCCTCAGCAAGCCGCAGATACAGGAAATGTAGTAACAAGAAATTCATATACAACTACCATAAAAATGATCAGAAATATAGGGAGAATAACAGAGTTAGCAAGGAACAAGAATGTAAAACAGCACAAAGGCAAAGAGGATCGTCGATCAGTACACCAAAAATTTAAATATAGGAATTCGAAAACTAACAGGAATTAATCTGCAACTGCCTAATAGCTCGCTTAAAAAATGGCAAGTATGGGAAAAATAACAAAAGCAAAACAAAACCAGAAACAAAACATTAACCAACAAAACAATTACCCAGGATAAAGAGAGGCACAATATAAAAAAGGGCAGGCAGGGCCCTTAGCACACCCCAAGTTAAGCAAATATACAAAGGTAACCAGAAATTAAACTGCAACTTAAATAACCTTGTAAACAATAATCAGAAAAATAGCAGAGTAATCAACAGCAATAGCTTCCAGCATCTTGTAGCTCTAGAAAAATAAGCAATGAGTCCACCTCCCCTTTGGTTCTGTCTCTGCGATACATATGGTATCCTTGTAGTCTAAACTGGTCGTCGAAATAAGAACTGTCAATTTTGGTTTCAGATACATAAGTATTTGCGCTTTAAAAGAACAATTCAGCAATTTTAGTCACTGAAATTTGTTTTGTATGCTGTTATTGTTCAAGTGTGCAACAGAAGCATTGTGTGAGTTGTTTTTTCGTTTTTCAATAATCGAGCTCTTCTGGGGATTAAGAGGGACATCATTACCATATAATTCATCTTTAATTTCGTTGCCTTCCGTCGACGAACTTGATAACAGTGTGTTAATTTGCGTGTTTAACTCGATTTAAACGAAAGATTCACATTCGCGAATAAAAGATTACACCATGATCCGAGTAATATACTTGACGGCTGTCTTTTTACGACCAACACATGTAGCGTGCGCCCATGTATTACAACCAGAGTACAAAAGGGCGTAAGATGTCATTAAGAAGCAATAACACTGTGTTGCTCCTCCCTTTCTACCCTTCTCTGAGCGTGGCATTTCTAGTGAATAAGGTGACGGAATTAAAAATATTTAGAGCATGAAAAAAAAAAAAAAAAAAAAAGCAGTAATAAAACCCCTAAAGTACGCTAAGCACCTCAACTAAGCAAAGCACTTCGAGTGCGTAGTGCATCTCAAGTAAGCAAAGCATCTCAAGTAATCAAAGCACCTCAAGTAAGCAAAGCATCTAAAGAAAGCAAGGCACTTAAGGTAAGCAAAGTACCTAAAGTAAGCAAAGCACCTCAAGTAATCAAAGCACCTCAAGTAATCAAAGCACCTCAAGTAAGCGAAGCACCTCAAGCAAGCAAAGCACCTCAAGTAATCAAAGCATGTCAAGTAATCAAAGCATCTCAAGTAAGCAGTGAATTACTTAAGTACAACACCTCTCAACGGAAATTAAGATCGTCCTCTGAACACCTTCTGGCGACGCCGAAAGCTAGACTGAAAACATATGGAGAGAAAGCATTTGCTGTGGCGGCACCGAAACTATGGAACTCGATCCCACTTGAACTAAGATCCAGTAGTTTGATTGACATTTTTAAACGGCATTTAAAAACATATCTTTTTAAACAAGCTTTTTAACTCTTTTAATTTTTAGATTATTTTTTAATTTTTTTTTCCCCTCCCCCTTTTTTAGCTTTTTAAATATTTTTTTTTTATTTAATGTAAAGCGCCATGGACAAATAGTGGATTGGCGCTATATAAATATTTTATTATTATTTATTATTATTAAGCAAAGCACCTAAAGTAAGCCAAGCACCTCAAGTAGGCAAACCGCCACAAGTAAGTCAAGCACCTCAAGTAAGCAAAGCACCTCCAATAAGCAAAGCATCTCAAGTAAGCAAGGCACCTAAAGTAAGCAAAGCACGTCAAGCAAGCAAAGCACCTCAAGTAAGGCAAGCAGCTCAAGTAAGCAAAGCACCTCAAGTACGCCAAGCACCTCAAGCAAGCAAAGCATCTCAAGTAAGTCAAGTACCTCAAGTACGTCAGGAGCCTTAAGAACGCAAAGATTCTCAAGTAAGCAAAGCACCTCAAGTAAGCAGAGCACCTCAAGTATGCAAAGCACCTCAAGTAAGGAAAGCACCTCAAGTAAGCAAAGCACCTCAAGTACGCAAAGCACCTCAAGCAAGAAAAGGACCTCAAGTAAGACAAGAATCTCAAGTAAGTCAAGCGTCTCAAGTAAGTCAAGAATCTCAACTAAGTCAAGCACTTCAAGTAAGTCAAGCACTTCAAGTAAATCAAGCCTGTCAAGTAAGACAAGAATCTCAAGTAAGACATGCGTCTCAAGTAAGACAAGAATCTCAAGACAAGCACCTCAAGTAAGACAAGCAACTCAAGTAAGTCAAGCATGTCAAGTAAGACAAGAATCTCAAGTAAGTCAAGAAACTCAAGTAAGACAAGCACCTCAAGTAAGACAAGAATCTCAAGTAAGACAAGTACCTCAAGCAAGTCAAGTATGCCAAGTAAGACAAGCATCTCAAGCGTATCAAGCATATATGAAACATATTTCGGTACAATATATGTCCCCATACATGACGTACCTACCGGGAACAGCTACTCACCGGAACAATGGAACAATGGGAGGTTTGAAATGCACCAATCACAGCTGCCCTTCGTGATATAAATAGTACCGTGTAATCAGTCGACCTCATCGCCTTCAGAAGACTAGCAGTAAGCAGTCGAAACTTCGCGATCTACATCTCAAGTGACTACATCGTGAGACAAACAATAGAACACTTTATTATTACATCTACCATGATGAACAACCACCACCTTTTCCTCGACAATCAGATAATTCGCTCTCATTTTCTGCGCTTATCAAGTGATTGATATCTTGAGCCCATAATCTAACATTGTTCAATGTTAAATGAGGGATGTTACAAGCCCATTATGGCTTCTGATTGTGACTACTAAGAGATATCTATCCCTCCTTTGATTACTATCATACTTATTATTATGCTGATAATATTATTATCAGATAGTAATTATGAATGATCAATATATTTACAATTTTCAAGGAAATTTCAACTCACAAACCATGTACATCTGCAAAGATTTCTCAGAAAGGTTGCACCACACTACAAAATTAAGAGACCATACTTGTGTTCTTAAACTAGTTTGCAATGAAGTTGTTTTTAATGATGCATTATTCTCCCATGATAGCCTTAAGTGCAAGTGACTTCCAGTCCAGTCTCAAGAAAATAACATGACCTATTTGACATTTATTTATTTAAAAAAAATGATCATTATGTAATGCAATTCTAGGGTTTTCATTGGCTTTGCCATCATGGTGTAAGAACAATAAATTACACCATGCCCTACAGATAATTTTGGGGGGGGCGTTTTTGCTTTTACTCTACTTTAGTTTTCTATATTTTGAGAGCGTTTTTTTTTTTTAATATTATTCCACTTGCGCTTGTTGGATGTGAGATGATTATCATCTCACATCCAACGAGCATTATTCCCCTATATCTCATATCTCATATCAACATGCGCTCATGGAATACTATTGTTAAAGTGCATATGACTTTTGTGATGCACATTTGTAGTGCCAAGTTTCAAGAACACTGCTTCAATATTTTCAGAGATATCGTTTATTCAGTATTTTACCACTTTTTAGTTGCAAACAATATGACGTCATCACTGATCTAATTTCATAATAGAAAAACGTCAATATCTCTAAAATGAAAAAAAATATTTCAAAAAGAAAAATGCCATTCTTTTGTATTTTGAGAGGCCTTTCAAATAAGCAGAAATTACTTTTCATGTCATATGCACTTTAAATGTCTACAGATAATATATCAGAGATAACATCTACTGGGGTTCAATCCATTGCCACAGTCAGACAATCTTAATTTAAAATCCTACATGAAAATGCCTTGCAAAAGACATTGAAAGATAAATTCCTTGTCAGGGTAAAATTCATGTTGAGCTATACTTTGGATCAAAAAACACTTTCTTTCGTAGCATGCAGACCTGGCATGGTATTTGCTTGAGACCCTCCTTGCTGTAAAATCCAGCAACACGGTTGTTAACTCTCAACATCATATCCATGAGATGCTCTCTTTCTGCATATTCCTTGAACACGTCAACAACAGATGAGATGAACCATGAACCAAGGTGAGCCTGACGGTAGCTTTCATGGTCTGGAGCTGAAGCAAAACAGATGAGAAAGTCAGCATCTGCTGGTAAAGATGAACTTGAAAGTGGAATGGGGTCGCTGTCACTCTCAACAGGTACTGTATCTCGTCGAGAACCCCGACAAGCTTGGAAGAGAAATATTTTTGGTTTCCCTTCCAGTGAGGGGCACTCATTCCGTCGGAAGAGAGATGTGATTGCCTCAATTTTAATCAGTTCTTCATCTGTACCATAGATCCCATCTTTTTTTCCATGGCTAAGGATCACACACACAAAGCAGTCATATCTTGAAAAGTCTTTCTCTGCTGTGGTTTGCAGTAACTTTATCATTTGACTTCCAGTTTGGTTGTCTTCCACCACATGTCGGAAATTGAAGTCATCAAAGAGACTTGTCAGATTCCTTACGTCATCATTGGAGCCAGTACGCTCAACGTCATCCCTCCGCGGGAAGATATAGTTGTTTATCACCAGACAATAACCAGACTTTGCCTTGTAATTAATATCATCCCCAGAGGACTCTTGACATGGGGCATGAGCTTGAATTAAAGAAAATTAAACATTATTATCGACTGTAAAGGGATGACAAAAACAAGTAAATGCTTTCACATCCCCTTTGGAGGCTCAGTGGCCTCATGGTTAGACAGTGTGCTTGTCTCAGGATCAAGCAGTCCAGGTTTGAGCCCTGGTTGGGGGTCATTGTATTGTGTTCTTAGGCAAGAGTCACTTAACTCTTACAGCCCCTCTCTCCAGCCTTTTGTATAAATGGGTACAAGCGAACTTAATGCTGGGGTAACCCTGTGAAGGACTAGCATCCCATCCAGGGGGGAGTAGAAATATTCCTAGTCACTTCATGCTACAGAAGCCGGAGAAAAACAGCGGCCTGATGGGCCACTTGGGTCATTTGCAGACTTATGCTTATCCTTCCACAACCCGGCAGTCCCATTATTTGAAGAAAAGTGTTTTTGCAGAGTAAAATAACTTGGATGGATAAAAAGCACCATTATATGGGAATGGGGAAGAGGTAAGGGAAGACAAAGATAATAGCCATACAAAACTGGGTTACATTAACTGGGTTTACAAATTATAAGAAAGGATTAAAATTTCTGAACACAGTCATGGTGTTAATGATTAAAAGATACCAGTGCCTATTCTTACTGCTAGTTGTCGTTGCTGCAGCTGCTTGTTCCCGGACAGGCCTTTGCTGTGGTCCTGCTAAAGTTAAAAAGAAATCAAGTTAAAAAGAATAAGTAGTCATTTAAATGCATAAGCTGCGATCAAATTAGCATCACAGAACCTGTTATGGAGTCTTAGAAATCACACGACGTTTGTTGCTATTTTTAGAAACTCAAAAAGGGGTTTTCCCACAACCGTTTCACTTTGCTTTCGATCAGTTTCAGTCACACTTTTTTATTTTATCTCTCATAGTACGGCTTTCCAATAGCTTAAAATAAAATGAAAGCTAACACTGTTTGAAATTGTATGGCTTTAAAGTGACAAATTATTACAGAAATCGCTCTCGAGATTGACGTAAAAAAGTACATCGTGTACAGGCTCAAGCAAGGACCATGTAGGATCGATCGATTTTGAGTAAAATAAGTGTAAAAAGTTAAAATCGTTTCATGGATTTAAAATAACAGCTAATTCCACTTGCGACGGTTTCACAGAAGTCTCAAAATTAATGTCTCCGGTTTTGCGACATTGTTGTACGTGTCTGCGCCCAACATTCCAATTGAATATAACAGTATTTTTGGAAATAAACGCGCAAAGATCGCTTTTGTATACTTATTAAGGTAAAGCTAGCACACGCCTATAGTAATAAATCGCCAGTTACGAGTTGTTAACTCGAGTCTTCACATCCATCTCTGCGTACTGCAACTCTTTTCTTCCCTGAATGAAACCCAAAAACGGAAGAAATAATCAGTCAAGGGGAAAGGAAAATTTGCCGGACTTACCTCCTGCGACTGGAGCCTCAACGGTTAAGTTGGCATGATCTCCTATCACTACGGCACCACTACAACCTGCCACATTTACTTTAAACTTACTTGACATACTAGCGCAAATGGAACTTTAGAATTCCAGCTAGAAACGTGCGCTGGAGTTCTCGCTAAAAATGGCGGAAGTGAGCGCAAGTGAAGGGGAAGTCGTATTTCTGGTCAGCGGGCAAACAAGGTACTGCTAAGTACTCTATACATGACGACACATAGTGCACCGTTTTTCTATTTACAGCACAGATGTCGGTGACAACAGAACTATTAGTTAGTAGTTCTTTTGTTTAACGGTGGGGAAATTTGTAAACTGAACTTTTCCTTATTGAAACTGAAATACGTAAAATAATGCACAAAAGAGATACAAAAGAGGGAAACATCAGCACTAAGATACAAGTGAAATCCAGCACTGATTGGCCAATAGAACAGATAATAAGGTAGAAAATATGGGATTTTGTTTTCTTTGTTCAGTTATGGAACTTGACAGTATCTGAGTCTAGAAATTTAAACACACAAAAAGGCTAGTACTTGGTAGATGTCTTGTAACCTTGTAATTAATTTTATGCTTGGTCAATAAGCCATACTTATTACATGGCCGGCCCTAATCTGCAAACAGGCAAGATGAAATAAATACTGCATGAACCATTATAACCAGAAGTCTTAAAATTCAGCTTGCTACTGCATTTCATAACAAAATGAATGTTTATTTGCCCTCCTGTTTAATCCTCCTTCTCATATATTTATAAATTTACTATAATTTACCGAAAATAATCATTAATGACTACTCAGTCACTTTTGTTTAAGTTTTGTTCTGTTCACAGACTTTCTATTTTCTCCAACATTGTCAAGGGTGACTAAAAAATAAAACATCTTGGGCCATACAGTGAACGAATGCCAACACAAGGAAAAAATCCCAAGGAGACTCCCAGATAAAAAGGACAGGGGTGTTTGTCATACCTTTAGGGGGTTAAAAATGTGGTTTTGGTCCCAGTGGGGTACTATGGGAATTTCTGGGTGGGGATGTGCCGCTGGGACCCTGGAACCCTTAGCCTATACCAGAGCTAGTTCAGCTGAATTTCGCTACCCTATACTAGAGTAAACTCCCCAAATCCCCCCATCTATTGACACTATTGAGGCTGATTTGTGTAAATTTAAACTCGCCGATTTGATATTTTTATATTTTTGAGTGGCAATTCCTGGTTTCCTTAGTCTAGATAAACTCTTCAACCAACTACTCAGTTGAAAAATGATACCCTATTCTAGACCCAGACGCTCTGATTTATATACCCTATCCTAGAGTAAACTGCTTGAAAACCATACCCTTCACAGCGGCACATACCTATATAGCCCATATATGTTAGTGCCCCCCCCCCCGGGGTTTTGGTACCTCCTAAGGTATTCAGCCTCAAAAGGTCCACAGTGGGAGCTTTTCTGGTACCTATTAGGAGATAATGTGTTGTTTTAGAATTGGTACCTCCTAGGGGTGAAAACATTTCAAGCCACGCCCACAAAACAGGAATGTGGTACTTCTTGGGGGTTCTTTTCAAAATTTCTGGCAAGCATCCCTGTCCTTTTTTATGTGGGAGTTCCCCCCTGGAAAAACTAATGACCTTGGGACAAACTAGCTAAGTATGATGCTGGATAGTACAAATTATGACAAATTAATATGCATATATTAGACAATGAAAATTTGTCTTTTTTGTTCTGGAAATAGCACAGCGCATGTTTTGGTCTTTCCTTTTTGTACAAAAGTTTGTTATAAACAGCTTTCTACGATCTTCTGGTAATAAGCTAGTAAATGATCACATTATATAACATGATGCAGATTTTTATTAAAAACCCTGATTCTTTTGTTATTTCATAAAAATAAAATCTACATATAATTGTTTCTTATACACTTCTCTCTATAAATGTTTTTTAATTTTAGATTAAAAAATAAATATTTCTTGTTGTACACTCAGTTCTTGACCCATACAAAGGAAACATAACAACTTGAACAAATTAAGTAAAAAAACTCCATACTCAGTACAGCCACTAAGTCTTAAGTCACCTGTTACTGTGATCTTCACACCTAAAACACACTTGTTACTTTGTGGGTGAATTATATCCAAAGGCAAGTTCACCCATTTATCATCAAGGGCATACCAAGCATACTCAGCCATTAACAGGTGTTATGGGTTGTAGCCCTCAATGACAGCAAGCTAACATGCTGGGAGAGAGTCTCTAAATACGATTGGAACTTGTCAATCATGTTCGGACAATAGCCAATCAGATACTACACTACATGTATCTTGTAGTCTTATATGACATAATTTGGTAATCAATTATATTTAAACGGAGGCAACACATGTAGGGTAGGCTTGTCAAGCTTATGGATAATTCAAACTCTGGGCACTTTCTATTCGATCAAAAATTCTAGTTGAATTTCTGGACATTTCCAGTGGTGTATTCGCGAACAAAATTTTCTAGAATTTCCCGAAAGTGAGAAAACCTTAGAAGGTATACCAAACTTTTCCAAACATTCCTTTCCATTTCTGTCCCACTTGATTTTGCTTCTGCAATTTCCAGAATTTTCAGTTAAATGGTTAACATTTTGGAAATTCAACAATTCTTGGATTTCCAGAAACCTTCCCAGGAAATTTCCATACAATTTGCCCCCATGTTGAAAGATCCAGAATTTCTGGCCAAATGGAAAGCACCCCTGGTCTTGCATTTATCTAGATGAAAGTTCTAAATTAATCAACCGTCGGTTGCTTTCAATGTGTACATAACTATAGAGAATTTCCATGTAGACCTTGTTTTGCTATCACATGTAAGTTTTGTATGACAAATTGAACAAATTGCCTGCCAAAATGTCTATCTAATCTTCTGACAGCTAGTGATCTTGTCTAGAGCCAGCCTGCTTACTTGATCAAATAAAGAAGCCCCCCAAATATTTTGGCCTGAATTTAAGAATTATTTTTCTCTCACTTGGGATAACAAATATATGAGCATTCTAAAAGAGAATCTTTGTAATTCCCTCAAGTAAGGCCAGGCAAAATTGAGCGTACATGTACAGTACATGTAGGTGTAACAAGGCAAATAGATACAACAAACGCAAGAAAATTATCTACATGATTGGGGGTGAAAACATTTGCTTGTGAATACCAAAATTTCCTTAGTTTGAAACCCAATTGGGGGAGTACTCTTTTATATGGGTTATATAGGCATGTGCAGCCCCAATGGGTATGGTGTTTTAGACATTTTGGTCATAAATAGGGTATCAATTTTGGTCATTCTAGTCTCAAATAGGGTATGGTTTTGCACTCATGTTTTGAATTTGCTTTTTACAGAAGAAGCTACTTTTTTGTCATTTTCAATAAAAGACCATCAACAAAAGCCCTTCACAATGTCTTTAACATTGGTCTGGTTTAAGTAACTAATTATGAGACAGGTTTGAAAGAGGGTATTGATTTAAGAGTCTGGTCTTCGATAGGGTATCAAAATTTTTGTCAGGTTCTAAATAAGGTAGGGAAAATCACTGATTTTGGTCTTAAATAGGGTAAGGATTTTGGGACGTGGGCCGCACACCCTCGCCCAATTTATCTGAGAGTAACCTCCCCCACCCCCCTGGGTTTATAAACAAGTAATTTGTACTTTATAATAATACATTTTAATTTTTATCCTAATTTCTTCCATGACCTCTCCCCCTAAACAATTATTAGGCATCCTCTTCTGTGAAGGTCTTTTTTTTAGCTCACTCTAAAGGAGACAGAAGTAACATAGAGAATTTTTATGCTGACTTTAGGGGCTTAAAAGGTTACTACATCATTATATTCTCTCAACTAGCACTATAAGGAATGAATGGAGACCTGTAAGGAGAATTTGTAGAGGAAAACAGAGCTAGGGCGTTGATACATATATTCCTTAAAATCTTCCAATTAGGACTATTAAAAATAAGAAGTGTATGGAGACGACCCGTAATGAGATCTTTTAGGCTAATATGTATATCATTGGGCCAAAGGGTTGATTTTCCATTTAAACCATCAAATTCTACCAACTAATTAGTATCAATCTTATACTAGCATTCTATCATGAATGCTGTTCTCTGATTGGCTAACTACTTACACTATCTATTCTGTTGTAGATAATGAGTAGCTTAATGTTGGGGCCGCTTCCTTACATTTTCAAAGTGTCTGTGAAGAGAATTTAAATAAAGTTTTGAAAGACTAGTAGATTTATACTAAAACAATTAGCTAATTTGCTCTCAATCTCTACGCATGATAGAAATCTTGAGCTCATAATATAATTGTTACACAGAATTAATAAATGGAGGTCAGAAAGGAGAACTGAACTGTCAACAAAGCAAACTGGACACTGAGAGAGGTTTTTCATCATCCTATGAACTTGAACAACAGGACAATTTGCCAGTATTTTCTTTTGCTGTCTTGTGGCTGGTGAGTTCAATAAATCCTCCTTGCTCAGCCCCTGTTTTGATTTGTACATCTTTTTCTTCATCTTTTCTGTAGTTGTCCATCAGTTCTGTTAATAAGTAGCTGAAAACAAACAATAGCATAACATTTAATCATGTGCTACCAACCAATGATAAGTAGAAGTGAAGATTTTGTTGCCGTGCTAGCCATATACAGTGATATATAGCTCCTGGGTGGTGAATAGCATGGTCCTTCAAGAAATATACATCTTGCAAAATTTGTTCTCACATACTTTCACAGTCTCACAGATTTTGCAAAAGGTCACTCAAAAAAGCTTACTTTTTTTCTCTCCACCTATAGCAAGTAATCATTGGGTTTTTCCACTCACCAAAGTTTCAGCCTCCAAAGTGCCTGCTATCCTAAAGAAATTTGTCTCAAAAGAAGCTCAAAATTCAACTTTGGAGACTGCCATTTTGAAACTGTACTTGGCAGCCAAGCCAAGTTTATGTGATGTCATTCTGTCCAACTCAAAATTGGCGGGAAGCAGAGAAACCTGCAACCGACTTGGCACCCCTCACAAGGTCAGCAAAATGTATTTTTTTCAAGTGATTATTCACTTGTCACTATCTTGCCTGCTATCATTTTTGGGGTTTGGGACACATTTGGTTCAAAATAATCAAGCAGCCATAACCTAGATTGATAGTTAAAAGGCTTATCGGAAGCCATGGACAAAAACCCTTGGACAGAATAACATCACGAAAACACAGCGTGGCTACTGAGTACTGTTCAAAATGGCAGCAACAATGTCAAACTTTGGGTTTCCTCGGAGACAAAACCCTGCACTTTAGAGGCTCAAAAACTTTGAGTGAGTGGCTAAATTTTGTGTGAGTTTGTTCTTCGCATTGACAAAAAATACTTTTTTTTGGAGTGACCTTCTCCTCGAACAGAAATTCCAAGGGGAAGTGGGGTTTCAAAAACCAAAATTTTTAAAGGAGAGTATGAAGCTAAAATGGAATTTCCAGGGGGGGGGGATTCAAACTAAGCCTTCCATGGGAGGGGTATGTATATTTTCTGGAACAACATATATAACACTGTCTCACAATAGCCTGCATGTAGGTGCACCCACCCCCTAAGAAAAAAATTTTTTTTTTCTCACTGGAGGGGGAGGTACAGCTACACATAGCTATCTCAGAATCTTCATATCTACATGTTCATAATATTATTTGTAATTTGGCTGTAAATTCACAATTTTACAATAAATAATTGTACAAAACCTGTTTAGAGTACTGTGTGCTTGTAAAAATGATGTCTGACAAAGTATTGGAGCTTCTATTTGCCACTTTTAAAAACCAGCAACTATCTGTACATTTATCAACATGATTGTACATATTTGTATATAAACAAAGAAAAATAGAAGTGGTTTCACACAATCATAGGAGTGCTCAATACAAATACTGACATATTGAAGAGCGAAATACAAATTAAGATAGAAACTACAGTTACTTGAGTTTGACGCTTGAAGCGATCATCAATACATCATTAATAAGATTTATTAATACTAAATAACACTAGACATTATATCACTTTGGAATTCATTATCCCTCAAAATAGTATAATTGAACATTTAAATAAGTTCTTACGCCATTGTTTCTGTGACATTAATATCTTCCTTGACAGACATTTCTGTCCAACCTAGGAATGCATTCTCTCGGCACATTCTGTCAATTGCCTCTTTTTCAACAGGCCTTGTTGCTAAGTCACTCTGATGAAGAAAGAAACAGTGCTTAATGATGAGATAATCCCTTACTGGCATTTTAGAATTTCTGGGTTTCGCTTTGTCTGGGATCATAATGCGTTGTATTCTTGGGCAAGACATTTATAATGACTTTTACAGGGCTTTGCTCTCCACCCATTGACTAAGGTTAGTATACTTCCTGTTTGGTCTTATTCCAGCGAGCATGAAGCAAAAAAAAAGGAATCAATAATCTTGAGAGTAAATATGGTTGTGTGAAATGGCCTTAAGGGTAGTCTAATCAAATGCCATGGGTTCCCGGTGACACCTCCCTCCCCAAAGGGCAGTGTCAGTAGTACTTCTCCTTGTCAATTCCTACTAAGTGCTAGCAAGTCTTGTTTATTAAAGTTCTACTCTGACCCTTAGTAGAGATGCCAACCTAAAAAACTGAAATCCAGAAGATCACCAATTTTCCCTAGAGCTTCTCAACCCTAAGAAGCATACCTTAACCAATTCAACCACAAAAATGCGTCCAAATATTCCAAAATGTTCAACTTCCCTCCAAAATCAGCCAAGACAAGTGTGAAAATGTATTTATAGGCACTTCTCTTTTGTATCTGGGAGATTTGGTGATTCAAACACAAGACCGGGAGTCTTAGTTGGCCTGTATTCAGGAAGACTGACATGGATGATCCAGAAGAGTTGGCATAGAAGCCTTAGGATCAGGACAGATTTTAATTTTAAATTTTATCTTGTGTACCTCTCCTACAAGGTACAGCAGTCTGCTATATAAGAAAGAGTTTCTAACTTACTTTATTTCCTACTAAAATACATGGGATCGTCTTTCCATTGGGTAATGTACATTTTTTATCCAGATCTCTCTTCCATTTGATTGTACTGTTAAATGTCTGTTGACTAGTGAGATCGAACATGATAACGCAGGCTGCAGCTCCTTTGTAGTAAACTCTTGTCATGGATGTAAATCTTTCCTGGCCTGGAATGAAGTCAAAGTAAAGCTTTCAATGAGAAAAAGAGTTGAGAAATGCAGAAGATATGCACCTATATTCAGGACCTTTGATTTCCTTTGTTTGGTGTTTATCATTTGTCGATCATTGGTTAACTGGCCTTTGTCAAGAGAGTTATTTTCAATTGGCAGTTGGGATGCGCCTCAGTGGCCATTGCTGATGTGGAGAGGTCGCCGTTATAGGGAGGTTAAAATAAGAGTGAATGTCTGGACTGTCCGCCAGGACATAACAAAGTAGCTATTGTAGAGAGGTGGCTTTTGTAGCGAGGTGGCCTTGAGTGGAGGTTTGACTGTAAAATAATTAAACACTCAACCTACCAGCAATGTCCCATAACTTTCACCATGCACCACAACAACATGAAACAAGATAAAGAAAGTTAAATCAGTATGTCAATTACAAAATAATCCTAACCTGCAAGTGCGATTACACTAAAGCACCTAACAACAAGATTTAAATATCACCTTGAAGTTAATAAGACAAATTTATCTAGTGCTCTGAGACTACTAATAATAAATCATGATCCCACTCTGAATATGCAATTATAAATATCAACGAGTAATAAGATATTTGTCATGTAACTAAGATGAAAATTTCATACTTAGTTAACATTCTAAAATACAAGTAGGTATTAATAAAATTTAAGGTTGGATAACAATATCTTTCACAAAAGTCACTGTCCAGCAGATGGCATAGTTTGTCTAATTTATGTGGTCTGTAGTGCTAATTCCACCCTATGAGCATTACCCAGGCCCACAAGGCATGACCAATGGTAAAATCCTGGACTCGCTGGGATGCCGAGAATCTTGTTTGAAAATCCAAGACCAGGGCTTAAAGTGATTTTAGACTCCACGACATAGAGAAACACACTAGACTGAGACTTTGTGGCTTATTGCAGAGGATGATTGTCTGATATATTTCCAAGATCAGATCAAAACATCTCCTACATCTCACTCAGTTAAGTCCTCAAGATAATTTGGTTTTATCAACTAGGTTGATAATGTGAATTGGCCACCATAAAGAGATTCAATTCACATTATCAACCCAGTTGATAAAACCAAATTATCTTGTTATACTCCCCACTGATGCAGCACCACAGTTTCTCTAAAAACTTACCCACTCTATTCATAAGTCCTCAAGAGGCTGACATGGGAGATCAGTTTCTTTGTTGACTTTGGCATGATTTTCACTTCTCTATGTGCTTCACAAATTAAATTTAAGGCAATTCCTGTCATCACCCAGTAACCATAGCTACCTTTCCCTTGACACAGTAAGTTAATCTACCCACCTGAAGCCTTACAGTAGTGTCATCTGACAATCTTATGACTTTTAAAGCAAAATCCACTGTAAAGATACAACATGTTATTATTTATTTAATATCTATACAATCCTATGAGAAATTTCAGTGTTCAGTATCACTGCAGTATATTCTTATTAATTTTGCAGTGCATGTATAATTTTAGTAGTAGCCCATGTGACAAGTTGAAATGAAATGAGCATCAACTCTTACACTTCTTTTGTACTCTCCAAACTTCTTTTGTGCATCATATAATTTGATAATGTAAAAACAGTATGAATCAATAGGCTATTTCAGAGTTATCTTATACATCTGTTTTAAAATGAAACCTTGTGCACAACCTTTCATAAAAAATAAATTTGATTTGCATGAAAATGAACCTGAAGGCTGAACACATTTTCATGTGAATGGTTTTGCACCTAGACTCGTTTTGAAAAACAGGCTATTAATGCAACTTGGAAATGGCCTTTTGTTACAGTTTGGACACTGGACCATGAACACCTGACATTTGAATTCATTCATGGCACATCTCCTTGGTGACCAATTAGAGCTCATGTAGGCTTTCCATATTAACATAAGAACTTGCATTTTTACACTGTATAAATGCTTATCTAATCACAAGAACCCTCATTCTGGGTCACCACAAAGAGGTGTACAAAAAAATGTGAAGTGTTCATAGTTCAAAGCATGCATTCATTTGATTTCTCTTTTGACAAATATAATATTTTAATTTTAAACCTGCAGTGTTACTTTGAATACCACGATGATTGATTGCTGATCAATCTAGAAGACCAGAGGATGAAGAAACATGAAAATGCATAGAAACTGAAAGATTATTTACCGGTAAAATGTCTACATGTTGAAAAAATCCTTTTTTTGCTGCCATGACGTCGTCGAAGAACGAACTCATAAAGATCATTGGAATTTTGAAATGTTACGGGGATTTATGCTAGAACAAATGATTAGTTTCAGTCGTAATGTCAGGTTTAAAATACGTATCACCTCGCAAGTTTGACAATTGGTTGGAAAATGTAAACACATATCCTCACCTCCTACAGTTGGTTTATATTCCCTCCTCGGGTGACTATGCACGTAACGTTGAACAAAGCTTGTTTTTCCAACAGTAGCATCACCTATAATGATCACTTTAAAGAGTAATTCTGACATAGTTAAGCTATTTGTCCCACTACTAAAAGATGGAGCTCTCCTCCATTTTACTCAGGTCTTCACGTGACTTTCAGCTGAGTTACCGGAAATAAAGCAAACGGAAGTCGAAAAGAGATTGAAGTAGTTTCCAGACCTCTTACAAACGCTAACAATGGGCATATCACACCCACATCCCACCCACACCCCTCCCAACTTTTTATTATCCTAACCATTTGTAAATACTAGTGCAAGGGCAATACAGATGAACGATATGGAAAAATCAGTTTTTAATCTAAACTGGTGCAGAGGCTTGGCCCACTCTCTCAAGAGAAATTTAGAAAACATACCCGAAAGCACGGTCCACACTACGCCGGAGAAATTTGAAAACGCAACCTTTAATATTTCTACGTCTAGGCCTACCGCTCACACTAATTCATCACCAACACGAAACTTTACGAAAACGCTCTTCAAACCGGAGGAATTTGAAAACACCGGCTTTGCGGTTTAGTGGGGACGGAAAACATTTTGAAAACGAAGCTTTTCGAAATCGATGACAGCATGATAATTACGCGATTTCCCTGACCGAGTTTTTCTCAAACACAAATCCAAAATGACCGGTAAATCTGATTACATTGTTGGGTTTCCAAATTTCTCCAGCGTAGAGTGGATGGGTCCTAAGAAATGAAATTCCTTGGGTGAAAATGATCAGAGCCAGATAACCTTTAAAACTACAGGGCTGGGATGCTTGGACACAGTGATGTGCTAGCCTCTTCCAGGCATTCTGTTGGTTGAGGTGAAGCACAAAGGGCAGCAAATGTTCCCCAGGAACCAATTAATTATGCCTGAAACAGGCTACCACCCCGAGGGGACTCCCATATAAAAAGAACGGGGGTGCTCGTAGTACCTTTTAGGGGTTTCTATTTTGGTTCCTCTTAGGGTGTTCAGCCTTAAAAGGTCCACAGCGTGCGGGAGCTTTCGCAGTACCTTTAAGGGTAGTGAGCCGAAAAAACATCACAGGAGATAATGTGTTGTTTTAGAATTGGTACCTCATGGGCCAACTTCGTCCCCAAGGCTTTTCCCTTAAAGGTGGGGGCACGAGGTTGCTCTTAGGGGTGATTTTCAATTTTGGGCCACGCCTATAAAACAGGATCTTGGTACCTCTTAGGGGTTCTTTTCAAAATTTCCAAGGAACAACACCGTCGTTTTTATATAGGAGACCCCCACCCCCGGGGCTGCCACAGGGTAAGCTACCAAGTCTCAGGTTCCGGTCATTATTGGTCATTATTGATCTATACAAAATGTCACAAAGTGTCCAAAATACCAGAGGCCCAGAACAAAATGATCACAGCATCTGCGAACATGTGTGGTATTCACTTCTACAGATTGTCCAAGAGGACTGTTGACTATTTTTCCAAAAGCATTAGGTTAGGAGCATAATGATGTTGCCTTCTAACCTAATTATTCTGAATGTTTATAATCAAATAACTGAAGATTCAGTGAGCAGCAGTTACATGCATAATTTAGCAAGTAAAATTTTGTTTTGCAACACAGCTGCAAGTTAAACTGCAAGGCATTTGGGGTGGGCTTAGGAATCAGATATGACTGAAATATTTTTTTATTTCTGTTGGTTTTTTTTAATTTTTATATTAATTATATTATTTTTTAATATTAATTTTTTTTTCTTTTTACCAGAAAGATGGGTATATAACCACGACCATATAACTGATATTTCAGACCATTCAACACATTCTTGGAAGTCACATTGTTTAAAACCAGTCCTTTTTACCATTTTCCTAATAAATTATCACTCACATTTCTGACATTTTCAAGGAGATCACCTTCCAAAAACATGGTTCTTAGCATGTGCTCATGTTTTTCCTTCATAAAAAGTATTTAAATTTTCTAAAAATGACACAAGTTCTGTAGTATCTTTCTAGGGTTCGACAGTCCTGCGTCAGCCTTCCCCAAGCTAGGATGCTGTTGTTCCAACACACTTCTGGAGAAGGTGTTAAGATCAATCTTGACAATCAGCATGATTGTCTTTGCATTCATTATTCAGATCTTTGTTTGTCCAAGGTCAAGGATAAGTTTCTTCAGTGCTCTCCTCTTTTGTTTAATATTTTCTGCTGTTACTGTGTCACTCAGAGATGTTTCCTTACTGGCAAGAAAGTTTTTGCAAAGTTCCTCAGCAACACAAATGACATAGACACCGCAGTCATAACCTGTTGAGTTTGAAACCACATTAAATAGACTGTTCAAAGCTTTTTTTTCAGAAGGTCATAAAGGAAACAACAGATGAACCACAAGGAAAGCAAGAATCTGCCCAAGCCCTGATTGGGCTTAACAGTGCAACTACTCAAACCTAGCCACCTAGAGGAAAACTAACCAATCAAAAGATTAACTGAGAGCATCACAAACACTATGGACTCCTCTGCCTTATAAACAATTTTAAAGATTCAGTCCTTGATGGTGAATTACCAGATGTTATAATCACAAATCTTGCTCCAAAAATATGGCTTGAAAACTCATTTTGCAACAACTAAAGCGTAACCGTTGAAAAGTGTACAAATTTAGGATTGAAACTAACCAATGAACAAATGGCAAAGTTTCCCAAGAGGTTCGCAACACCTGGCACTTTGTTGCGTTTTCAATTTTGTTCAGATCTACTGTTCATATTCATCAATGTTATCACGGTTATTTGAGAAAAAGATCGCTATCCTTTGTTCTCAAGTAACATTCTGATTGGTTAACTCTTTTCCAAGTGGCATGGTTTGAGTAGTTGCACTGTAAGTGGAAAAGTGCTTTTCTTGCTTTACTTGACCGTACTCAATCCATAATCTTCTGAGAAGTACACCATGATGCTTTTTGGGGGGTCACAATTCAGGTAAGGAAGTTTGTCGTTTCATTAAATTTGTTATATCACAATTGCACCTCAATACAGTTGAAGCTCTCGTAAGCGGACACCCTTAGAACGTGAAAAAAGTGGCCATAACTGGAGCTGGCTGCTTATGAGAATGGTTCTCGTAAGCGGCCACTAGAGGTGTAGGGGATAGATGGCCACTTACAGGAGCCTATGCATGTAAGTGTTGTTTCGCAATGTAACCGGACATGGATGACAACAAAACGAACATTGAAATATGGTACTGTAGTTACTGTAAAATCATTGTGATGAACGGCGATGTGAAGTTGATTGATAAAACAAGATACAGAGGTTGTTAATAGGATTTTCTTTGGGGTGTCCGCTTACGGGAGCTTAAAAACAAAGAAAAAGTCTAAGTGTTAATCTCTGAAAGTGTCCACGGCCACTTACAGCAATGTCCACTTACGAGAATGCAAAAAATACAGAGTTTGTATGGGACTTAAACAGGGTTTCAAACAAGGCGGCCGTAAGTAGAGCTGTCTGCTTACAAGAGTGTCTGTTAAGAGAGCTTCGACTGTAGTCAGATTGACCTTGCCCTAAATTCAGCAAACAGCTGAATTTACCATGCAGCAAATTAATCAAATAGCTTAAATAAACCCATTTTTAGATTGTACATTCAAATATGTATGTAATATTAGAAGAGCAGGAAATAAAAACGTAACTGTTTGTTTGTTGAGGACACCTGCTTTCTACAAAAGCTGGACTTCCTTTAGCTGTAAGAATAAAAACAGAACGACCCATCATTTAAATTTTTTAGCACAATCTTTTGTTTAAGCCTGGCCAAATTGTGTGTCATACTTTATTCACACATTCTCTCTGTTTACCTGGGAGAATAATAGTTGAATACTGATAAATTGCTCCACAAAAATAAACCTGACAAAAATTGTTGTAGTTGGCAATCCCTTAATATTGAGTAAGATGCTAACTTGGTAATGTTCATTTTATGAATTTGTTGACGACTGGGCAGTTCAATTCTCAAAAGGCAAATGGGAAGTTACCCGCAACGGACTAGCATCCCATCCACGGGGGAGTAGAAATACTCTTAGTCACTTCATGCTACTAAAACCGGAGATAGGCGCTGGCCTAGTGGGCTTCTGGGCTCATATGCAGACTTAACCTACCAGAAAAATGCTCCACAAAGTGAAACTTGACAAAAATTGTTGTATTGGCAATCCGTTGATATTGAGTAAGATATCTATGTGGCAGTGTTCAGTTTATGAATTCGTTGATGACTGAGCAGTCTGATTCTTGCAAGGCAATGGGTATTAACCCACAATGGATTAACATCTCATTCAGGATGAAATGCCAAAATCCTAGTGGTCTCTTGTGCTAAAGTAAACTACAGCACTAGAAATCTCTCGACTCAAAAAGGGTTGATTTTACTGCCTATGCTGGTATTCTATGCAAGTATCTTACCATGTAAGAAAGGTTCCACATTTCTTGCAAGAGATCTTGCAGCTGAGGTGTTGTAAGCATTGCATGAGTCGTAATGATGAAAACTGTTTGTTTGTTTATTATACATCAGCAAGCTCCTGATAATAATAAAAATAAAATCGTTGGTGTTACTGATAAGAGAAGAGGAATACTGTCTTCGTCTATTTTTCTCTCACCTGCTTCCTTGAGAGACAAAACAGCACAGAAGAAAAATAACAAGTTATATTTTTTTTTTCTTACAGTGCCATCTAGCTCATATTATTCCTAACCCCAACAACAACAACAACAATCAAGCAAAGCTTTCGAGTAGCAAAGCTTCAAAGTAGCAAAGCCATCTCACTGATATGATCAGTTCAGAGGCTTGAAAAAAGACTGATAAGCCCAGACTAAATATAGTGCTAAAGTTGAAGAGAATACATTAATAGTACTTTTAGTTTAGAGACTTGAAGGGCTAAGCAATGCTTACCAGTGAGATCCTCCAGCTGAAAGTTTGGAATCATTATCGTTCACTGCAAAGAACACCAATTTTTGGTTTGGAAGATTCAGCGGCTCAAGAAAAATACCAATTTCAATGCCTGTAAAAAAAAAGGTTAATGCATAGTCTTTGGCAGTATATTTCTGTTTTTGAGCTACCAGGATTTTGCTCTTAAGACTGTCTGAAAAAGATCAAAACAAGTGTTTCACCACTGTGTGCAAAAGGAGTGTAATCAGGAAATAAAGAGATCTTTTCAACAAAGAGCTTTCTCAGTATGCAGCAGTCTTGCATCCTTTTTAGTTGGAGTTATATGTCAACATACAAATTCTCCTTTCTGTTTTTAACACATCTCTTTTGGCACTAGTTAGGAGGATTTAAAGATCTATTACACTTTAGACTTTGACACCAACATACAAATATTCTCTACAAAATTTTAAATACATTTTTAACAGTACTTGGGAGAATTTGTTTGATGATGTACAACAACTCTTTAAAACCCATTGTTGACATACAAGTTCTCCTTACTATCTCCATACATTTCCCGAAATATTAGTTGAAAGAATTTGATAATCTAAATGTACTGCGCTGACTGACCTTGCACTTAATTGCTACTACTTATTTCGGTTTTTTCAGTGATGCAAAGTGACTAGGAGTATAACAGCTGCCCCTCCCCTCCTCCTCGGATGGGATGTTTATCCACTATAGGCTATCCTACAATACACTGTCCAAACCATTCATGATCATTAACAGAGAGAAGTCCAATCTCACCTTCACCAAGCTTCAAGAACTGTGTAACATCAGGACTGATAAATACCACATCATTTGATATCTGTTTAAATTGATTATGTGTAAAGTAACTGCAATGAAAGGAAATTATGAATGCAAAATAATAATGTGGAACCTACGTTTTACAGCGATGCCCTAACAAGCCTGCACAGGTATAAGGGGTCTACACTTATAACCATAAAAAAGACGCCTTCCAAGGGGGGTAGCTGGGTCGCCATGTCACATTCTTTCGTGTACCAATGCCGTCTAACCAGCAGAAGCAAATGTCATTGTCGTTTTTCTGCATGCAGTCATATGACACTCTCGTTACAAGGTTGATTTTCTTAGAGTTTATTTGATGGAAAAGCACTCAAGTTTCTGACATTTACAGACTTTACACAGGGGCGGATCCAGGATTTTTCTTAGGAGGGGGTGCACCACTGAGGAATGGCGTAACTGACTGGTGAGGTATACAAATGTTAAAAGTGAATACGAAGAAGGATTCATCTCAGGGAGGTGCACACCCCCTGCACCCTTCTCCTAGATCCGTCCCTGTTACAAGAGAGTACAATTTCTAAATAGGCAAAAAGTCCAAAAGGGACAATGTTGCTGTCTTTTCTAGTGCTTGTCGTGTCACTGTCAAATTTTAACACTGAATTCAATTGGCTTGTCACTGATTAGAAATTCCTGTGTCGCTTGTCGAAGAGAGGTCTTTGATCTCATGCCATATTCCCCTCTTTTTATCAAGGAAACAGCATATGAGCTGGAGGGAGAATCAATCAGTTTATCAGCCATCACTTGGGTTATTTTCTATGTGCCCCTTAAAGATCTATTGTAGCTTGAACTCTGGAGTGTAAAACGCAGACCACAGACTGATAGGCATATGGGCTGGGGGAGCTCCAGCCCACCAAAATTTGGGTAAATCAGTTTTTTAGAAACAAGAGATGAAATTTGGGCAAATTTTTAAAACATTTCCATTTGTTTCAAGAAATTACAATGTCACTAAAAAACAGCAAATAAAAATACTGGTAATCAATATACAATAAGGTAAGACTCAATACTTAAGTGGGAGGCGCGGTGGCCTCATGGTTAGTGCGCTCGTCTCTGGATCGAGCGGTCCGGGTTCGAGCCCTGGCTGGGGACATTGTGTTGTGTTCTTGGGCAAGACACTTTACTCTCACAGTGCCTCTCTCCACCCAGGTGTATAAATGGGTACCGGCGAACTTAATGCTGGGGGTAACCCTGCGATGGACTAGCATCCCATCCAGGGGGGAGTAGAAATATTCCTAGTTGCTTCATGCTACAGAAACCAGGATAAGCTCCGGTCTGATGGGCCACTTGGCTCACATGCAGACTTTACCTTTTACCAGTACTCAAAAGTAGTGCGAGTCGGCATTTTCTTAAAACCCCTTATTTTTTCATGTCTCACAGTCACTAGACAAAAGCTCTATTTTGTATGAATTTGGAATTTTTTCATTCTCAGTGCCCACTTTTTAAGCATTGCAGAAATTTCATTCACGTCCTTTACACTGAATGTCATGAAGAAAGAAGCATTCATTAGTTTCTATTCTACGAAATCAAAGCACTGTATAAACTGGTGAAATCTGCTACCACTGAACTCAATCTGGACCTCAAGAACATAGGGATAGTTTGAGGTCTGCAGACTGTCTGCAGTTTACACTAATCAAATTGGCCCTTGAATGGCAAAGAAAGAGGAGGAAAATAGCACATTGAAGGGCTCTGTTTAACAACATACATTTACAAGTGGCACTCTATCACTATCACCACAAAACATTCTTGGCGTCGAAAGAGTTTTGGCTTTTGCTGTGAAATAAGCTTAATTTAGCGCGTGTTTCAGTATTAAACACAAACAAAAGTGCCCGCTGTGGAGATCAGATTTCGAATTCAAAATAGTAATACTCACTATCTTTAATCTTTAATCTTTAATAAGTATACTCCTGAAACAGTAGAACTATACTAGGAGTAGAACTATACTCACTCGAACACAAATCCTATCAGCCTATCATTCAGCCAACGACCTTCCTGGAGCAAACTGAGATCCGATTCCCGAAGAAGACTATCGTGAAAGCTCAACACAATTTCGTCCGCCATTTTTTCAAAATTTCCTGGTAAGCATGTGATTAATTAGGATACCGCTGGTGTTTTACGCGCCCACACTACACTTCCGATGCAAAGTACAAAATGGCGGAATCAATTTGTTGGGAGAAATTTACATGATGCACTATGGCGACGTCTAATTTGTGCAATGAATTGATCGGAAGTGCATAATCGTATTTATTTCAAGGTATATTAGGTAGTATGTTCGTCCTCTTCCTTTTATTTACCTTTTAACTCGCAAGTCAAAATGGCTGCCCGTTCGAACAGTTGTGTATTTTTCTTTGTTTTGCTTCAGCTCAAGAGAAAAATTCTCGTCATAGATTGCATTACATTATAAATTTTGAAATCTGAACTATGTTTCTTCGATCAGTATGACTTTGATTTTACCCGTAAGTTGTCGAAAAGTCGTCAAATTTAGCATTTATCACATCACTTCTTATGTTCTTGACATTTCCAGGTCGGAAATCGTCGGCATCTTCCGAGACCGTACGTTTCATTCCGACAGTGACGTCACGGAATTGGTAGAAAGCAACATCCGAGCGGGAATGAAGTTGTAATGGCGAAAATTCACTGTCATTCTTTACTTTCTGGGAGCTCATGGAGTTCCTTCGAAGAAAATTCGCCGTTGGGGGAACCAGAAGGTATGTGCAGTTATTACGCCATCGATCTGTGCCCGTAGTTGACTGAAAAAACGCTAGAAAAACTTTTTTCAGGGGATTTACCGTGTATTATTCTTTCCACGATAGCAATGGAAGTGGACGAAAACAATGGTTTGGGTTCTCCAGAAGCCACGCGATTGCACAGAGAAGGTAGGTAGCGTGACTTTTGAAGGCTATATTTACTCAGAAAAATCAGATATTGTTGCACAAAATGCCTGATAGTTTGTTCCGCCCTCGGGAGAATTTACTACAGCGAACTGTTACTCGCAGGTTGAATGTAATTAGCATGGTACATGTCGTGTGAACTGCATGTGTGTGCACCCCCGTCAAAAGAGCGCTCTCTAAAATAGAGTTAGCTCTTCATCTGAAGCTGCCATGCGAGAGAATGAAGGTATCTGGGTTTGCTCCAAACAAATAGCTCGAAATCAAACGTGCTTTAATTTTTTGGAGTGGCTTACCCATTTATTAATAATGTAAGCGGTACATGATGATTAACTTTTATATGCTTTACGCTTTTGATCATAGATATGACCCTGTTCGGGATTTGCCCGGAGCAAGAAGACATCATTCTCGTCGTTTGCAAGGAATGTGGTCGAGTTGTGAAAGCAGCGGCTTTTTTACGTCATTGCGGTCAGTCCTTCTTCATAATTTTACATCTTTTACGCGTGTAAAACAAAGACCCTCCAAATGTCATAACATTCTGTCAGTTTTTAACAGAGAACCAATATAAGGGTGTTATTTTGATTCCAATTTTTGTGCCAAATTATACCTTTCAATTGGAACTTAATTATGATGCTAAAATAACAGTTTGCACTCTTGCATTATAAAGTGTTTACTGTCTTCCTTGAAATTGAATCAATACAAGCTCACATCTTTTAATTGTTAAGTTTTTCCTGGTCATATAGAGTGTCACCAATTAGACTAGGATGTTGTTACACTATCTGGACATAAAACTCTTTTATTATTTTCTTAATTTTCATGAAAATTTCGTTTGCTACTACAAATTTAAAATAACTAGATGTATGCTGTAGTGTACATCAAGTCATTTACCATATTTATAGAAATAGAAAGCTTTTTGTCAATGTTTCTGTTTCTGTTTTCACAAAAGGGAAAACTTGAGAATATTTTTAAATAAGCTCTATGAATGTATCCGTATAGTTCTTTTACACCTTGTCTATGTAAATTTATAATATGGTTAGTCGATACTATTAATTATTATTTGGCTTGCATTTGTAGCCAATATAATGTACGCTTTGATTGGCTAAATCTAGGGCATTATTCTCCTGTAATGCCCATGGGCTGATTACAGCCCTTCAAAAACAAAGCAAAAAGCCATATAATAAACAACTTATTAACCTTGAATGTTCAGTCTTTGCACGAAAATCTCAAACCTTGACCGTGCTGTATTGATCTTGCTATCACTCGGTCAATACAGCAAGGTCTCGGTTTGAGATTTTCCTTTGAAGACCTCACTCTCGTTAATAAGTACAGTGAAACTTTGATTTAACAAACCGCTATATTTAGCAAAGACCTCAGTATAATGAACGATATTCTTCACCCCAGTAAGTCCAGTAATAGGAAAATCTATGGAAAGAACCTCGATATAACAAAACTTTGTTATAGTGAACATATTTTTCCAGTCCCTTGGCCCTTCATTAAATCGAGGTTCCACTGTAGTTAGTAATTGTTATAGACAATTAATAATTATTGTAGACATCAACCTAAGTAATTGTGGCTGATGATGCTTTCTGAACTGAATCAGAGAATTCCCCGTAAGATTGCGCAGGCTTAAGCTATGTTTAGATGCACAGAACTACTATCTTGAGTAGCTGATGTGCAGATGAAACAAACAAATGCCAGTGTAATTTTATGCTCTTATAATCACAGACAAGTGATTTTAATTTCTTTTCCTCACTTGGATTGTGAGCACTAAAGGCATCTGCGGTCCAGTGTTGATCGGTACCCTCGATCATACCCTCAATCGCCATCTCTATCAGTACTCAATCAGCATTCCAGTTGGTACTCAGTCAACACCCCATCAACACTTGATCAACAGTCAGTTGATAGTGGGCTGACTGTCAACAGCCTGCTATGCGTCAATCAAAAATTAGTTGACTGTTGACTGACTGTTGACTGAGATGTCAATGGAGTGTCAACCGAGGTGTCAATGGGTGTATCAATCGAGTATCAATTGAGTTGTCATTCAAGGGTTGATCGAGGGTTTCAATTGAGGGTATCGATTGACACTCAACCGCAGATGCCTTTAGTACACATGATTTGACATTTTTGCTGTGTTTTTGAAGCTCCAAAAACAGTTATTATAGTTTGTGAGATTTGAATTAAGGTCTGGATACACTTGGCTGTACCATCATGTTCAAAAATTACTTCTCGTTTTCCAAAACTTCCACTTGTGTTTCTATTTGCAACAGAGAAATCAATTTTTGCATTTCTATCAGGAAGTTTTGGAGAACAAGAAGTGCCATAGGAACACAAGCCACACGGGAATGCTTCCACAGCTTTGACTAGTTCTCCCAAACCTTCACAAGCATTCCTATAACTTGATAGAAACACAAAGAAAATGTTTTCTATTTTTTACAAAAGTGCTACAAGAAAGAGAAAGGAAAATCCCATGATTATCAAAATAGAAATTCCTTTTGCTTGTGTAATCATTTCCTTGACAGTTTGTACTATAGTTCTCTCTTTATGTGTAGAGCTTGAAAAGATGGCTTTGACTGAAAATGATAAGGGAGCATAAATTATTTTACCTTCATCTAAAAATCTGAAGCTATGTTTTATGAGCTACTTTAATTTAACTATGGGGACACTATTGTTAGATAGTCACTTGTGGGATTTCTATCGCCTTATTAGTAGAAATCTACAAGAGTTCTATCACAAATGCCATTCTCTGATTGGCTACGCTACCTACTATCTATTCTGTTGTAGATAATAAGTAGCCTAGTAGCAGTGTGCAGTTGTTAACAAAATGGCAGCCACTTATTGCATTTTTGAAGTACGCATTTGTGAAGAGGGCTTAGATGAGGTTTTGAACAACTAGTAGGTTTATACTAGAATAATTAGATTATTTGCTCTCAATTTCTCTGCGTGATAGTTGACTCACACCGTACCCCCTGAACTATCAGGCAATAGAAATCTCAAGCTCATAATCTAATTGTTAAATAATGCCCTCACAAAATCATACTGGCCATGTGATAAGTTTTGGAAGGAAAATTTAGTGTAAAACCAGTGGTAGTTGAGAACCAAGAAAATTCATGGATTTCCAAGTTTAGAACACACTGGATGTCTGCTAAAACTGAATCAAAATACTAATTAAATTATTTTCAGTTTTCAACATAGGGCAATACAGCCAGCAAGTATTAAGCATTAGTAAAAAGAGCTCCTTTTTAAGACTTTTATTTGTAACCTTCTCTCCCTACAGAACTTCATCATCAGAAAGTTATACCTGTTCCTACCCCTTCTCCTCCTGAGGTGGTGACGACATCAAGTACAATGGTGGAGACACTTCTTCAGTCAGGCTCGAGGAAGGGAAAAGTTCACGACTCTGTTATCACAAACCAGGACATTGAGCTCATGGATATGACAGTAAAAATAGAGGAAATGCCTTTAAAAGTTCCATGTATTAATCACAGCCGCTCTGCAACTGTTGTTAAAACGGAACCTATTAGTAATAATGTCATCTTGAAGAAAAGTTCAAGTGAAAAGCCCACAAGCAATAAAAAGTCTCCTAGAAAACAGATTCCTACAAGAGGTGAGTTCAAAATGAAAACTCTCCTAACTGTCTCTGTACCTGTCCTTTAGTACAAGTAAAGAGAATTTGATGATTTATCGATATGTTTATTTCTCTCAGTTATACATATACTTAATGGAAAAATATAAGAATATGTAGTTCCAGAAAATATCCGTACCTCCCACAGGGAAGGGACTATTTCTAAGAACCTCCTCCCCTCTGGAAATTCCAATTAAGCTTTAAACATTTCTTTAAATTTTTTGGTCTTACAGACCCCCACCCACCCTCAGGAAATTCTAATCCCTTCTGTGGGGGGGGGGGGGGGGGTATGGATATTTTCTGGAACAGTAAAATGATCAGGAGTGAAAGTTGACCACGACCACAGAACAGTATCTGCAGGCCAATTATTGCTGGATGATACTAGATACTATATTGATTTCCTGATTGGAGAGAGACACTGTCAGATTAATTCAAAGTATCTTCCCTAAGAGCACATCATAGTGACCTTTTCAGTGCTTGAACCCAGGTCACTTGATCTGGGAGATATTAGCAAACCATGAAGCAACCTCTGTCTTTGCTCAGAGGAAATACAAAATCTGCCGCAAAATGTTTTGCCTTGGGTAGTTTTGTGACTTACCATATCGAAATTTACAATGTATTGTTCATGAAAATATCCATACTCCCCCATGAAAGGTTTTTTTTTTGGTTTGAACCAACCACCCCTCAGGACATTTTGGTTTAGCATCATACTTTACTTTAAAAATTGTGTTATTGGAAACCCCCCCTCCCCCTTGGAATTTTGGTTAACCTTCCTTGGGGTGGGTTTGGTATTTTTATTGGGACTGCACTATTGGCTAATCAGCAGCCATGTCTACTGTCTTGATATCCTGCGATGAAATGTCACTGATCTGATAGGGCTATGATATCATGGTCACTTGGCAGAATTTGGGTGCAGTGAATGCTACCTTATTGTACGTTTTTTGTTCCACTTTGGTGGCATATTAGGTTCATTTTGTTTCACCATGGGGTTTTTGTTTGACTACTTCTTGCTAAAACAGAACCATGGCTAAACCAAACTTGCCTGATATGCCACCAAAGTGAACAAAAGGGGACAACTAGGTATAAATAGCAGGTAAGAGAGTTACTAGGTATTTTTTAAACCTGGTTCATTGTTTTGCTTTGTCTCAATTTCAGAACGAGAGTTTGATGCAGACAAGCATTGTGGAGTGTGGGTAGCTGAACACCAAAAGAGGTGTACTCGCTCACTGACTTGCAAGGTGGGCCAAATTGTATAATGTACACAGTCAGTAAACGCTTTCTTAAGGGGGTTTATAAGACAGACAGCTGTCATTGATCTCTGATATTTTTCAGTCATTTTATGGTTAACTAATCTGTCTATGAGATGGACACTTCTCAAAGATTGACACCTGACGGTCAATAGCTGCATACAAATGAGGTGAACAGGTCAGTGCAAAGTGGAATGGACCCTTTCGCCTTGGTGTATGTCAAACTGCTGTTAACTGGTAATAACAGCTATTGGACTTCAAAGTGGAAATGTACATGTAGACATGCGCTGAATGTTGCAGCAAATTTCAATGTGGGGAAGTGAAATTCATATTATATTACCAAATACATGTAGTTTTGGAACACAATCTCATCTGTTAATGAAACTTTTTAGAATTATTACAAGTTGAATACAATCAAATCTCTCAAAGATGGACACCAATGGTGCCAACCCCAACTGTGCCTCTTAGAGAGGTGTCCAGCTTATAGAGAGTTGAAGTAATGTGACACCAGTATTCTGAAATAATAAAGCTGAATTTCAAACTTGTATTAATCCAATAAGGACAGAGCTGTCAAAAAATGTCTAGTTTTAAACCGGGAGTCACATACATGTAAAACCCATCCCTAGCAGTGCTTCACTATCAAAATCAAGACATGGCCTACCATTAGCTAACATCAAAATGAAATTTATTCACTTCAGACACATGCTCTTTCATTACGACGTGCAGTACCAGGGCGACGGAAACCTTTCGATGAGCTTCTAGCTGAGCATAAAGCTCGGGTTAATTGTGAAAAGGAACAGCAACAGAATCAGGCTCTGAAACTTCAAGAGCAGGCAGCAACGCAAAAAACATTGGAGGCAACTCTCAAAAGATCGACAAGTACAGTGTCAGATTCTTCTGTTACGTCCTCTACGAGCTCAAGGTTTGAGGGAGTTTCATTATTTGACACTTACAGAGAAATCGTTAAGAATAGCGTAAGGGAATCCAGGCAAATTGAAGATTACATCCAAGATTGCATCATTTTCCTGATTCAACCCAAACAAAAATATATGAAAATCCCCCAAACTATACTCACAGATAAACCATTTGTCACATCCCAACCTATAAAAAACATTTACAGTTTATTTACAGCACCTACACTAACAAAGAAATACTGTAATAATTGTATGTTTTCTTTTTTCAGTAATAGGTCACATATTGGGAGGTCTTTGTCTGTTGAAGGTTAGTTTTCACAGCCTTTGGCACGTTAAACAATAAAACTAAGAGTATGATATACATGTATCAGTGACTGATCATGAGTTTGAATTATCATAATGGTTGAGGTTTGTTGAAAGTTAAATTGAATTTGAAAATGAAAAGTCAAAGCCTGGAAAGCCTCAAAAAGGTATGTGGTACTTCATGTAAAAAGTGCTTGAACTGTGAACTGTTTCCATCACTGGTTACTAATTGTGAATCTCTTGCATAGAAAATAAGTTAACTTAAAAAATAAAACTTGAAGGTTTCATGTAAAATGGTTTTTTGTAATGCATAACAGTACAGATTTTTCAGTAACATGCCCTTGAAAAGTAAGGTAGTTCCTTGAAATTCCCTGAAAATTCTTTGAAGGCTACAAAACCTGTCAATTTTGGTATATTGAGTGAGCTTCTGTTTTTGTAGATGAAAACCATCTTGTAAGCAGAACTGTGAAAACGCCTGGTGAAGGTGACAATGATAATGATGGGAATAGCACAACGTCATCTGGTATGACAACTCGAAGTCGGCATCCTAAGCCTATGACGGTAAGCGCGATAATCTAAAATAAAGGAGCTCAGTCATGGTTCGCGCATATTGAAAAGTTTAGCCTCAATTTTTCAAATTTGTCGTTTGTAATCTGTGTTAATCCTCTCCATCCTAGGCCATCCTTGTTCCTTTATGGTTTATCATTATCTCTTTGGTGTTTTTCTATCTTATTAAACTGTTATTTTCAGGTTTCCTACCATTTAAAGGTAATTTAGTTTGTGGCCAAAATAACTCAAAATACCATGACTGAGCTTCTTTAACCTATTGTAATTTGCCTAGTGGGTTTTCAGTAGCATTTTGTCTTGGAGTCTATAGCACCCCAAGGTGGTGAAACCTAGGTCTAGGTAAGGCAGGCAGGCATCCAGACAGACAGACAGACAGACAGACAGGCAGACTGACAGAAAGAGAGACAGACTAACAAGCCGACTGGCTGACCAACACAACCAACTGATAGACACCTCATATAGACAGTGAACAAAGTGTTCACTACTGCGGAATTATGTACACTAAGCTGCCCACCAAACATGCAGCCTTAAAATGCACTTCTCAAAGTCATTAATAATTCATCAAACTCATTCATAATTCAAACAAAGGACATCATAACCATGACAATGTTTGGATATCTAAATTAGCTTAGATTTTTACAATTTTATTTCTCCATTATCTCCTTTAGTTAGCTTTACTTTCGATTGAGAAGATATATCAAGCACTCGAGACAGTGTTTGACCACATTGCCAAACACCTTGAAGTTCATCAGAATTACTCTGCTATGCATCATACATGTATTTTCAACTCTCTTCTTGGTGTTTGGAAATGCACTCAAACACAGTCTTTTGTGTTGGATATATTACAAAGAAGCAGTCTAAGGACAGACTTGTGTGAGATCTCAGTTTTGCCGCTACTGGTAATAATAAACTTTCAGCAATGACATTTTGAGTTACAAATTGTACATAGTAACAAGTTTACACCTTTTTTTTACAGTCTTGTCGTTTTGGTAGCAGAGCAGTGGGAAAAGGTTGTTATGTTTTCAATCGTAGAAGTGACCATCTTCGATGTGCGGTCCTTTCCATGGTTGAAAGATGCCTAAATCCATCACTTCCAAGGTACCTTATGACAAGTAACCAAAAACCCTCGCAGAAATACCATGTTGCTAGCTTACTCAACTTATGTTTTAGACGTGTTCATAACAGCAAGTTATACAAGCTTTGTCTGCTGTGGCATGTGCACGTTTCATAGTGAAAATCCTGAAAACATAACCTCTGTGATCATAATGAGACTAGAAAGAGAATTTTTACCATCAATTAGCTTGCTACTTTGTGTACAGTACACATGCAATTCACACTTCATGCTTATTACACTCTTTGATCAATACAAAACTAAGTTGTCAAACACATGATTCTCTTGATTATCATGGTCAACTTTTTTTGATCTAAGTGTAAATTAACCACTATCAGTAGCAAATTTTGAAAGGTGATGTTTGAGCATTAGTGGCTCATAAATATCGCTGCAGCAAAGAGCCACCACTCAAAACATCAGCTGTCCACATTTGCTTTAGCAATTGGCCATTCCCCCCATAAGGTTTGAGTGCAGGGGATCATGGTAGTGTTATGCATCACGCACACAACATCCACAAGACTTGTCTCGCAACATTGCATTTAACACCGGGGGGGGGGGTACTTTGGGAATTTCTGGGTGGGGATGTGCCGCAGGAACCCTGGAACCCTTAGCCTATACCAGAGCTAGTTCAGCTGAATTTTGCTACCCTATACTAGAGTAAACTCCCCAAATCTCCCCACCTATCGACACTGTTGAGGCTGATTTGCGTAAATTTAAACTTGCCGATTTGATTTTTTTGTATTTTTGAGTGGCAATTCCTGGTTTCCTTAGTCTAGATAAAATCTTCAACCAACTAGTCAGTTTTGTGAAAAATTATACCCTATCCTAGACCCAAACGCTCTGATTTATATACCCTATCCTAGAGTAAACTGCTTGAAAACCATACCCTTCGCAGCAGAACATACCTATATAGCCCATATATGGCAGTCCCCCCCCCCCCTCCCCAGGCATTCAACTACCACGATTCCCTGTGTGTGCACCTCACAGAGGGAATTACTTTCCTCTATCGAGCTTGTAAGTACCTCACTTGTCAATTGATCCTAGACAACAGTTTCTGTAGAAAGTAATCACTATGAACCATAGATAACATTTCTGTCTAGTTCTACTAAGCATTTAGATTATGAGCTCCAGATTTCTATTGCATAGAAATCGAGAACGAGTAATCTAATTGTTTTAGTATAATTCTACTAGTCGTTCAAAACTATATCTAAATCATCTTCACAGACACTTTGAAAATGCCAAGAAGCGGCCGTCATTTTGTTAACAAGCGCACACTGCTACGCTACTCACTATCTATCACAGAATAGATAGTAAGTAGCATAGCCAATCAGAGAGCAGTATTCGTAATAGAACGCTAGTAGATTTATACTAAATGTCAATAGCATTTATTTAATGGAGACTTCAGACTATAATTTTTGTCAAGTTCCCTGTTTTTCCTGGTACAGGCAAAAGTCTAACAGAGCAAGTGCTGCTATTCTTCAAAGACCAGCTATGAAAACAGTGGGACAGTCATCAAATCAAGGTAATAATGCCCTTACGCATGTAGTCTTTAACCAGTTCGTGATTACCTTACCACTGCCAAAGTCAACATTTGGGACAATGTACAGCACAGCCAATGTTGTGATGTCATAAATCTGAACTTCACAAGATTTTAAATTTGCTTTCTTCATCATCATTGTCATCATCATTATTTCATTCAGTGCTAGTCTGTCCATAAGAGTGCAATGCTCATCCTCCATTTGGCACTCCCTGCAAGACTAATTTTTGGCAAAATCTCACAATAATTTGGTTCAATGTACATTCAGTATAACAATGCACTTAAGGATTATATGTTCACATTCATTGATCCTCTCACCTCGATATTCCTTTAACCATTATCAGTTTGCATTATGAAAACAAGTATGGAGATTTTTTACTTTGATATACAGTTCTGTTAATCCTATGTTTTTCATCTCCTTAGGTTTGTCTTCTGTGCTAGATAGGTACAAGAGTCATTCAAACAAATCAATGAACAATTTTCTAAAGGCTCCACCGCCGCCAAGAAATAAATCCTTTAAACAAGGAAGTTCTGGACAGGCAATTAACCATGTGGAAAACAGTATAAATGGTTCAAGAAATGCTGTATTCCAAGGATCTTCATTACAAAACAAGAGAACTTATTTAGACTCTATTGGGTCATCAAATTCAAATGGCTTGACACCTGCGACTTACGTTAAACCTGACGCCAGTAGTCAGGCTATCAGTGACATGGGCAACATTGTTGCAAACATTGAGACGAATGTGTCCGGTGGACACCCACTTAACCTTGGACACCCATTAGGTGTAGCAGTTACAAAACCCTCACTAGGCCCTGGGCCCAGTTTAAGTGTTAGCGGTAACGCTAGTCTAGACTCAAGTTTAAACCTGTGTTCGGCACTCGGGATTAATTCAGGTAATCCTCAAGGATCTATATCAACTACACAGACTACTTTTGTTACGGCTAACGCTGCGTCTATGATGTCTGCTGCTAGTGGAACTCAAATTTCAGGCGTAACTACAGTGACTGGTCAAATACAACCTGGTTTTACTAATGTTAAAGAAATTTTGCCGGCTCCTGTAGTAGGAGGAAAAGTTGCGGTTGCTTCTGTTTCTTCAACGTCAACATCATCTCCTGCATACAAAGGGGTTCAGGTAGGTAAACATCATTTTACATCATGTTACATCATGCGTAGGTTATTTGTTGAGAACGTAGTAATAAAGATGCTTAGCAAAATCAATTGTTTTAATTAACATTAACCCAGAAGCAGCAACATTTTAGAAGGTGTGATAGAGTGTTGCCCTGCCTTGCATTTTTTACAATCTATCAATGATGGAAGGCAGGTCAGATTCCAAACGGGAGCACTGGTTTACAGTCTTGCCACGTATGCTTCAAGGTAGATGCAAGACACTAACCAGTTTGTAGGGTGTTGCAACCTGACACATAGAACCAGATGGAGCTGCATTCTTTGGGTCTTTCCTTTTCTGCTGACCCTCTCTGTTCTGCTTTGTTCAGCAAAATACCTTTTGATAGTTGCATTTAATTCTTAGTTAGTTTTTTTCTTAAACAATTATTACTGTGTTTTGGTGCAGATTACGGCACAAGTGGATCCATCAACTGGTACGTATCATGAAGTACATTGACATTTGTAAGTTCATCAAGTCTCTAAACATCAGAAAAGAATGCTTTATTATATAGCAATGGTAGCCTTGAATAAACTGTACTAGGCAAGATTATTTAAAAGGGCTCTTTTTCAGTTCCTTTTTAAATTTCAAAGTAACTGCAGAAGTTGAATGTTGCAATTGGATGAAAACACCCTAGTTGTGGACAGATAAGTTTTAATAAATGATAAGATTGTTTGAAGATTTATTCTTATCTCGATTTGGGCATTAGCCTTTGTAAATAGATGACCCTGGTTGTTGCAGTCCAAGAGACCATGTGCAAAACGTATGTGCAGATCATTGAAGATGTCAATCATTAGTTTCAAAGTTTATGGGTTGAGTCTCATGTGTCTATAAACTTCAGATAATAGGGCTTGCAGAAAGCAATTGGTTTAGTGAGCTATTGTCGAACCACCTGTTTACAACCAGAGACAGTGTCCACTTAAGAGAGAAGTCCACTTAAGTGAGATCAGAACATGTAGTGTCGGCATGTTGCTGTGACCATGACGTAGTGTCTGTTTACAAGGGGTGTTCTGCCTACAGGGGTGGTCGCTGATTAGTGGATATTCAAGTGTAATGTGAAACTTAAACATTTCATTTCTATGCAGGGAAAGTGACCTCAAGCTCTGCTGGTCAGAGAGTCAGCCCAGTTTTCTTCAAACAGGTCAGTAGTGAGAACAGCGTGGAAGAGTGTTTTTTTTCTTTAATAAATATTGCTATTAGATTAATGAGACTTGGATAAAATTCTGACAAACAACATGGCTTTAACAACACAACGTGTCAAAATTCCTATATTGACTGTGATCCTTCTTAAATTGGAACATGAAAAGGTTCAAAATTCAAATGGTGAACATGCGTTTAAAAAGTCCTTCATTACAAGACGTGACTTCCACACTTTCTTGGAACATTAACTTGAAAGTGTGTTTAACATTAGTTAAATCATAAACTTTGAAATATTGTTGTTGAGTCCTTGGACATCTTCGATCAGTGTGGGGTTAAAGAGATGCTGCCAACACATTCCAGACCTATTGATCCCCATATAATAATTACATTTTAGTATAAAATCTACTAGTGTTCTATCACGAATGCCGTTCTCTGATTGGGTACGCTACCCACTATCTAGTCTGTGATAGGAAGTGAGTAGCGTAGCAGTGTGCCCTTGCTAATAAAATAATGGCCGCTTCTTGGCATTTTCAAAGTGTCTGTGAAGAGGATTTAGATAAAGTTTTGAACAACTAGTTGATTTATACTAAAACAAATAGATTATGCAATCTCGATCTCTATGCGTGATAGATGAGTCGGGCTGCACCCTCGTCAACTATCACGCGATAGAAATCTCAAGCTCATAATCTTATTGTTAAGTAGATGTTGGTCATACAGTTGTCTCATCTGTGAGTTCTTCTGCTGCACGACAATGAAAACCCACTAAATGTTGATTTTTGCAATTATTTCTTTGTTTATAATTATCAATTCTCCCAGGGCACTGGTGCTGTGCAAGTTACATCAATGCCAAATGGAACTGGACCCTCCCCACCCCCACAAGGAGGAACAGTTAAAGGCTACCCCCTAAATTTTGTGATTAAGGGTAACTCTACAACCCAGGGCATCACTGCAGTTACTCCATCACCTGGCAATCTGACCAAAGGACAGAATATTATTTTTAACAACCTGGGGATGCATCAGTCACAGTTTATTGTTCAGCCGTCCTCATCGATGAGTCCAACCATGCATCAGAGAGGTAGTATTTAAGCTTACAGGTAGCATGATCTTAAAAAGCTAGAATTCAGAATGCTCCATACAGGCCAAAGCAGAGCAAAGTGATTAAAAGTTAATGCAATTTGCCAGCAGCAAGCAAGCTAGAAATTAGTTGCCCGTGCTGAAGGTTGAGGCAAATGTTGATTAGCAGCGCAAGCCTATTCTTGTCCCCAGAGGTCACAATCTTTTAAGTCAGCACCAAGAACAGTGAATGGTGGCCAAGTCTAAACAGAATTTTTGAGGACAGAGTACTCATAAATTGTTGACCAATCATCTGAGAGAAAGTCAATGAATTGCAGATTTTCAAACAGTTGATTGTTGCTGTTGATCTAATGGATCTTGTCCTTTGGGAACAGGAATAAAGTCTGGCCCTACACACATCTGATTTCTGAAGCACCAGTTGTAATGTAATTTACTCAGTTTTGACTTTACCGTCCGGAACTTTTTTAATTAAACAGAACGTCTTGGAAGGTTGTCCAAAATTTCCAACCAAAATATCATAGTGGAAAATGTGCTTACTATTTGCAATTTTTCGCAGGCATTTTGGAATTATTATTATCAGTTTACATTTGTCCTAGTCCATTTTGGTAAACTGGTAGTTTTTGAGTAAATGGTAAATGGCGCATCCAAATGGACCTTACCATCAAGCATTGTTGCTTACCATTTGCACAAACCGTCAATGAACCGGTTTCTCTGTATAAACAACCAATGTTAGCAGTTTTCAAATATTATAAAATTGACCCCTTGCAGAGGTTAGTATGTGACTTCCTTCTTGCTCTCTGACAGTTAAATGTAACTTGCATCAGGGTAGCCACCTTCATGTCATATTGAAAGCACTGTGTTTATATATTCTGCCTTTTCTTAGGGAAAGCAGGAAATGTCCGGACTGGAACTGTAAATAAAGGAATGCAAAAAGCACAGTCTCCATCATCTCAGGGTAAAGTTGTACAATCACTGTCGTCTCAACAGCCAATTACAACACAACAACAAAAAACTGTGGTTGTGACTAGTCCACAGGGGAACCAAACCAAGGTTTTTATTAATCATAACAATATCGCAAGTTCACAACAGCCGATTGTACAACTCAAGCAGCAAGTTGCCCAGCAAAAACAACAATTCCAACAGATTACTCTTCAGAAACAGATTCATCAACAACAACATCAGCAGCAGCAATTACAACAACAACAACAACAACAGCAACAACAACAACAACAGCATCTCCAACAACAGAAACAACATATCAACTCACAATTTATCAAACAACAACATCCAATACAACCCCGTTTAGCACCGGCACCACCTTCACAATCATTCATCTCGCAACAACCTGGTCAGAATATCATTGTTAAAGTTACGGAACCTCTAAAAAGTCCACCCAATGCAGTGTTTGTGACAACGGAACCTCGACAAAACATGCAGCACACAGTCTGCCAGAAACCACAGTCTAACGTTGTGTGATTGGCTATTGCCATGTTTATCAATATTGCTCAAATTTACTGCTGCAGCAGTAATGCCATGTCTCTGGTAAGTGAAGAAATAGTTAAGCTCAAGGGGAAGTTGCAATATGAGGCTCTGTTGCTGCTTTGGAGAAAAATTCTAACCACATGGGGTTTACATCAAACTTGCAATGGTGATTTTCACAAGCCATCAACAGACACGTGCCACTGTGTGGCTAAAGGTACCTGTTTTGCTGTTGATATATGGCAGATATGGTAGACAGTCTGGCGACTTGAGCAGTTTCTGACATTAACTAGCCACTGGTGGTTGGTGTTGTGTGAGTAGTACTGGACGTATTTGCTTTGTAGAATTATCCCACAGGTCACAGGTATAACTTCTGCAGATGTTTCTACAAATTATCTACATATGAAACTAGCAGTTAAAGCATGAAAGAGAAAAAAAACCATACAAACAAGAGTAACTGACGAAAAAAGTATTTATAAATTAAAGTGATGTAACATAGTATGTTTTCTTTAGGGAATGTGTTATTTAAAGAGTTTCTTCCATTGCACCGCTGACAGTAACAGTACTCGGCAGTGAAAATACTGGTAAAATTTAATATGAGAATAATGCATGTTAACCGTACAGAATTTCCATCGACAGACTTCCTTGATCAATCGGTTTTGAAAATATATCTTTAAAATACAGATATTTGCACCTTTTTTCCAAAAACAATTTTTAACAAGTGGATCAAATAGTAGTTTCAATGGTATTAGGTAATCTTCAATGCTTGCTGCTAAGTGAACTGAAAGAAGTGTCAATAAATTCTAGTCACAAGTGTCACGATTTATTCGATGAATAGTCAATCTCTTATCAAATGGTATTAGAAAACACAGTTAAGTTTTGATTTTTCTGTTTACTTACTGCAGTAATCACTGGTTTGCCTCCAGTACAGTGTGTAATTTCATGCTCACCATCTCAACATTTCTGATAAACTGCTTGGTACAACATAGCAAAAGTCAAACATGGTAATTATAAATATGGCCTTGGTTAATGGATTTTTTAATGTGTTATCACTGACTGTATATATTTAGGAGTCTTGCAAAGTTTTGGTTAGCCCATAAAGCAAGTCAAAATACAACTGACGAATACAAATATACAGTGATACCACACATTGAAATGATTAATAATAGTTCAAAGATTTTATTCACCAAATCCTTGTTTTGAGTTAGTTTTGACACTTTCACATGGTCTACAGAAGAACTGTTAAACTGGTCTCATAGGGTACAAGTATCATATGATATTAATTTTTTGAATCAAATCTGCATCATTTGTACTGCATGAGAAACCTTTTTGGGATGAGATTAATAATCTATTTAACAAGCAAAGAACACTCAAATTTGGTTATAAAACAATGCCAAGAGGGCAACCAGCAACAATCAGTTTGAATCAAATGAACATTTAAGACTGGAGGCAAACCATGTAGTACTGTACCTGACTCTTAACCTTTCATTCCTAAGATTGAGATACTGATTCTCTTTACATGTTTCAATAGATTTAACTTGATACAAGTTATGAGAAGTTGGCAGTAAATCAAGATGGAATCCCATGTTAACGATTTTGATTTTCTCATTAGCTGTGTGTCTATTGAAATTCTACAAAGAAATTTGTGATCAATCTTGGGAATGGAAAGGTTAAACTGTCTCTTGAAATTTGCACAGTAATGTTATTTTTGTTTGATACAATGCAGTCATCTCCACTACCTCACATGCCCATATTCAGATGCAGTGCATTCTCACTACAATGCTCTTCAGCCAAATTTGCATCAAAGGATGAAATGCCTTTTCCTTTTTTTAAAAATGGGAAAGAGTATTAAAGCATACCAAACATACTATTTTTGCTGTGGGGTTTTGTGTCTCATTGGCATCCTACACTGTGATTCACAAAAATATAAGGGTTTGTACCAGGAAACTCAACTCTACTTGTTATAAAGGATTCTATTTCTGTAATGCAGCGAAGCGGAATTGAAATTTGACTACAATGATCTAGACTAGAGGCTTAGTTCCACCTTCACTTTCTTTAGGGATATTCCTTCAAATCCACATATACACACTTGGTTAGTTTTTGTTGTCCTTTAACTAAAGGTATTCATTTGTAAGTCATTGTTTGCCATTAAAAGAAGTTTCTGTCTTTGAGTTTGCTGAGAGGAATTTCTATTAATCTGAGCACCGACAGGCAACCACATTCTGATGGTACAAACGGGCTGGTGGCCTCAAAAGGTTACTTCAATATGACAAAATGAGCTTTTCTTTTGGCCAAAAAGAAGTGGTTAATATAATGAGATTTACAGTATTGTTACTGCACCACTAGGGTGGTGCATGGCCAGGTCAGGTGGTTGAGGGGAAGGGGGCACACAAGGCAAAGAAAGAAATTCTTGTATTTTTGTGAATCATGATGTATGGGAAGCAATGCAAGGTGCAAACCAGTGAATCAGTAAATTCACCTTGCAAGTCGTTTGCATCAGCATGCACTAAGAAAAACTTAAAGAAATTAATTTATTTTAGTTGTTTAAATTTTCCAGAGTTGCATTTTATAAATTGTGTATTATTTGTACATGGACAGAACAGAACTTGCTAATACTAAGCTATATTTTGTGGGGAATCAAAACAATGTAAGTTATATAGTAGAAAAATTATCCAAAAAAATAATTCTGTCTTGTGAATGTCTAACAGTGTGAAATGGGTATGTTACGACCAAAACAATCTTCTTTCTTGTGCATTTGTGATGAATCCAGATTTAACAATGGTTATAATGTTGTGTCAATGCAAAGCATATGAGACTTGATTATGTCAGGGTAATTATGCAGAAAACAATGATATTTTTCAAACATTTTTCTGCTGCTGTGAGAATTCTCTATTCCTGGGTTTGAGACCTTTAACCACATCAACAGTACATAGATGCGCAACTTTACTTCGTTTAAATGTCTTGGAGTATGAAAAATTTGATCCAATTTTTGGACCCAAGTCTGCTACAAATGTTATTTCACCAAAACTGTACACTTACATTTCATTGCATATACTGTTCGGTTGATTTTGGTCTGGATCTTATAATTTGGTGCATGTATAATTGTCATTTCCATAGTGGTTTTAATTATTCCACTAAAATGTGAATTTTGTCTGGAACAAGTTTCACTTGGGGGTGGCACTCGGAAACCATCATAAAAAAATACTTTTTTGCAACCATATTTTTGGAGAACCGGCAGGAATTTAAATACATAAACTTACAATACATTAATTGTGCGAGTCTTTCCTAAAGAACTGGGTGGAAGCAAGAAAATCTTAACCCTTATAGTCCCAAGCAAGCTTAAAATCTAAATTCTCTCTAATACATTTGTCATATCTTAGTATTGAGAATTTGAAAGTTCATCATGACAGACTATCAAATCATAGTTGATGAATTTCTGTATTCTCCTCACCTGTCTGTGTTATAATATATAGACTTGGTATGGAGAAAATAGATATTGATGTTTCTTGGGACTTGAGGGGTTATCCTCTGTATTTTTTAAAGACAATTCCCATTCAATGGTTCTACTGTGAGGTGAAAGTTGATATTATACAAATATACATTCCAATGATGGCTTGTAAATTTAATTACTGAATAATGAAATAATTATCATATGTGACCTGAATGCACTTTTGTCGGAAGACTTACACTATATCAATTTTGTACCTAACTTTTGTAAATAAAGTATTTATATGTCAGAGATCTACAGAAACTGGTTTAAGTGTAGTTCATGTTTGAATCACCCTTTGACCTGTACCTGAGCGGGGTTGGGGTACTCCCCTATATGGGCTATATACAGTGGCAGATCCAGACCTTGAGCTAGGTGGGGGTGGGGGTGGGGTGTTTTTCTTGCCCTGCCAACTTTTCTTCCTTCTGCTATTTCTTCGTTTTTTGCCCAAAATAAGGGGGAGGCCTGGGGCCCCCCAGGCCCCTTCCCTAGATCCGCCACTGATATAGGGTAAGTTTTTTTGAGCCATTTTGGTCATAAATAGGGTATCAATTTTGATCATTTTGGTCTCAATAGGTTGTGGGATTTGCACTCTAGTCTTGAATTCAGTTTTTTTTGAAAGCTACTTTTTCATCATTATAGCTAAGACCATCAACAAAAGCTCTTCATGATGCCTTTTACATCAGTCTGAACTAAGTAACTAATTATGAGACAGGTCTGAAACAGAGTATTGATTTAATGGTCATGGCTTAAATGTCTTAAATAGGGTATCAAATGTTTAGTCAGGTCTTAAATAGGGTAGGAAAAATCACAGATTTGGGTTAATTAGGGTAAGGGTTTTGGGAAGTGGGCCGTACACCCCACCCGATTTTTCTGGGAGTACCCCAGGGGGAGCCTCCATGACCAAATAAAGGGAATTAGTAAATAAGGTTGGAAAAAACACAGGAAAAAGGTTGCAAAAGAACTTGCTCAGAACATAGTGACTTCTCCCAACTTTACTCTGAAAAAGGGTTAATTTTCACAAACTCACTCCGGCGGTCAATTTCAAGTTGATAAATAGTTCGGTGCTGTTTATTTTAATTTCCACGGTCAACAGTTTGGTTGGAAACTAACAACCTTTAAAAGGCTTTAAAAGTCAGTCTGACCATATCCAGACCTCTTCAAAAGAGGAAAGCGCCTGACACGGAGACAGGTCTTTTCAAGGTCAGAAATAGGGTGGGAAAAATTTTGTGAAGGAATCCACCAGAACTTCGAGTAACAAGTAGACAAATCTTTGGACTGAAATTATTTACGTCGTATTGCAAACCTTTTCTCGAAATCATTTCTAATAACACTGAATGTCAAAAACAAATTTTGAAGTTCATATGAAACACTTGAAAGTACTGCTGAATTGAAACTGCTGATGAAATTTTACACGTGTTTGCACAAATTCCCAGAACTTTGAAATTTATTTCCTCGAGTTTCCATCGGAAATTGTTTTTGGTGTTTTTTGTAGCCTTTAGAAAATGCAAAACGGGCTGCGATATGCTTAAAAATTTTCCTACTACAAAGTTTTTGTCAACTAGATACTAAAATTGCTCGATTTGCTATCGGATTTCATCTTAACTGCTTCAGGCGTGCTATCTTTTTCAGCATAAGAGGTGTGAGGTGTTGGGTGTCCACCATTAGCCCTTTTCTCTAAGGGTCCGACGTGCGTTTTTCCTCCCGAACGAGGGAGCGTGCGCGCCACACCCTTGTCTTGTCTCTTTGCCAATCCCTCTCGTCCGTGTGTTCCGCATACCAACCTCGATCCCAGGCTCTCTCTTCTTTTTCAGCTTCCTTGGGACCATTCTCGTCCCCATAGCCCTTTTGGCTTCTCTTAGCTGGTGGAAGAGAGTCTGGGATCGAGGTTAGACCGGAAGCAGTCCCCTGTCATGGATCCTAAGAGTGCTTTCCGTATTAGTTACAAGGTCGCTCATACGAGTGCGCTTCAAATCCTTTTTCTCTCAGGAGCATGAATTTAAATTCCTTTAAAGTCTTCAAAAAAAGGAAATGGGAAAGCTATAATTATGATCCAGCCGAAAGAATTGTTGACTCATAACAGTCTGCTGGCTTACGAAACTCTACATGAAAATAGTGATGGGTATGCACTCAGTTCTAACAGCTCTTTCAATGGTCAACCAGGCTGTTCAAGTGGTGCATGGTGCCTTTATTATAGATAATGCAAGGGAAAAATAAACAAGTTTTATTGTCGTTAACAGTAATTAATACAATCAACTTTTAGATCAATTGTTGCTAGTTTTGCTTACTGGCAAACATGATCACTGCACCAAAGAGAAAATACTTAGAGCGTTCTAGCCTCAAAGGCCACTGAATCCGTATTTCAAATCAGGCTTTCCTGGATCCGGGGGGTACTCCCAGAAAAATTGGGTGGGGTGCACGGCCCGGTTCCTAAAACCCTTACCCTATTTATGACCAAAATCTGCGATATTCCCTACCCTATTTATGACTACCCTGCGAGCAGTTGGTTTCTCCTACGCCGAACGAGAGAGAAACCACTGCGAGCAACCGTCTGCTTTTCCATTGAGCATGCGCGAGTTCGTCACCCCCACGTGATGCATTTGACGTCAGGTCCATTTGTTTATACAACGCCGGTCCAAAGAATGCAAAATTTATCGCCAAAAATGCCGACAAAAGACGCTCCAGACCTTCGTCGAAGTGTCAGATTTATTATCAATTTTGTGGTCCTAAACCTAAAAGCTTTCTTTTGTAAAAGCTGTTTCAAGCGACTAACTCCAAGCACTAGAGGAAGAACTTCCAGCGATGTACAGCACAGTCTCCAAGAATTATGAAACGTCCCTCAACATCGTAACCCAGATCATAATCGTTCGCAGTGGACTTGGACTTTGATCACTACACGGTGGGCTAGCGTAAACGCAGCAGTTATGTTGGTGAGCGCATGCGTGCGAGCCTAAACCAGCTTCGAAACTAGTTTTACCAGTTCAAAGTTAATTTATTCGTCCATTTCGCTGGACGGCGGTTAACTCAAACGAACGAATGGTTGCTCGCAGTGGTTTCTCTCGTTCGGCGTAGGAGAAACCAACTGCTCTAGGGTAAATTATGACCTGACTCTTAAATGACAATCCTGTTTCAGACCTGTGCTATAATTAGCTCCCTAGTTCAAACCAATGTTAAATTACCGTAAACATAATTTGTGAAGGGTTTTGTCGATTTTCTTTTTGATAATGATGAAAATGCGGCTTCTTCTCAAAAACATACCAATATCAAGGCTAAAGTGCAAAAACCATAGCCTATTTATGAGCAAAATGGTCAAAATCAGCTAAAATCGATACCCTGTTTATAACCAAAACGGCTGAAAACCCCTATCCTTTGGGGCCGCACATACCTGTATAGCCCACATAAGGGAGTACCCCCGCCCCCCGGTGGGAGGCTGGATATCTCAGAATAGTTCGGTATCTGTGTTCGATCGAATTCGGGCGCGAATGTTTGGTGATTTGTGCAGTGGATGATCAAGTACCTAATTTAATTTTCGCGACCCTTTTTAAAACTCGGGAAAGTTACTTTATATAATATTTTACGTGTAAAAACGTAAATGAAACCATTCCGCGCTGTTTTACAGTACACTATGTAGGAAGGAAGTCAGGTAAGGGCTGTACTACATTTGTATCGCGTTACTAGTCTAGTATTTGACGCATTTTAGTCTCGATTAGATGAGCAAGAGTTTTAGAGCATGTTCCTGACAGGCTTTTTCCAATAAGGTGACCAACGAAATTTCCGAGAACAGCTCCCACGAGGCCGCCAACAACAGGAATGGGGATCACAACTTGACCGACTACCATTCCTACGATACTTCCGCCGGAGCGAAAAAGTGCCAACAGCACAACATCAGTGGCCTCTTTGATGAACTCCTCTCTGGATTCAATGAGTCCTGTATCTTTCCAATTCTTGTACGCATTACGAATGTCATATCCCGCCATAACTGCCTCGATTATCACAGTTACTGCCGCGCCGACCCCGATCCCAACCTTTGAAAGAGCTTTTGGAGCAGCTTGGCTGGCTTGGCCAACTGCACTGCGTGTTGCACCGCGTCCGATCGCTACAGCGAAGTCATCAACAAGCTCGGTGCCTACCTTGAAAATTTGCTGCAGGCCATGCCAAATCGACCTCAGAACACCTCTTCCTGTTTCACAAAGAGCTTTTCGCAGTGGTGTCACCTGCAGACTAACATTCAAGCCACACAAACACCACATGACGAACGACTCGCAGTTATTCTTTTTCAAGTCAAAGAAGTCCTCGCCTTTCCTCTTATGAGCCCGGCCTATGACTTCTCTTACAGAAAAGCGTCGCAATTCCTCTGGCCACACGACTCGCTCCACTTCTCTTCCCTTAGCTTGTAGTTCGTCTTCGTTCTTGATGAAGTCTTTGTGTGGTAATGTCATCTCTTGCACGATGCCCAATCGTTCATTTGCGCTACCCGAACCAAGGCCACTCGTAGAAATCATTTGTGCGCTAGCGTTAGCCGCCGTGTTATAATAATGGACGATCTTTGGCCGCCCTTCATGGTCAGGTCCAATGCAAATGAAGTGATGCTCGTACGAAATACCAAGGGAGGAACTTTTCCGCACCAGGTGGTCGCCTTCCTTCATGTCGGAAAAACGATGGATCGGCTCTCTGGCTTGAAGTTGCCATCGAAGAAGACGCATTTGCTCTTCACTCTCAAGTTCCTCGATACCTTTCCAGACGAAATACGATGAACTTAGAACCATGTCGACTACGAGACTGCTGGCAGATATCTACAGCTTCTTGTGGAGTAGGCCTAATATAATGTAGCTAAACCCCGCGATGCTTTTATTCTGAAATCATAGGGGTTTTTCCCGGTTTCGTTTTATTTAAATCGTTTAAGTCAGTAGCCAAAAATAAGCTAGTTGACGAGCCCTGATTGGCTGCGAAAGTTAGCCACATAAGATTAAGCGAGCCATTTACTGAACTCTTGACCGGAGCAGCGTTCGACTGACGCAATGTTTATCATCACCCTGGCAATAAAATAATATTTGCATTGTAGCACGTAATAGGAACACTCTGTAGCCAAACACAGGACTTTTTCTTGTTATAGAAGGGAGAGGGGATTGTAACGTGCATTGTAACTCAAAATGTCATGATCATAAAAGTTTCTGATGCGAATGGTCAACTTGCTACTCTTAGTGTTCAATTTTAATACCTAGAACGGGTCACCAAATTGGAGAAAATAGTACGAATTAGACAATACTGGTTTTCTTAAAACAACATAAAACTTTCTCAGTTAAATCGTGTAAATGTATGATGACCAATTGAACACTTTTAAATTTGGACTGATATCAAAATTCAAGCTGTAACTCGCATTGAGCATTGCAATCCTTTCTTCTGTTTCTCTGTCTTTGAAAGTTACCCCAAGCTAGCTCATGTTTACTTATTACTGACTGAAAATTTCAACACTTCATCCTTATTCATTAACATCTGTATCTTTGCTTACTTTGTCTTCGTATGTTTTAAACTGAGCTAAACTGGATACTTTTGAATGAAGTTTGTCAATCCTATAGAGTAGGCACCAATTACGCCCAGCTCCAGCTAAAAATAAGCTCCTGATCGGCTGGAAAAGGTATTCGCTTAATAATTCAACCATTAATTGAACCATTGGCAGGCGCTGATGCGTTCGACTGACGCAATGTTTATCAGCCTGAAAATAATGTTTGCATTGCAGTCACGCAATGGAAACACTGTGTAGCCAAACACAGGACGTTTGCCTGTTATAGAAGGGAGAGGGGAATGTAACGTGCATTGCAGATTAAAATGTCTCTCAGTTGAAAAATATAAAAGTAGTTTTATTGACATCATAAAGGTTTCTGATGCGTATGGTCAACTTGCTACTCTTAGTGTTTAATTTCAATATCTAGAACGGATCACGAAGTTGAAGAAAATAATACGAATTAGACAATACTGGTTTTCTTAAAGGAGCTCAGTCACGGTATTTTGAGTTATTTTGGCCACATACAAAATTACCTTTAAATGGCAGGAAACCTGAAAATAACAGTTTAATAAGATAGAAAAACACCAAAGAGATAATGATAAACCATAAAGGAACAAGGATGGCTAAGGATGGAGAAGATTAACACGGATTACAAACGACGAGTTTGAAAAATTGAGGCTAAACTTTTCAATATGCGCAAACCGTTACTGAATATAAAACTTTCTCAGTTAAATCTTGTAAATGTACGATGAACTGAGAAACACTTTCAAGTAAATCTGGACTGAAATCAGCCCAGTTTAGAGAGCAATAATAAATGTATGTATGTATGTATGTATTCATCCCAAAAAGCCAACATTCTTGTTTTCACTGATTTCTAATATCATTGATAGTATAGAGATAAACGAAACATATTTGAATGACACAGCCTTTATTTATCATCTTCTTACATTATGCATATAAGTTCTGCCTTTAAAATACCCGAATTTAATCTAATTACTTTAGGGTTCATTGTCAGTTTAGTGTCAGCCAACCATAATCTCGTTTCTAAATTCAGGCCGTCATTTTATCTAGAGAAACAGACATTACTGCCTTCACAGATACCTGAAAAAGACGAAAATTTAAAGTTGCAATTAGCACGGGGGCAGAAATTAAACTTGATGCAATGTTGGTTGCCCTTTAATTTGAGCATATGAAATTCAGAGCAGTGAAATTCAGTCGCCCAGAACAAAGATAGTTTTTTCCGGAAACAACTGCTGGAGACGTTTTCGACTCTATCATTACCCCTGCTTGTACATGTATAGCTAACCGAGCCTCTGTCTTCTGAAAACCGAGTCTAGAAAACTGATGTTTTCGTTCAAACTGTCGTTTCTCCCCACAAGAGTATTATGTTGTGTGGTGTGAGGCCGTATAACTTAATTGGATATGTGTGTGCTGTTGAACGGCCATAAAGATAGTGTTGGGAATTGTAAACAGTTTATCAATGTTTCTGCATTCCTAATGGTCCTTAAAATCGTATTGCAACTAGAATGGAACTCGCATAATAATATTTGTGGTTATATTTTTAAAAAGAGTGAAAGAACAGGGACATTAGTAGAGGGAGAGGGCGGGCGAAAATGTTTTGAACATGAGTCGACTGACCGTAGTTCTTTCTCCTGCCCAAAGAAAGAAAAAAAACCGTGATGATACAAAACTGCTATTAGTTAGGTTTTCGATAGTTTCTTACTAGGTACAGCAACATCTGTCTTTAAGCCGGTTACAAGAAAAACCAGGACATTCCACCATGCCTGATGAACAAGGTTTATTTTTGTTGATGCAATCCGCATTTGGCCCAAGACAAACCCCTGAAAATAGGAAAACATTCGCTTAACACAAGAATCACATCCCTGCATCTATTTGATCTTCATTGTCATGTCCAAACCACAGTTATTGAACACGAAATTCTCAAAACATAAGGTGGTCATAAATGCACGTGAAGAAACACTCACCACGTTTGGCAAAAACATGTTTTCCACTCTTCTGTTGGGATTCTGGGCGAGCACCTTGCGTGGTAATGGTTGCCAGAATTACAATCAACAGGCAGAGATGAGGCTTGCTGTACATTGCCGGACAAACGTTTTCTGTCTATACTACAACAGAAAAAAACAATCTGTCTGTATGCTTATGGAATCATTAGAAGCAAGAGATTATCAAGGTAAGCCAATGAGCTTGTTTTGTATTGTTGTCATTAGTTAACAAATGGACAATAAAATTCTCAAATATATCCTGTCCTACCAAGTTTAGTTCATGCCAGTTGCATCTGGAAAAGCAATTAAATCGAAAAGAGGATTTAATCATGAGTTTGTATTTTAAAGTCAGTGGCCGACAATGAAATTAGAACTCTGCAATTTTCTTTTGCAATTAGAATGCTGACCTTGTTTTGTGATAGTTCAACCAGGTTTTGAGACGATCGGCTAATAGATTGGTTAGTTTTAAAATACTTGTCACAAAACCCATCGGTTTCCCACTATGTAAACCAGCGACCGCACATTTTAACATCAAGACTGGTCGCTTACCAGGCCCCGGTTATTTAAAATGTAGATAACTCTTTCAATTCAACTGGATAAATCACTATCTAGTGGATAGCCTGGTTTATTTTGTTACTTCATATCCAGTGGAAAGTGATTGACTCAGTGGATATCATCAGCCAGCCTTTGAACAACCGGCGGCAGAGCTTTTTAGCCTTACTGAAATGAGCTCAACACGGTACCTTGAGTTACATCGGCCACATGCAAAATTACCTTTAAATTAAAGGAAACCTTAAAATAACAGTTTACTAAGAAAGAAAAAAAAAAAAACACCAAAGAGATAGTAATAAAACATAAAGGAACAAGGATGGAGAAAATTGACGGATGACAAACGACGAACTTATTTAGGCTAAACTTTTCAAGATACGCAATCTGTGACGTGGTTTTTTTTTCCTACCCCAGTCTTATGGTAACACCCTTTCTCCAGCTGAGTAAATATCATTAGACAATGTCGCATTAGGGTAAATCAGTGATTATTAAGTGTAGACTTTTATCAAACTGTTGACGTTTGCGAATTAGAATCTTTAATAAGTCTCGTTATAAGAGCTTAAAACAGTCAGTAAAAACAAAGGAAAATACGAAGAGTTTTTTTAAGCTTGAAGGACAAATCAAACGGGGTTTTGCCTAGTTACTAACGAGAGTGTTGCTCCAGGGAGGGCTTCTACTGTATTAAAACTTTATAGTACAACTTGCAATTCATAAGATATCATTAGCCTTTTAAGCTTTGATCTGAAAATGTGCCTTTTCGTTAGTGTTATATCGCTAACTAACAGTATCGCAAAGACTAATGAATCGAGTAAAGTAGGTCTAAAATTCATTTTCTAATGTAGGACCGTCTTTCAGTCCGCAGTATCACTCATTACTAGGTGAAAATGTCTGCTTAAAGATTGTAGTATTAAATTATTCCAGGCCTTTTTCGAGCTTAGACAACAAGTTGAGTGACTTTTGAGCCTCAATGACGAAAAGAATTCTCTGTGATGATTCATTTGAAATCTTGAAACTTTTGGCTTGGTTTGTTGAATCAATGCTTGATATTAATTCCTACCTTTTCGTTAGAACTTGTGGTAGATCACAGTACGATGACAAATTACCACTTTCTTCAAGTACTGAGTGAAAACCGCGACAGCTGCTCTGTGATTTCAACCCCTTCGGGCCCCCGTAATTTATTCCATTACCTGAAGTAGCCTTGGTTTGTGATATGGATAACAAAGGCATTCCCCTATGTTAGCATCGTCACGTTGACTACGAAAACATAATCGTCTGGGGTGCTCCTACTTTTAAACATCCCTCAGACATGGTGCATATTTTCTTACCAAACGGGTGAGGTTCCTTTATTCCTATTTCAATGTTATTTTGTATTTTTGTGACAGAGAAGCTTTCTATTCTCTTTCGCTTCGCTCAGCCGAATAGAAAACAACGCTTATAAATGTATAGAAAAATTCTCTCCTTCGGGGAACTCGACTGTATTGAAACTAAGGTGACTAATTGGCTTTTGATGATGTGTCAGTGTTCAGAAACTAATGCATATTTATGTATGACCGCTGTGATTCACCGCCACTTTAAAGTTCTTTGTCAGGGTAATAAGTGAAAGGCACTTCTTACTTTTCATCTGGGCAGCAACTTTATTATAACAACTGAAAGAAGCTTTCTAACATTTACATGTACATTACTCAAGGTGTAAGCTGTTTAACAATTAGATTATGAGATTTCTATCGCGTGATAGTTGACGAGGACGAAGGCCGAGTCAACTATCACGCGACAGAAAGACGCGCTTAAATTGACGATTAAGAAAGACGATTAAATTGATAAAAAGACGATTAAATTGAGGCATGCATGTCTTCACCTGTGCAATACAATTTCTAAGCTGAGTTATTGGAGAGAAGAGAGGAATACCTCTCGTTGCTGTTTAGGTAACAAACCTGAATTGTATTTCGTTATTGAAGAAACACACTATAAATTTAATATGCGGCTCTCAAAAATTGTTGTATATTGACTTACATTAGCTTTGGTTTAGTTTTCACTGAAGTAGACCCACAACTGTTTAAAACACTCTGGTAACGTACTCTAATTATGCAATCAGGAAATGTTTCTTGAATTTAGGCTTGGCGATGGGCGTGTTTTCCCGCGCTTTAATAACATTGTTTGCATATTTTCCCGCGTTCGGCATGGGTTTTATTTATTTAACTCGAATTCTGATTGGCTAGCAGCGTATTTACATTTGGTACGATTGGTTGGGCAGTTTTTAGTTAAGTTATGGTTTTAAGCCGTGACAAAACTCTCTCTGGCTTTGGACATAATTTGTCTTATTCTAGTTGGACATATGAGAGGCCAAAGCAAAGGCGAAGGCCCAAATGTCTCTCAGTAGTTTCTCCACAGCTTCACTGTTGCTCCAACTGTTGGGTAATCCTGGTTTGACTGTCACCTCCCATCGTGTGAACACCTTGCTGAAGGCGGAAGCGTGCTTAGTAGGTCGAGAATACTCTGTTACCTCGTTCACACTGATACAAAGAGATTTCCTAAACTCGCTTCCCGTCGCCATAACCTCATCAATCTTGTACATCCGGGACTTTTTGTGACGAATCATGGCGACGTCCTTCCACACCTCGGGCTTAACCACGAAAGGACATCAGGAAGGTTTCGGGTGACTTAATTTGAGGCTGCAACGTATCACGGTATTGCTCGTAACTTGTTCCCCGTATGTCATCCGGGCGCAAGGCATGGCGGGTCTGTAACACAAAGCGTACATCAGTCTCGATTCCGTCCAAGTCATTGACGTCATGATCCTCGGGATTTTCGCGTGTATTTTCGTTGTGATAACCAATAAATAGAATTGCTATATTGTAACTGACAGAATGAATAGAGATCGAGATCGATTGAATGTAGAATGTGTGGATCGTAAATAAACGTAAAAAAACAGGACGATACAGTCCGATTGATTGCTGAACCAGGGGAACGCGGAGATTCCCTTAACGCTGTAGAGAAGTTGGTTTTATACTGAAATAGGGGGTTTTCCCAGTTTCACTTTATTTACATCGATTAAGTCACTAGCCCAAAATGAAGCTCACCGACGGGCCCTGATTGGCTGGCAAATGTTAAGCGAGCCATGGATTGAACTCTTGACCGGAGCAGCTGCGTCGACTGACGCAATGTTTATCATGGTCACCCAAAAGAAACATTCTGTAGGCAAACACAGCTAGCACGTTTTTCTGTTAGAAGGGAGAGAGGATTGTAACCTGCCTTGTAGCTCAAATGATGTCTCCGAGTTAAAAAGTAAAAAAAGTAGCTTTATTGACGTCATAAAGGCTACTGATGCGTATGGTCAACTTGCTACTCTTAGTGTTAAATTTTCGTACAAATATTAACATTTCAATGAACGGCTTACGAAGCTGGAGCAAATAATACGCATATTAGACAATACTGGTTTTCTTAAAGTAACACAAAACTTTCTCAGATAAACCTTGCAAATGTATGATGACCTGTTGAATTTGCACTGAAATCAGACTTCAAGCTGTAACTCGCCTTCAGCATCGCAATCCTTTCTTCTGTTTGTCTGTCTTTAAAAGATATCTAAGCTAGCTCATGCTTACTTATCACTGACTGAAAGTTTCAGCACTTCATCCTTATTCATTAACATCTATATCTTTGCCTCCGTCGCCTTCATACGTTTTAAACTGAGCTATACTGCATACTATTGAATGAAGTTTGTCAATCCCATATAGCAGGCACCTATTACGCCCGGCTCCAGGTAAAAAAAAAAATCCCTGCTTGGCTGAAAAATGTAGTCGCGTGAATAAGAATAATCCAGCCATTAATTGAACCCTTGACAGGAGCAGATGCGTTCGACTGACACAATGTTTATCAGCCTGGAAATAATGTTTGCATTGTCGTCATGCAATAGAAACACTCTGTAGCCAAAAACACAGGACGTTTGCCTGTTATAGAAGGAAGACGAGAATGTAACGTGCATTGCAGATTAAAATGTCTCTCAGTTGAAAAATATAAAAGTAGTTTTATTGACATCATAATAAAGGTTTCTGATGCGTATGGTCAACTTGCTACTCTTAGTGTTTAATTTCAATATCTAGAACGGGTCACGAAGTTGGAGAAAATAATACGAATTAGACAATACTGGTTTTCTTAAAGGGGCTCAGTCACGGTATTTCGAGTTATTTTGGCCACATACAAAGTTACCTTTAAATGGTAGGAAACCTGAAAATAACAGTTTAATAAGATAAAAAAATACCAAAGAGATTATGATAAACCATAAAGGAACAAGGATGGCTAAGGATGGAGAAGATTAACACGGATTACAAACGACGAGTTTGAAAAATTGAGGCTAAACTTTTCAATATGCGCAAACCGTTACTGAATATAAAACTTTCTCAGTTAAATCTTGTAAATGTACGATGAACTGAGGAACACTTTCAAGGAAATTTGGACTGAAATCAGCCCAGTTTAGAGAGCAACAATAAATGTATGTATGTATTCATCCCAAAAAGCCAACATTCTTGTTTTCACTGATTTCTAATATCATTGATAGTGTAGAGATAAACGAAACATATTTGAATGACACAGCCTTTATTTATCATCTTCTTACATTATGCATATAAGTTCTGCCTTTAAAATACCCGAATTTAATCTAATTACTTTAGGGTTCATTGTCAGTTTAGTGTCAGCCAACCATAATCTCGTTTCTAAATTCAGGCCGTCATTTTATCTAGAGAAACAGACATTACTGCCTTCACAGATACCTGAAAAAGACGAAAATTTAAAGTTGCAATTAGCACGGGGGCAGAAATTAAACTTGATGCAATGTTGGTTGCCCTTTAATTTGAGCATATGAAATTCAGAGCAGTGAAATTCAGTCGCCCAGAACAAAGATAGTTTTTTCCGGAAACAACTGCTGGAGACCTTTTTGATTCTATCATTACCCCTGCTTGTACATGTATAGCTAACCGAGCCTCTGTCTTCTGAAAACCGAGTCTAGAAAACTGATGTTTTTGTTCAAACTGTCGTTTCTCCCCACAAGGGTATTATGTTGTGTGGTGTGAGGCCATATAACTTAATTGGACATGTACGTGCTGTTGAACGGCCATAAAGCGGAACAAAAAGATAGTGTTGGGAATTGTAAACAGTTTATCAATGTTTCTGCATTCCTAATGGTCCTTAAAATCGTCCTGCAACTAGAATGGAACTCGCATAATAATATTTGTGGTTATATTTTTAAAAAGAGTGAAAGAACAGGGACATTAGTAGAGGGAGAGGGCGGGCGAAAGTGTGTTGAACATGAGCCGACTGACGTGACCGTAATTCTTTCTCCCGCCCAAAGAAAGAAAAGAAAAAAAAATCCCTGATGATACAAAATTGATATTAGTTAGGTTTTCGGTAGTTTCTTACTAGGTGCAGCAACATCTGTCTTTAAGCCGGTTACAAGAAAAACCAGGACATTCCACCTTGCCTGATTGACAAGGTTTATTTTTGTTGATGCAATCCGCAATAGGCCCAAGACAAACCCCTGTAAAGAGGAAAACATTCGTTTAACACAAGAATCACACCCCTGCAATCATTTAATTGTCATTGTCATGTTCAAACCACAGTTAGTGAAAACAAAATTTAAACAATGATATGGTAGTCATAAATACACGTGAAGAAACACTCACTGCGTTTGGCAAGAACATGTTTTCCACTCTTCTGTTGGGATTCTGGGTGCGCACCTTGCGTTGTAATGGTTGCCAGAATTATAATCAGCAGGGACAGTTGAAGATTGGAGTACATTGTCGTACGTACGTTTACTGTCTATACTGCAACAGAAAAACAATCTGAAGACATGATTGATCATCGCAGTTATATACACAACTTAAGCAATTGTGAAATTAAAGACTGAAAAAGAATTCAGGCTTGAACAGGATCGACTGACGGGTTTGAACGGTGCAGTGTTATGCACCTGTATCGCAGAGGTCATGGGTTTGAATCCCGTTCAAGCCTGATTTTTTTTTTCGGGCTTTAATTTCGCAACAACTGTCTAAGTTGTGTGTACAACTGCGATGATCAATCATGTCTTCAAATCTTTCTCCGCAGTTCAAATGAATGATTTTCATCTCTACCTAGTTAATAATAATAATAATAATAATAATAATAATAATAATAATAATAATGGGCGTGGAGTAGGACAAGCTCACGCTTTAGCCTATTTCGGGAAATTGGACGCTCCCGCCCACCAGAGTCTGGGGTGGCACCTTTGGCAAGTGCTAGCAACCTCGCAGCCACCCTGCTCTGGGTTACGAGCACTACAAATATGAAAAGTCGTACTAGGAATAATTCATGCCGCATCGGTCGTCCCGCGGATCAACAAGGGCCGCGTCCCCCAGCGGGGAACCAGGCTGGGATCGAAAAGTCAGCTACTGGAACAAACTCCGCTCACGAAGTATAGAGGACATCCACAACGAGGACAACCCTCACAGAGGCCCTCTAGCTACATCCACCGGAAATCCCTTGAAAGGAACTAGACAGAAATGGACTAGAGAGGAGTATAAACAAGTGATGGAAGCATTTTACAAAGCTACGAATAACCCCTCTGAGACTACTACCACCAAGGCTGCATATAACATCTGGCGGCTACAAAACCCCACAGCAAGGCCAAACCTTGATGCAAACAAACTCGCTAATGTTCGCAGGGACATTATCAAGAGTAAAAGACTCACTGAAATGGAACTTGAAACCATACGAGCAAAGGTAAGGCAAACCACCTCCATTCCAGAGGAATTGAACAGATCAATACTTGGGATTGAAGACACTGACAAACAAGAGATGGTTGAAGCAAATGTGGACGAAAACACTTCCACATTACCTGAAAGTGCTGGAAGAACACAAAAACCTACAGAAACGAAGCAAGAGGAGAGTATGATAGCAATGAAAAATGATATACTGAGAAAGTGGGAAACAGTCAAATAGCAGGAAATGACTGAGAGGCCACTCCTGCCAAAGATAAAGAAAGATCGCCGTGCCCGTGATACAATTGACACAGCCAACAAAGCCATTAAAGAAATCAAAGAAGGCATCGATGGACCACTCACTATAACTGGCATAAACCAAATTGTATACGCCACTGCCTCGATAATAACAGAGAAAATAGGCCTAAAACCAAGACAACACAGTCGCATACACAAAAAAACAGAAGAGCCTGCTTGGAAAGCAAAAATTAAGAAAGAGATCCAAAAAAAGCGAAGTGACCTTTCGATTCTGACGGAAATACAGAACGGTTCAAACATCAGGGAGAGAAAAAGGAAAGAGATTGAGAAACGCTATGACATCAAAAAACCTGGGGATGTGCCAATTATCAAAGAAAAATTGAAATAACAAATACAAGCTAAGGCGCAAAGGATAAAGAGATTTGAAAAAAGAAACAAACATTTCCGGCAAAATAAGGTCTTCAAAGAGGACGGGAAAAAGTTCTACCGTGAACTGGGAAAGAAAAAGATTAGTGTGGATGAACCACCGCAGCCGGAAGAAAGTTTTGGATTTCTGGAGTAACATCTGGGAGAAAGAAAAATCACATAACAAAGACTATGCATGGATAAAAGGGCAAGAAGACCTGCACAAAGACCTTAAGGCCCAATCATGGAGAGCAATAAATGTCGAAGAGACCACCTGTGCTATCAACAAAAGCAGCAACTGGAAATCACCTGGAAAGGATAAAGTTTCTAATTTCTGGCTTAAACATCTTGTCAGCTTACATGAAGACCTAGCTAGCACAAGCTTACACAAAGGTTATTGAACACCCCGAAGAAACACCAGAATGGCTTACTGAAGGTATTACATATCTACTACCAAAAACAGAAGAAACAAAAAACCCAAAGAACTATAGACCGATTACTTGTCTTCCTACGATGTATAAGATTCTGACATCCATCATAGCAGAACGAACATACACTTTCCTGAATGAACACCAGCTCCTACCATCAGAGCAGAAAGGCTGTAAGAGAGGGAGCTACGGATGCAAAGACCAACTCCTGATAAACAAGATGATTCTGGAGGACTGTAAGACCAAGAAAAAGAACCTATCCACAGCCTGGATAGACTATAAGAAAGCATTTGATAGTGTACCTCACACGTGGATAATAAAGTGCATGGAAATCTATAAGATCTGCCCTGTGACTGTCAACTTTATCGCAGAAAGCATGAAATGTTGGAAGACAACGTTACACCTCAACCACGCTGAAGGGTCAATAACATCAAGGCCTATCAATATCAAAAGTGGAATCTTTCAAGGAGACTCTCTCTCTCCACTCCTGTTCTGTCTTGCCCTTGCTCCACTGAGCTCATTACTAAAGGCAACCGCTTATGGATATGAAGCCCAGGGTAGAACAATCAGCCACCTCTTTTATATGGACGACCTAAAAACATATGCAAAAAGTGACAGCCAGCAAACCGGCCTACTCAATATTGTAAAGACATTCAGCAATGATATCAAGATGGAATTCGGGCTGGACAAATGCGCTAAAGCCACATTCAAAAGAGGAAAGCTGACAGAAACTTCCGATTTACAACTTGACATTGACACCTGTATCAAGGAACTAGACCAAGAGAACACATATAAATACCTTGGCGTGGATGAAGGTGATGGTATACAGCATGCCAAGATGAAAGAAAGAGTGAGGAAGGAATACTACCGCAGAGTGAGGATGGTCCTAAAAACGGAGCTCAATGCTGCCAATAGATTTGAGGCAATCAACACCTTAGCTATCCCATTGGTGACCTACAGTTTTAACATAATCGACTGGAAGATGAGTGAAATCAAGAGGTTAGACACAAAAACAAGAAAACTACTCACCCTATCAAAAATGCATCACACAAAAGCAGATGTAGACAGACTCTACCTCCCAAGAAATGCTGGTGGTAGGGGTCTTATCCAATTAGAAGCCTCCTACAAAACAACCACGATAGGGCTCGATACATACCTAAAGAACACTGATGATGCCCTAATCGAACTAGTGCAAGAACATGATGGCAGAAAGAAATTGTACTCTATACAAAGGCAAGCAGAACAATTCAAACACGAACTAGACCTAACAATACCAGATAAACAAGCAGAAGAAACAACCACCAAATATGCAAAGAGAACCAAACAAATGGCACGAAATAAGACCCAAGAAAAATTAACAAAGCAGTGGGAGAACAAAGCCCTACATGGAAGATACCCAAAGAGAATAAAGGAGGCAGATGTTGAGCACCACAAAACCAACCAGTGGCTCAAAAGCAGTGGACTGAAGGCAGAAACGGAAGGATTCATAATCGCAGCCCAAGACCAAAGCCTAGCTACCAGATCATACCACGCCAGCATTATCAAAGACGGTACTAGCCCCCTATGCAGGATGTGTAACAAATACGACGAAACAATTGACCATATCGTGTCTGGGTGTCCTGAACTTGCGAAAACAGAATATACCCACAGACACGATAAAGCAGCCGCGTATATACATTGGAAAGTCTGTCACAACTATAATATAAAGACATCAGAAAAGTGGTATGACCATGAGCCGCAAACAGTTACCGAAAACGAGGATGTCACGATATTATGGGACATGCCAATACACACAGACAGGAAAATAACAGCCAACAGACCCGATATAGTGATTAAAGACCACAAAACGAAAACCTGTAAATTTATTGACATGGCAGTACCATCAGACAGAAACACATCCGTGAAAGTCAGTGAAAAACTATCCAAATATAAGGACTTGGAAATCGAAACAAGCCGAATGTGTGGCATGAGAACGGAAACGATACCAGTTATCATTGGAGCACTTGGAGCTATCAAAAAGGGACTAGAAACTTATTTTGGAAGAATTCCCGGCCAATTAAGCATCAGTGAACTACAAAAGATAACCCTGCTAGGTACAGCGCACATTTTGAGGAGGGTGCTATCAAGCTAACAACTGGCTATCCCCTAGTCCCCCAGGACCATGGTTTGGTCTCGGCCCTAAGGACTCTAAGCAAACATTACGTGAGGACGATAATAATAATAATAATAATAATAATAATAATAATAATAATAATAATAACTTTATTTAAGTTAATAGCGTAGTTTGTTTTGTAAACTCCCATCCACTGGATGGCGATTGATGCAGTGGATATCATTTGCTATCCGGCTTTGAACAACCGGAGGAAGACTTGTTAGCCTTAATCTTTCTACCCCAGTCTCATGGTAACACCCTTTCTCCAGCTGAGTAAATATCATTAGACAATGTCACATTAGGGTAAATCAGTGATCATTAAATGTATACTTTTATCAAACTGTTGACGTTTGCGAATCAGAATCTTTAATAAGTCTCCTTACAAGAGCTTAAAACAGTCAGTAAAAACAAAGGAAAATACGAAGACTTTTTTAAGCTTGAAGGACAACTCAAACAGAGTTTTACCTAGTTACTAACGAGAGCGTGGCTGCAGGGAAGGCTTCCACAGTATGAAAACTCCATAGTACCACTTGCAATTCATAAGATATCAATAGCCATTTAAGCTTTGATTTGAATATATGTTTTCTTAAGTGTTATATCGTGTTATATCTAAAATTCATTTTCTAATGTAGGACCTTTCCGTAGTATCACTCATTAAGTGAAAATGTCTCCTGGAAGATTGTGGTATTAAATTGTTCCAGGCCTTCTTCAAGCTTAGACAACAAGTTGAGTGAATTTTTAGCCTCAATGGTGAAAAGAATTCTCTGTAATGATACATTTGAAACAAAACTTTTGCCTTGGTTTGTTGAATCAATGCTTGATCAGATTATTTCCTACCTTTTCGTTGGAACTTGTGGTAGATCACAGTATGATGACAAATTACCACTTTCTTCAAGTACTGAGTGAAAACCGCGACAGCTGCTCTGTGATTTAAACCCCTTCGGCCCCCTGGGATTTATTCCATTACCTAAAGTAGTCTTGGTTTGTGATGTGGATAACAAAGGCATTCCTCTATGTTAGCATCGTCACGTTGACTACAAAAACATAATCGTCTGGGATGCGTCTACTTTTGAACATCCCTCAAACATGGTGCATATTTTATTTCCAAACGGGTGAGATTCCGTTATTCCTATTTCAATGTTTTTTTGCATTTTTGTGACAGAGAAGCTTTCCATTCTCTTTCGCTTCGCTCAGCCGAATAGAAAACAACGCTTATAAATGTATAGCAAAATTCTCTCCTTCGGAGTACTCGACTGTACATTGAAATAAGGTGACTTATTGGCTCTTAATGATGTGGCAGTGTTCAGAAACTAATGCATCTTTATGTGTAGCTGCTGTGATTCACCGCACCACTTGTAGCTACTTGTGTGGTGTAAAATTCTTTGTCAGGGCAATAAATGGAAGGCAATTCTTCATTTTAGATCCCTTTGGCAACTTTATTATGACAACTAAAAGAAGCTTTCCAATATTTTTCATGCCTGAAGCGTGTGGAGTGGCCTTCAATATTGAGGATCATGCAACAGACAGTATGATTATGAAATTGATTAGTATTTACAGACTCAAAATATAAAACTCTAAATTTAATCTAAACAGCACGAATGTTAATTAAAGTAAAAGGAAAAGGTTACATTCAATCAAACGAATAACATTTTGTCAGTTCTCAGTAAATCTGACCGTAAATGTCAGTTTTCAGTTAAATTTTCGGGTATTTGTCAGCTGTCAGTGTTCTTTGGCTAGTTAACCCCATCCAGACCCTACCGCTGTGCCGGCCCACCTTCTCATAGCCCGAAGTGTCTTTGGTCAGCGAGCGCCTTTCACCGTTTTCCGGTAATTCCCGCCGCACCCGTGCTTCTAATTCTCAGTTGTTTGTCTGTGTTGGCGTATTTCGTGAATTGTCGGCTGTATATAAACGTTCATTTTTCGTTTCTCCACGTTTGCCTGTTGGGGATCAATGCAGAAAAGGTAGGCCCTTTGGAACGATTTGCACATGAAGATGAGCGGCAAAAGGGCTCGTAATGATGCAAATGACAGTTCAATTAAAACAAGAAATGATCTGCCTTGCGATGTAAGCCTACCTAATTATTAGGTAAGCTTATATAAAAGCAAATCATTAGGTAGAGTGGTAATCAACCGGATCTAGAATGCATTGAATAGCGTACTTAGGAAGGAACAGGCCGGATTTAGGCAGGGACGAAGTACCACCGAGCAGATTTTTATCCTCAGAAACACACTGCAGCAAGCATGTGAATGGAGGGCACCCCTGTATGCACATTTTATCAATTTCGAAAAGGCGTTTGATTCCATCCACTGAAGTAGCCTATGGAACATTGTGATGGCCTGTATGGTATGCCAGAGAAGGTTATAAATGTAGTGAAGTATTTGAACGTGCAGTGATGGATGAAGGTGAACTGACAGGCTGGTTTAGAATATCATCTGGAGTGAAGCAGGGCTGTGTCATGTCGGGGTTTCTGTTTCTTCTTGTCTTGTGGATTGGGAGATGAGGAAAACAACAGAGCGGTGAAGAAAAGGCATTAGGTGGGACTTCACACGTGACAATGCGGGACATTGCGGGACTTTGCAGATGACATTGCGCTGTTGGCAAGAAAGATCCAGTTACTGCAGGGTGGTGTTAGGGTGGAGACAAGAAGTTAGAAGAGCAGTATGAAGACTTAGAAAGACCTGGATGAGGACAGTACAGGAAGATCGGCGGCAGGCAGGGTGAATTGACTGGAACACCATGAGAGCGGTAGCACAGTACAGTGGAAACAGAATGTTACGGCCTTATGCGCCTACTGGCATAAAGAGCATTGATAATGATGACCTAATTATTATTACCAAACATTGATACCCTTTTTGACAACCAGGTCCCTGAAAACCAATTGCACAGTTTCTGCTATGCAACTTGGCTTGCAACTTTGCATTGTGGCAATTGTATCAACATAGAAAGTCCTAAATGAGTTTAGGTACGAGTTTTGTTCAGAGGTTTGTTTACCTAGACAATAATCTGATCTTTTAGCTCCTTGCTACTTATGATCCTCATTTTGATGATCTGAAAATGCCCCCCCCCGCCCCCCCCTGTGCTAAAGGCATATTATGGTAATTACAATTACCATGATGTACTTCATAGAGGCCAGGCAATTCGGGTTATCAATGCCCAATTTTGGTTGATTCTGATGAGTGGAGGTAGTGTGGAGGTCCAACCCTTGTAAGTCATGATAATAAGCTTTGTCTTACACATGTTTACCTAGTGCGATTTGTGATGATGCAAGAGCAGGACCAATCATCGGCTGGAAACCTTCATGGACAATCAAATCAAGAGGATTAAACTTTTGAAAATAATTGTTTATTAGTATAAATCTACTAGCGCTCTATCACGAATGCCGTTCTCTGATTGGCTACGCTGCTCACTATCTATTCTATGATAGCGTAGCAGACTGTGCCCTTGTTAACAAAATAACGGTCGTTTCTTGGCGTTTTCAAAGCGTCTGTGAAGAGGATTCAGATAAAGTTTTGATTTATACTAGATTTATACTAAAACAATTAGATTATGAGCTGAAGAGCTCAAGAACTCAATGACTTCGCGTGATAGTTGACGAGAGATCACGCGATAGAAATCTCAAGCTCATAATCTAATAATGTTTAATAGCGTAGTCACATCACCAGCTGTAAGCTGAGGGAATGTGGGAATGCCACTGCGGTTCATGCTAAATCATCAGGCAAAGCATGTTTGGAGGCAGCTTATCCAGCGTCAATGCCAGTAGATGCTGTACTAAAAACTGGTTAAGTAGTCAAACCACAGCCAAAAAATTACCGGTAACTCTTACTTTTGAAAAGTTTGATGTGAAAACGCGAGAATGGAAAGAGGTTATGTAAAAGGAACTTAGAACTGAATTTTCCTCTGGTGCCTTTTGAGATGCCTATCTAGCATCAGCAAGCAAACAAACTGGACAAAACCAGCAATCAGGCCAATGGATTGTGAAAACCTTGGCGTAAACAGGTGCTGATGCATGCTGTGGCTTTAAGGCATCTTGCAAAGGAACTTTGAACTTAAAGCCTCTTTGCAATTTGGGGAGTGTTTTCGATATAACCGATGCTTCTACACCACTTACAATGGCCAGTCTGCTACTATAGAAGTGTATGTACCTGGCTCATTTGTCAGGTTGGATTTCTTTTTACAAAACCTTTCTTTTGAAAATAGCATTACATTTTTTGACATCTTACGTAACACTAGTGTTCAAATTTCCAACACGATTACCAAACTCATTTCTAACTTGTAAGTTTATTTGGTTTTCACAGGCACAAATAATAAAAACTCTTTTCTTTAATCGTACAAGTAATAACTTATGTGACCTTTCCGTAATACATGGACCATAATAGTCACATTTACATAAATGACTGATTATAAAATTTGGAGTCCCATTACACTTAAAGGAGCTTAGTCACGGTATTTTGAGTTATTTTGGCGTCGTACAAAGTCACCTTTAAATTGAAGGAAACCTGAAAATAATAGTTTACTAAGAGAGAAAAACTCTGTTCAAAGAGATAATAAGGATGATTAAAAGGGATTAACACGGATTACAATTGACAAACTTGAAAGTTAGGAGGTTGGCAGTCTACATGCGATAGACTGTAAACAATATTAATTTGTGACCCTGAGGTAAACTAGGTGTATCATCAGTCTTTCAGTTGAAAGTACCAGTTTGTTTCAAATATTAAACTTTTATTAATTAACTAAAAAAATGAATACTAATATATTAATCCTCGTTTGTCTTAGAAATTGCATCATATGTGTCATAAGTCATCTTAGAAAACAAATATTAATTTTACAACATCAGTGACTGTTTTTGGTCTTGACTAAGGCATTTTTCCATGCAAGGCTGATGTATTACTTTTTTTTCAAACATTTGTAGCTGTATCCTTTTTGCTAGTCATATTATGTCGGTTAATTGAGAGGTAGAAACATGTTGAGCTATAGAAAAACAAGTGGAAGTTTGGGACACTGAGGAATGCTGTGGGAACGTAAATAGAGAAGCTGTGAACAGTCTAACTCTATAGCCAATCAGCGGACGTTTTCCTGTTAGAGGAGAGAGGGGAACTGTAACGTGTATTGTACCTAAAAGCGTCTTTCAGTTGGAAAGTCACGCAATAGAAACGCTCTGTAGCCAATCAGAGGACGTTTTCCTGTTAGAGGCGAGAGGGGATTGTAACGTGTATTGTAGCTAAAAGCGTCTTTCAGTTGGAAATATCAAAAGAGTAGTTTTATTGTCATCATAAAAGTTTTTGATGCGTATGGTAAACTTGCTAAGTTAGCTATACAGTTCCCAGAGCAATTGCTACTGTTGATTCCCAGAGCCTCTTCGCGAATCGTAACGACATTTTAAAATGAGTAGTGCTGGGGAAGAGAATGGGGGTTTGCAGACTAACAACTTTGACTCCACTGTAGTGAGTTTGAATTCAACTTCGTTCCCAATATAACGAGCCTGGGCTCCAGTTGCTTTCCAATCGAGGCTTAATCTACTCGTCAATCATCAATTCCAATGACCTGGTAATTGCCTGACAGATAAGACTGCTCCTAAGAAATAGAGGGACTCTTTAGTTTGTTCTGGGTTCCCCCCTCGCTCTGGTTTTGCAGTTTCCCAGTTTCCATCCCATCTTAACTAGCTGGTCAGCTGCTACGTGAATTCAAACTGGTCACTGAGGAGGTCGTATCTGGTTTTGTGAATCACCTGTGTTCAAAGTCCTGTACACTTGATCCAATTCCATCTTCAGTGTTCAAAGGGTGCCGTCATTATCTGCTTCCAATGATCACTCGTATAGTTAACTTGTCTCTTACGAGTGGCCAAGTACCTGATAGATTCAAGGTTGCCACGTTGAAGCCGTTGTTGAAAAAGAGTGGAGCTGATCATGAACTATTCTCTAACTTTCGTCCTGTCTCGAATTTATATTTTCTATCCAAAGTTACGGAGAAAGCAGTTGCAGCACAATTAATGGACCACCTTAATGATAATGAAGGCTTATTAGAAGAATTTCAGTCGGCATATAAATCTCATCACAGTATAGAGACTGCGCTTGTGAGAGTTCAAAATGATATTTTGAAGGCTATTGACAATAACAGATCGGTTATATTACTATTGCTCGATTTATCGGCTGCGTTTGATACTGTCGATCATTCGATTTTGTTATCTAGACTACGGAATCGCTTTGGTATTAGGAACACTGCTCTTAATTGGTTTCATTCGTATCTTCACTCACGCGAACAGTTTGTTTCTGTTAATGGAATTGAATCGTCAAAGAAGAATTTACCCTACGGGGTACCACAGGGTTCTGTACTGGGACCCTTGTTGTATTCCCTTTATACAAGTCCGCTGGGTGACATAGCCAGAAAGCATAGCATACCGTTTCATCTCTATGCAGATGACACACAGTTGTACTTGTCGTTTACGTCCAACTGTCCTAATCATCTATCAAGCTCAAAGATGGCAGTAGAATTATGTGTTAAGGACATTGGGGACTGGATGCTGCGCAACAAACTTAAGTTAAATCGGGATAAGACTGAACTTTTGGTTATTAGTTCTAAATATCGTCCACGACCAGCCCTCGACTATATACGAGTTGGTGATGAAGTAATCAAGTCTAGTAAACAGGCCAGGAATTTAGAAGTTGCATTCGATCAATGTTTGAATTTCAAAGAACACGTTAAAATAACCTGTAGGAGCGCATTTTTCCGCATTCGTAGTATAGCTAAAATTAGGCGATACCTATCCCAGAGTACTACTGAGACTATTGTTCACGCTTACATAACATCGCGTTTGGACTATTGTAACGCCCTACTGTACGGTCTCCCAAAGTATCTGATTAATAGACTTCAGCTTGTACAGAACTCAGCAGCTCGCCTTGTTACCTTGACTAGAAGGCAGGAACACATCACACCAATACTAAGGAGCTTACATTGGTTGCCAGTTCATTTTAGGATTATTTTCAAAATATTGTTGTTAACTTACAAAGCTCTGAATGGACTGGCCCTTGATTACATTAGAGACCTACTGCGATTTAACATTTCTGGTCGGACACTAAGATCTTCAAACAACAGGTTGCTTGATGAGCCTAGAGCAAATCTTAAAACGTATGGTGAAAGGGCTTTTTCCGTGGCGGCACCAAGGCTCTGGAATAAACTACCCCTCCAGATCAGACTTTCATCATCAGAGGCAGTTTTTAAGGCTAATCTTAAGACTTATCTTTTTAAGCGTGCATTTGATTTGTAGTTTTTACTTTTTATTTGTAACCTAATTGTATTATATAGCGTATTTAATTCTTAAGATTTTAACTTTTAGGATTTAGGATTTTAGGTTTTTAAAGAATTAGGATTTTAATTTTAAAGTATTGTAAAGCGCCATGGACAATTAGTGGAAAATGGCGCTATATAAATGTATATTTATTTATTTAACCTGGAAACCAGTATGTCCAAATTCCTGTTTGATATGTCTGGTCCAATTGTAATTTTAAAAATCGATTATTTATCATTGTAGACAGTCTTTACGTCAATTATGTTGCTTGCAAAGTGAACTCTGGGGTGTTTTCTTAGTTTCCGTAACATGAAGCAACTAGACGTATTTCTACTCCCCCCTGGACGGGATGCTAGTCGATTGCAGGGCTGCCCCCAACATTGAGTTAGCCGGTGTCCATTTATACACCTGGGTGGAGAGAGGTACTTTGAGAGTAAAGTGTCTCGCCCAAGAACACAACATAATGTTCTCAGCCAAGGCTCGAACCCGGATTGCTCGATCCGGACACGAGCGCACTAACCACGAGGCCACCGCGCCTCCCACAAAATTGTATATACTTTAAGCAAAAAGGTAGACTTTCTGAAAAGTCCTTCGTCTTGTTTATTCAGTACCCGCCGGACCTCTCGCGACTTCGTCGCTCGCTCGGCCGCTTCGCGATCTTAAAAACGGGCGCTTCGCGGCTTAACATATTCTACTCTGAAATTCGTGAGGTCGACTTGTGGCAAGTCTAGCAAAAAGGTAGTCGAGAATTTCACTGCAATCCCAAAGATATTGAATATCATCACGTTCCAGGTTCCACTAAGGATAAGGACTAGTAGCAAAAACTTATAAAGAAAAAGCTTTCCAGTTTAAAGAAGAGTTTATTGTCATTTACAGTAATGAATAAACTGTACTTTTACATCAACTGTCGCTCGTTGTGCTCACAGGCAAACATGATGATCCATGACCCTAGATTTTCACAAGAGACCATGACATAAGAGAACTTTTTAAACTATTTTAAGCTTCGCGTCACGCTGAGAAAGTTGTTTTCAGTCTCGTCCATCTAAATCCGAAATTAAAAATCTAACGGGCTACGGTCAGAGACAAAAAATCACCAGTTTGTTTTGAATTACCGCACCGTTTGCATTGGAAATAATTTTCCCTTGATTTGCGTTATTTAATTTTCCTTAAGTTACTTCATATAATATGTTACATTTGAAATCACATCGCGCAGTTCAGCGTTACATCGCACACCAGAGCAGTCTCGAGAGGGTGAGGGTAGGAGGAACTTTGGAATGACGGGAAGATGCCTGCACTTTACATTGCGTCATACACCTTCTCCAGTATTGGTACTATTTTGTTCTCAATAAAACAAGCAAGAGATTTAGTCGTTGTTTCGGACATGAATTTTCCAAGAAGATGTCCACCGAGGACTCCAAGAACAGCTCCCACGAGGCCGCCAACCACAGGAATGGGGATCACAACTTGACCGACAACCATTCCTATGATACTTCCGCCGGAGCGAAAAAGTGCCAACAGCAGAATATCAGTGACCTCTCCGATGAACTCCTCTCTGGACTCAATTACTTGTGTATCTTTCCACTTCTTGTACGCATTGCGAATGTCATATCCCGCCATAACTGCCTCGATTATCACAGTTACTGCCGCGCCGACCCCGACTCCAACCTTTGAAAGAGCTTTTGGAGCAGCTTGGCTGGCTTGGCCAACTGCACTGCGTTTTGCGCCGCGTCCGATCGCTACAGCGAAGTCGTCAACAAGCTCGGTGACTACCTTGAAAATTTGCTGCAGGCCATGCCAAATCGACCTCAGAACACCGCTACCTGTTTCACAAAGAGCTTTTCGCAGTGGTGTCGCCTGCAGACTGATTTTCAAGCCACACAAACACCACATGACAAACGTCTCACAATTATTCTTCATCAAGTGATAGAATTTCTCGCCATTCCTATTCAGAGCCCGGCTAATGACTTCTCGTACAGAAAAGCGTCGCAGTTCCTCCGGCCAAACGACTCGCTCCACTTCTCTTCCCTTAGCTTGCAGTTCGTCTTCATCCTTGATAAAGTCTTTGTGGGGTAATGTCATCACTTGAACTATTCCCAATTGTTCATTTGCGCTACCCGAACCAAGGCCGCTCGTACGAACCACTTGTGCGCTAGCGTTAGCCGCCGTGTTATAATAATGGACGATCTTTGGCCGCCCTTCACAGTTTGATCCAATGCAAATGAAGTGGTGCTCGTACGAAATACCAAGGGAGGAACTCTTTCGGATTAGGTGGTCGCCTGTCTTCATGTCGGAAAAACGATGGATCGGCTCTCTGGCTTGAAGTTGCCATCGAAGAAGACGCATTTGCTCTTCACTCTCAAGTTCCTCGATACCTTTCCAGACGAAATACGATGAACTTAGAACCATGTCGACTACGAGACTGCTGGCAGATATCTACAGCTTCTTGTGGAGTAGGCCTAATATAATGTAGCTAAACCCCGCGATGCTTTTATTCTGAAATCATAGGGGTTTTTCCCGGTTTCGTTTTATTTAAATCGTTTAAGTCAGTAGCCAAAAATAAGCTAGTTGACGAGCCCTGATTGGCTGCGAAAGTTAGCCACATAAGATTAAGCGAGCCATTTACTGAACTCTTGACCGGAGCAGCGTTCGACTGACGCAATGTTTATCATCACCCTGGCAATAAAATAATATTTGCATTGTAGCACGTAATAGGAACACTCTGTAGCCAAACACAGGACGTTTTCTTGTTATAGAAGGGAGAGGGGATTGTAACGTGCATTGTAACTCAAAATGTCATGATCATAAAAGTTTCTGATGCGAATGGTCAACTTGCTACTCTTAGTGTTCAATTTTAATACCTAGAACGGGTCACCAAATTGGAGAAAATAGTACGAATTAGACAATACTGGTTTTCTTAAAACAACATAAAACTTTCTCAGTTAAATCGTGTAAATGTATGATGACCAATTGAACACTTTTAAATTTGGACTGATATCAAAATTCAAGCTGTAACTCGCATTTAGCATTGCAATCCTTTCTTCTGTTTCTCTGTCTTTGAAAGTTACCCCAAGCTAGCTCATGTTTATTTATTACTGACTGAAAATTTCAACACTTCATCCTTATTCATTAACATCTATATCTTTGCTTACTTTGTCTTCGTACGTTTTAGACTGAGCTAAACTGCATACTTTTGAATGAAGTTTGTCAATCCTATAGAGTAGGCACCAATTACGCCCAGCTCCAGCTAAAAATAAGCTCCTGATCGGCTGGAAAAGGTATTCGCTTAATAATCCAGCCATTAATTGAACCTTTGACAGGCGCGAATGCGTTCCACTGACGCAATGTTTATCAGCCTGAAAATAATGTTTACATTGCGGTCACGCAATGGAAACACTGTGTAGCCAAACACAGGACGTTTTTCTGTTAGAAGGGAGAGGAGAATGTAACGTCCATTGTAGCTCAAAATGTCTCTCATTTGAAAAATATAAAATTAGTTTTACTGACATCATAAAAGTTTCTAATGCGTATGGTCAACTTGCTACTCTTAGTGTTTATTTAGTTTTAATCTGATCTCGAACGGGTCACGAAGTTGGAGAAAATAATACGCATTAGACAGTACTGGTTTTTTTAAAGCAATATAAAACTTTCTCAGTTAAATCTTGCGAAAGTACGATGACCTGTAGAACACTTTTAAATTTGGACTGAAATCAGACTTCAAACCGTAATTCACATTCAGCATTGCAATCCTTTCTTCTGTTCCTTTACTAGTTAGCTCTGTTTCTAAAAGTCAACCTAGGCTTATTCATGCTTACTTATCATGTACTGACAGAACATCATAACGCTGTTAATTCATCCATATTTACTTAAACATCTCAGTATCTTGCCAACTTTGTCTCCATACGTTTTAAACTGCACATACTGTTGAATAAGTTCTGTTCAGCCTTATGACTGGCGCTAATTACACCATTTCTATGGCTAGGTACAGTTTCGTCTATAGAGGGTGGAACTTGTTACATAACGAGATCGTATAATACCTCTCGACGCTACTGCTCAAATTTCTTAAATAGAAAATTGCAAAAGTAAAGGAATTAAAGGACATAAATTCCTTTTTAGAACGAGCAGCATCGAATGATTGGCACCATCACCGTCTCTTGTACTACTAAACTAAATGCGATCTTTTGTCGAGCGAAGTGAATAGGGTTTCATAGAAAGGGAACTTGAAATTTCTTAGTTTCTTAATTGAAAACGTGCTGCGGGCCCGCCAAATCGACCGTAATATACCGTTACCTACCACAAAGAAACTACAGAGATTTCGTAGTCGCCTGCAGACTGATTTTCAGACCACATAAACACCACATGACGAACGATTCGCAGTTATTCTTTATCAAGTGATAGAACGATTTCTCACCAAGCCTCCTTTGAGCCCTGTCAGTGACTTCTTTTGCCGAATAGCGTCGCAATTCTTCTGGCCATACGACCCGCTCCACTTCTCTTCCCCTAGCTTGCAGTTCGTCTTCGTCCTTGATAAAGTCTTAGTGGGGTAATTTTATCAGGCACACCGTTACCGACTGTGAAGGTTTGCTTTTCGAGTCATAGTGGACGATCTTTGGTCGCCCTTCACAGTCACATCCAATGCAGATGAAGTGATGTTCGTATGGAATCAAACCGACTGAGGTAGGAATTTTTCCGCACTTGGTGGTCTCCTGCCTTCATGTCAGAAAAGCGGTGGATCGGCTCTCTGGCTTGAAGCTGCCAGCGACTGAAGAAGCCGCACTCGCTCTCCGCTTTCAAGTTTCTCGATGCCTTTCCAGACGTAATACGATGAACTTAGAACCATGTCGACTACGAAACTGCCGGCAGATATCTACAGCTTATTGTGGTGTAGGTCTAATACAATGTAGTTGGAGCCCGTGTATCGTGAAACGTGCTTTCATATAATTTGAAATAACTACAAGAATGTAAGCTTATATTGCCGCTAATGAAAAAAAGAATTATCTGGACCTGGGAAATTGTGGGCGCAAATTTGGTTTCGAACATCCTGTGCGGTAAAGGAGTGGGGCCCTTGGGTGTACTTGGTTTACAGAGTTGTTAATCGGATTAGCCCGGGTGAAAACTCAAGCCAAGTCTGATGCAATAGAAAACACAATAGGATCTTAGAAAACCACAAATAAGTATTAAGAATATAATGGCTTTATGTAGTTTAGGCGTGCCCTTCCACACCTCGGGCTTAACCAGGAAAGGACATCGGGAAGGCTTCGGGTGACTTTGAGGTTGCAACGTATCACGGTATTGCTCGTAACTTGTTCCTCGTATGTCATCCGGGCGCAAGGCATGGCGGGTCTATAACACAAAGCGTACATCAGTCTCGATTCCGTCCAAATCAGTGACGTCATGATCCTCGGGATTTTCGCGTGTATTTTCGTTATGATAACCAATAAATAGAATCACTATCTTGTAACTGACAGAATGAATAGAGATCGAGATCGATTGAATGTAGAGTGTGTGGATCGTAAATAAACGTAAGAAAACAGAACGACACAGTCCGATTGATTGCTGAACCAGGGGAACGCAGAGATTCCCTTAACGCTGTCGAGAAGTTGCTTTTATAAAAGTCACTAGCCAAAATTAAGCTCACCGACGGGCCCTGATTGGCTGGCAAATGTCGTCACATAAGATTAAGCGAGCCATGGATTGAACTCTTGACCGGAGTAGCTGCGTCGACTGACGTAATGTTTATCATAGTCACCCAAAAGAAAAATTCTGTAGGCAAACACAGCTAGCACGTTTTTCTGTTAGAAGGGAGAGAGGATTGTAACGTGCCTTGTAGCTCAAATGATGTCTCCAAGTTAAAAAATAAAAAAAGTAGTTTTATTGACGTCATAAAGGTTACTGATGCGTATGGTCAACTTGCTACTCTTAGTGTTGAATTTTAATACGAATGTTAACATTTCATTGAACGGCTTACGAAGCTGGAGCAAATAATACGCATATTAGAAAATTCTGGTTTTCTTAAAGTAACATAAAGCTTTCTCAGATAAACCTTGCAAATGTATGATGACCTGTTGAACACTTTTAAATTTGCACTGCAATCAGACTTCAAGCTGTAACTCGCCTTCAGCATTGCAATCCTTTCTTCTGTTTCTCTATCTGTTTGTCTGATACCTAAGCTATCTCATGCTTACTTATCACTGACTGCAAGTTTCAGCACTTCATCCATATTCATTAACATCTATATCTTTGCCTCCGTCGCCTTCATACGTTTTAAACTGAGCTAAGCTGCATACTATTGAAAGAAGTTTGTCAATCCTATAGAGTAGGTACCAATTATGCCCGGCTCCAGCTAAAAATAAGCTCCTGCTTGGCGGAAAAATGTAGCCGCGTAAATAAGAGTAATCCAGCTATTGACAGGAGTAGATGCGTTCGACTGACGCAATGTTTATTAGCCTGGAAATAATGTTTGCATTGTAGTCACGCAATAGAAACACGCTGTAGCCAAACACAGGACGTTTGCCTGTTATGGAAGGGAGAGGGGAATGTAACGTGCATTATAGATTAAAATGTCCCTCAGTTGAAAAATATAAAAGTAGTTTTATTGACATCATAAAGGTTACTGACGCGTATGGTGAAATTGCTACTCTTAGCTATATAGCTCCCAGGGCAATTGCCACTCCTAATTCCTCAGAGCCTCCGTTGCTTCGTGAATTGTAATGACATTTTAAAATGAGTAGTACTGGGGATGGGAATGGCGGGTTTGCAAACACGACTCCACTGTAGTGGGTGTGCCTTCAACTTCGTTCCCAATATAACGAGCCTGGGATCCGGTTGCTTTCCACCCGAGGCTAAATCTACTCGTCAATTATCAATGCTAATGACCTGATAGGGTATAAAGATAATTGCCTGACAGATGAGACTGCTTCCAAGAAATAGAGGGAATATTTAGAGGGTGGTAAAGGGTATTTTCGTGATTCGTGAATGGCCTGATTTTTTTCCCATTAAATGTAAAATGGCTTGATTTTTTTTTTTTTTTTTTTTTCTCGTGAATCGTGATTTCATTAGAATCCGTGTACCGTGATTTTCCAAAATAACTCTCCGTGAAATGAGAAAGAAGTATTTAATTCGTCGTGAACCGTGATTCTGGTTGTGTCTTCGATTATTTACTATTATTAACTATTGTGTCTTCTATTAACTCGGGTGGGCGAGTTGTCTCACCTCGGCAGGCAGGGTAACCCTGGCAGGCTGGACAACGTTTTCTCATAAAAATACTTTGGTTCGCCTAACCGGGACAACACACGGCACGCCGAATGTCATGTAATGCCTAGATTTTATGTTTCAAAGTAGAAATTTATATTACATGTGAAAAAATTAGCTCGACGGATAAAATTAGTTCAACGGATGATCGAATGAAGAAAAGAAACTTAAAGAAACAGAGCTAACTACGCATTGCGTCGTAAACCTTCTCCAGTATTGGTACTATTTTACTCTGGATTAAGCGAGCAAGAATTTTAGTGCTAGTTTCGGACATGAATTTTGTAAGATGTCCACCGAGGACTCCAAGAACAGCTTCCACGAGACCGCCAGCAACAGGAATGGGGATCACAACTTGACCGACAACCATTGAAGACCCATTTGCTCTTCGCTCTCAAGTTTCTCGATACCTTTCCAGACGAAATACGATGAATTTAGAACCATGTCGACTACGAAACTGCCGGCAGATACCTACAGCTTCTTGTGGTGTAGGCCTCATGCAATGCCAGCTAATATAAACCCCGTGTTGCTTTCATATTGAAATAGGAGTTTTTCCCAGTTTCATTTTATTTAAATCACTAGCCAAATATAAGCTAGTTGACGGCCCCTGATTGGCTGCGGAAGTAAGCGAGCCATTCACTGAACTCTTGATCGGAGCAGCTGCGTTCGCATATAATATTTGCATTGTAGTCACGCAATAGAAACACTCTGTAGCCAAACACAGGGCGTTTTCCCGTTATAGAAGGGAGAGGGGATTGCAACATGCATTGTAGCTCAAAATGTCTTTCAGTTGAAAAATAAAAAGGAGTTTAATTGTCATCATAAAGCCTATTGATGCGTATGGTCAACTTACTACTCTTAGTGTTTCAACACTAAGAGTATTAAAATTAAAATTAAAATATTAAAAATATTAAAGGAATAGTAAAGGAATTAAGGGACATAAATTCGTTTAAGACGAACACCCGATGATTACTGTCACTTGTAATACTTAACTAAATGTGTTCCTTTATCGAGCGAAGCGAATTAGTCAAGCTTCATAGATAGAGACTTTGAGATTTCTCAGGTTTTTTCTTCAAACGCATGGTTTATGACAATATTCGTTAGTAAGTTAACTTAGCAGGAATTCTGAAATGATACATGAGACAAGATGGCCACCGAAGACTCCAATGAGGGTTCCGACGACACCAAACGCCAGCATTCCGGCGACACTTCCGCCCGAGCGAAAGAGCGCCCCCATTACTTTATCGGCTGCATCCTTGAAAAACGTCTCTTCGGATATAACCTCACTGCTCCACTTCTCCCAGGCATTGTAAATGTCCTTGCCTGCTACACCAATCTCAACAAAGACCGATACTAAAGCACCGCCATCAAGACCCAGCCGTGACAAAGAGCTTTTGAAAATTGTGCAGTGGCGCCTTCCTTTATACCAACGCCAAAAAGACGAACAAGGACGTCGTCGAGAAATTGAGCACCTGCCTTGGAGAGTATCTTGACGCCTTGTTGGATTCCCCGAAATCCTGTCTTAAGTATGGCACTGCCCGTTGCAAAGAGGGTTTTTCGCATGCGAGTCGCTTGTGGACTGATGTTTAAGCCACACAAACACCACAAGACGAACGACTCGCAGTTGTTCCTCATCGGGTCATAGGAATCCTCGTCTACCCTTTTCTTAGCCCTATTAATAACTTCCTCCTCGGAATATCGCCGCAACTCATCTGGCCAGACGACCCTTGCCATTTTCCATTCATCATCTTCCGTTGCTGGCAGTTGGTCCTGTGATGAGAGTGTCGTTCGGTAAGGTCATTTCTTGTATCTTTCCCAGCTTTCCAAGACTTTTCCCAGAGCCACAACCTACTGTTGAGACAAATCGCTCCCAGTTGGATTCCGTGTTATAATAATGGATGATCTTTGGCTCCCCTTTACTCCCAAATCCAATGCAGAGGAAATGGTGCTCGTATTCAAGCAAATCAAGAGCAGAAAGTGATTCCTTAAGCTCGTCTAGCACATTAAGATATTTAAGTACACCAAGATCTCGAGGAAATAAGTTGTCGAGCATGGAGCCTTTTGTTACCAAGTGGTCGCCCAATCTTATGTCGGCAAAGCGGCGGATTGGTTCTCTGGCTTGGAGTTGCCATTCAAGAAGATCCTTCTGCTTTTGATTATCAAGCTTCTCGATGCCTCTCCAGATCTCAGCTGATGAGCTTAGAACCATGTCGACTGTAAAACTGCCAGCGAATAACTAACTATAGCGTTTAGTCGTAAAGGTCTCAAGACGACTTGGCTGTAGCTGTTTAGCTCGCATTTGTATTAAGCAAGGCATGTAACAAGGGGTTTTTCCCACTTTCAATTACTTTAGGTGGATACGGTCACTCGGTAAAAATAAGCTCCTTTGCGGGGTCTGATTGGCTAGGAAACGAGCCACGTCTAAATAATTGAGGTATCATTTGAACTCTTGATCGGGCCTGCTCCGACAGACACAAACCTTACTTGGTTTTGTTGACAGCCTAATAACAGGCTGCCAGCAATGTTTTCGTTGTAATCATCCTGAGTCATGCTTGCAACAAACACCATACTCGAAAAATGTACCGCCGCAAAAAAAAAAAAAAAAACACCATTCAGTGTCTATTAAGTTAAACAACAGCATGGTACTCATTTGGAACACTAGAGTTCTAAATTGGTGCTTATTCGAAAAGGCGTACGCTCTTTCAAATGACGATTCAGTTCGCGCGCGATTTCGCTAAATCGTAACCTGCAGTACAGGCGGATTAGCGGGCTCTAGCGCGATAAACGAGCGCGAAGAGCGGATCTTTCTCGCCTCGCGCTTCGCGCGCGCTCATGTATCGCGCTAGGGTCCGCTAATCCGCCGGTACTGCAGGTTAGCTAAATCGTAAAGTTCGATATATTGCCTGATGTGAGGTAAATAGGTTTTGTCAGAATTCAATTCTGCTAAAGCAATTAAGTTATTCGCTCTTGATTTCTACGAGGTGATTGAAGGCGTCGAGCTATGAACAAGTTTTTCTGCCGGAGGATATGTGAATATGCCTGTGATTTGGTCGATCTATTTAAAACCTTGGTTGGGCCGTAGGTCATTTTATAGCCCGGGTCATTTAACCACATCGAGTGGCGGCTAATAACACATTTGCTAGTTATTTTCCAGAGCTTCCTCTCATCAGTTTTTGTCGAATAACATTTATTTCTGGTTTTATAGTACGCTGGACAAAACTGTTCTTGATCGACGTCTTACATCAGAAAATTAAAAGAAGAAAAAATGACGCAAATAATTTTGTGATTTTCTTAAAATTTATCAAATTCCACAAATGGAAAGTTAATTTCAAATTGATGATGCAGGGAGACTAGCATTACAGCGTTTCCAAATTTGGTAGCTGAATCACAAAGTATGTCGCAAACTCACGTGGTTTCTTAGTAAAGAGTCACATTGGAAGTGTTGTTCTGAAAAAAACATCAGTGCATGTCCCTGCATGTTTGTGGATTTTTGGTCAAGAATTTGACAAGCAAGCACGAGAAAGACTTTGCCACTTATTTGGCCTTAAATTATTTTTTTGGTTGTGGTTTTACTACTTACCAGTTTTTAGTACAGCATCGCGACTGACACTGACGCTGGATGATTTAGCAGGAGCCACAGTGGCACTCCTACATTCCCTAACCTCACAGCTGGTGATGTGACCGCGCTATGAAATAATTATTTTCAAAAGTTAAGTGAAATCCTCCTGACTTTATTGGTCTCAGCTGTTGATTGTTCCAGCTCTTGCATCACCACAAATTGTACTAGGTAAACCTGTATAAGACAACGCTTATTATCATGAGTTACAAGGTTTGGTCCTCCACACTGCGTCCACTCATCAGAATCGACCAAAATTGGGCATTGATAACCCTAATTACATGGCCTCTATGCAGTGCATCATGTTAATTGTATTCATCATAATATGCCAGGGGTGGCCATTGTCAGATCTTCAAAATGAAAGTCATAAGTAACAAGGAGCTAAAAGATCAGATTATTTTCTTGGTAAACAAACCTGAAAGTGCAATAATCCATAAGCCTGTGGTGCTCAGCGGCTTAGAGAATCAAAGATTCAGGTTGTGATCAGTGGCGGATCTAGGGGAGAGGCCCGGGGGCGGCCCCCGCCCCCCCCCCCTTTATTTTGGGTAAAAAAGAAGAAAAAATCACAGAAGGAAGAAAAGCCGGAAGGACAAGAAAAACAAAACCACCCCCCGCCCCCTAACCTTGACTCAAGGTCTGGATCCACCACTTGTGATATATGCTATCACCGAAAGCCAACACAGTTAGTTTTAATACTTAAGGCTCTTGGTTAATGACCCGATAAGTCCTCTAGGGCTAAATACATTTGACACTTCAATAAAAGTTCTCACCCTATCTTTTGGCCTTTAAAACGTTTTACCGTCTTCAGACAGTCATCTTCTTTTAACTGTACGGCTTGTCGCAATATCTGACTTTCATCTGTTTTGAAGATGGCAGCTCAGCCTGTAGCTCGCGCTTCGTACAAGTAGGTACAAGCCACAAAATGCTGCTGTGTGTGCAAAGCGTTGTTGACCAAGAACTTCAGACATTACCCTTTGAGCTTCTCGGAAAGTGGCCGGTCCTCTTTCTGGGATCATCTATCAGGAGTTTGCATTTTCTCACATTTTCCTGCATAACAGCTTGATAGGGTGAGAACTTTTATTGAAGTGTCAAATGTATTTAGCCCTAGAGGACTTATCGGGTCATTAACCAAGAGCCTTAAGTATTAAAACTAACTGTGTTGGCTTTCGGTGATAGCATATATCACAAGTGGTGGATCCAGACCTTGAGTCAAGGTTAGGGGGCGGGGGGTGGTTTTGTTTTTCTTGTCCTTCCGGCTTTTCTTCCTTCTGTGATTTTTTCTTCTTTTTTACCCAAAATAAAGGGGGGGGGGCGGGGGCCGCCCCCGGGCCTCTCCCCTAGATCCGCCACTGATCACAACCTGAATCTTTGATTCTCTAAGCCGCTGAGCATCACAGGCTTATGGATTATTGCACTTTCAGGTTTGTTTACCAAGAAAATAATCTGATCTTTTAGCTCCTTGTTACTTATGACTTTCATTTTGAAGATCTAAAAATGGCCACCCCTGGCATATTATGATGAATACAATTAACATGATGCACTACATAGAGGCCATGTAGTTAGGGTTATCAATGCCCAATTTTGGTCGATTCTGATGAGTGGACGCAGTGTGGAGGACCAAACCTTGTAACCCATGATAATAAGCGTTGTCTTATACAGGTTTACCTAGTACATTTTGTGGTGATGCAAGAACTGGAACAATCAACAGCTGAGACCAATAAAGTCAGGAGGATTTCACTTAACTTTTGAAAATAATTATTTCATAGCGCGGTCACATCACCAGCTGTGAGGTTAGGGAATGTAGGAGTGCCACTGTGGCTCCTGCTAAATCATCCAGCGTCAGTGTCAGTCGCGATGCTGTACTAAAAACTGGTAAGTAGTAAAACCACAACCGAAAAATAATCATTGGCTACTCTTACTTTTGAAAAGTTTGATGTGAAAAATCGAGAATGGAAAGAGGTCATACGTGAAAATGTGTCATAAGTGATGTTAGAAAAAATTATTAATTTTACTACATTATCGTTTTTGGTCTTGACTAAGGCATTTTTCCATGCAAGGCTGATTTGTAACTTTCTTTCAAACCTTTGTAGCTATATCCTTTATTATGTAAATGTTAATTAAGAAGTAGAAACATGATGAGCTATAGAAAAAACAAGTGGATGTTTGGAAGACTGAGGAATGCCGCGAGTGTGGGAACGTAAGCCCCAGGTGAGTGTTTTCCACTAATTTTTCAAGTTCACTTGTTTATTTTGATAATCAAAATTTAAATTCCCCTTGCTTGCACCATCATGAATTACAGCAACAACTCCAATTTAAGTTACCTGTTTCTATATGTTGAGTTACAGAAGGAAAGCTTTTAGTGCACCCGCCTACGTGTGCTTTCTTACAGGGTGTTTCCTTTTTTTAATTTGGAAAACACGTCGCATTACTTACCATACAGCACTCTACTTTCTCAATTTTCTACTTTCCCTAGAATATGCTACTTCCAAAAAATAACTAGATTACTTTCAGAGCAATACTTACATCATTTACATTACAATACTTGCTCTACTTTCAAAATTACGATACTAGCAATACTTACGCTACGTACAAAAAATAAAAATACAAAATTAACTCTACTTACAAGTACGCTATAATACTTACTTACAATAAGATACAATACTCTCTACTTTCTGTACGATTAGTAATATTTATATGCTATAAAAATGGATTATTTTGCTCTACATACACGTACAATAAGGCACTATTCTTATTCTACCTTGCACTGACAATACTCTGTCTACTTTACATACAAATTTGTTACAATATGCTGCTCTAAAATGCCCTACATTGTATGGTGTTCTTTTTTTGTATAAATAAGCCAACATTAGAGTGGTTTTCAGTTGAGTGTCGAAAGTAACCAGACAATTACTTTGGTTTTGGTTTTGGTTTTACTACAGTTTGAGATTAGCTGAGAAGTCTAATTGGTAAGTAATTGGTTTTGGTTTTGGTTTTACGACACCCAGTTGAAAACCGCTCTAAACACTTAATGACTGGTCCCGAGGGGAACAGTGAAGTTTGTTTCCTGAGGCGAAGTCGAGGGAAACAAAATTCACTGTTTCCCAAGTGGCCAGTCACTAAGTGATTTGCTATGTAGCAAAACAAAACAAGAGCAAATGTTAAAAAAACGCGCGGACACTCCAGCGACAACATCAGGCCACCTCCAAATGCACAATCTGATCACGTGCAACAGCGGTCAACATTTCGCGGGTAACAGTGAACTGTTTCCAGTTTGCCGTCATAGTTTTCGCAATGTTGCCCGCTCATGGCATTTGGCGGTAAACAGTTTCATTGTTAGATGTCATGTGACCATAAACAAGCCAATGAATGGGCGCGCTGTGGCGGGAAAAACGCCAGCTTATATAAAAATAAATATTTTATGGTAGGATCTTGACTGCTAGTATACTAATGCAATGTGATTGGCTAAGCTACTTGTATTTCATTGTTTATTGGAGTGCAGTGGCTGCAGGTCGTCTACATATAATTGCAATATTGGCGATGTTTTTTTGTTTCGCTAATGTTTTGTGGAGGATATTTTAGAAATATTACTGAATGATGAAATTCTCAAGAACATGCGAGAAAGGAAACTGACCATTATGTGATATTTCTCAATGAACTAATGAACATGCATGCACAACTGCAAGTCTCAAAAACCAATGCAATCCGCGTTATTTTTTCTAGAGCGTGAAGTTGAATGCTACGCTGAGAAAGAATGAACAAATTGTTATTTGATTTGAACGATTTGAAATTGTTATTTGTTACAATTCTTCTAAAACAATTATATTATTCGCTCTCGATATCTATGAGGTGATAGTTGCTGAGGTCCAAGACCTTATCACCTATCACCTTATAGAAATCTTGAGCTTATAATCTAATTGTTAATTAAAAGACAAACAATATATACTATACAGCTAGTACTACTCACAACGTATTTATTGTTTTTTTGGGAAAAATAATGCCACTTTGCGAAAAAGATAACAATAATACACGGTGTTTACTAATTGACAACAAACAGTTTCTATTTTCTTTGCAGTTGAATAAAAACTGATGATAAAAAAATTATAATGAAAAAATAATTACAGCCTATTCATAATATTTAAAGATTAATACATGTAACCATTCCATTGTTTGTTATAACCTAAAATATGATCCAGTTATATTTATTAATATACTGGTATGTATATACTGGTACTTTGACCAATTTTTATTTTCATCTTTGAAGTTTACTCAAGTACAGTTCGTGCTCTTAAAGACCTCCAAAAAAAATAGTTCAATTTTTTTTAAAGTCACAACTTGCCCAAACTAGTATTACTTTCCTAGGCTCAGAGATTGCTAATGAATAATTACTATTCCATAAAAAGCTCCTCTTTTATATCGCACTCCTCTCACTATAGTCACTACAGAACATGGAATTTAACGTATTTTAGCTACTAAACATCTTTCTCACAAAGTTTTTCTACATGCAAGATCTCCCTTATATTGCCTTGTTGCTTCACAAAGCACTAACCTTTAATTAGAGCAGTCTTCTACCCAGTTTTGCAATAACTGCCATAAGTCCTGCCGCTTCATTTCTTGGAAGGCACCCAGCAACACCTCGACAGTGGCCTCACTACCCTTTCGTTTGAGCCATGTATTTAAGAGTTCACAGGTAGGTTCTTTACTACTACTGAGGATGGAAATCTCCTGCGGAGGAAATTTAAGCTCATCAGCCAAAAGACGGTAGTCATTGTAGAGACAGCTTAGGGTATCCAGCTTTGTGCAAAGCACATGGAAAATTTTCCTTGGAATATGATCAATAGTTAGTTTTCGTTTGTCAGGTGTAGTATTTGGCAAACAGTCCTGGGAAACAGGCACGTCTTGGTCCGTTGCTGTTTCATGATCATGTGGCACTGAGGGCACAAGCAGTGGACTGCCTGGTTCCTGTACGCTTCGGCAGCCAGGGCTACTGCTTGCTCCATCAATGAATCCTGTGTTGTAATCTGATGCTGGGGGCATGAGCCCGGATTCAGACAGAAACATGGGTTTGGCATCACAGACAACATCGCTTGTGGACTGTTGCTTTTGTTTACAAGTTAAATCAGTTCTTTGCAAGTTGTTGTCTGCTTCAGAACTGTAAGCATAGCGAATCTGTCTATCACTATGGGATTTATGTAGACATCCATGTTCTGTCTCTGATGGCCATGTGTTTCTGTAAGGAGGAGAACTTCCTTCAAGCATAAAACCTGTGGGTTCCTCTATTGATAACACCACTGTTTTAGCTCTTTCTAGCTTGGTAATCATCTCATGGTGACTGAGACCTTGAACTGACTCTCCATTAATTGCTGTTATTTTGCATCCTGGGTTGAGGTATTGGCACATCGCAGCAGGTGTCTGACCAGCAAAAATGTGTGTGATAATTGCGCAGGGTTGTTCAAGCTGATCCTGTACAAAAATATTGGAGTTGACATAAATTATTGATAGATGGTTGGTAGTCTAATGTGCTGAGCTCTGGATCCAAAGGCCTGTTATGTACTTCAAGCCCAGTTGAGGGAAGAGTGGTGACATCATGACAATGATGATGATCGGAGCGTATTCAGTAGGAGGGGAGGGGAGACTCCCAAATAAAAAGGGCCGGGAAGCTCATTGGAATTTTAAAGAGGTTCCCCTAAGAGGTACCAAGATCCTGTTTTCTGAGTGTGGCTTGCAATTCTTTTCATCCATAAAGGGTTCCAATTCTAAAATAACACCTTATCTCCTGTCATATTTTTTCAGCTCAATACCCTGAAAGATACCGTAAAAGCTCCTGCTGTGGATCCCGCTGTCCTTTTAAAAGTGAGTTTTAGCAAACCAAGACGGCGACGGCATAGGGAACGTCACCAAATAAAAGGTTTAATGAGCAAAACAATGGTTCTGCACGTGCGTTATAATTCTTGGTACATTTCTTCGCCGTCCTCTGCAAAAGAACAATGTGAAATGACAAAGTCGTGCGTATTTTGGAGAACGTGTGCCGCAATGGCTAATTTTTCATGTCTTCCTTTGGAATTGAATGCTGTCATTGCATATTTACCCTGAGCAGCTTTTTAGACCAATAGACGAACTGAACAGATCTACACAGTTGCGACGTTCGAGGGTAAAATATAAACACTTTTTTTACGAGGCGTCGTCCGGTGGCGTCGCCGTCGTCATTGCTAAAACTCCAAAACTAACACCAAAGATCTAAGACCTAAGACACCCTCTTAATCTCCAGGTCTTAGGTCTTAATTTTTGGGATTTTAAAGAGGTCTTAGGTCTTAGTTTTTGAGATTCAGAGGGGTTCGGGTCTTAGTTTTTGAGATTCAGTGGGGGTCTTAGGTCTTAGTTTTTGAGCTTCAGGGGGGTTCTAAGGTCTTAGTTTTTGAGATTTGGAGGGGTTCTTCAGTCTTAGTTTTTGAGATTCGAAGGGGGTCTTAGGTCTTAGTTTTGAGATTTAAAAGGAGTCCTAGGTCTTAGTTTTTGAGTTTCGGAGAGGGTCTTAGGTCTTCAAGATCTTAAGTCCTTGGTCATAGTTCTTGTGACACCTGTATTTTAGAGATAACTTGTAGCCTACTTATGGCTTATGATTCCACAATACAGGCCAGTACTAGCTCTGAAATTTTGTGAGGGCCAAATGTATGTGAAATTTGAAGCACCTGAAACTGTCAAACTGTCAGTCTGTTGGAAGGTTATAAAGGAATGGTTTAGGTGGAGCAAGAGAATTGAGACCAGTAGAATTGTCCTCTGGTAATATGCATGGCTCTTCTATGATCAAATTTTGACCGCCAGAAGTTTTGGTTTTAAATGCATTGTTTACCATTTGCACATATCCGTGTAATAAGTTCCAGAGATATTTAAGTTTGAAAAATGTGTAACAAATGGAAATGAGAGGACTGATGACATCATGCACTCAACCCAATTTTACATCAAGTATATAAGTAGCACCATCTCAGGTAATTTGCAACAGAAACCATCGAAACTTGTACCTCCCTGCAAAAGGCACACTTCCTAACTTTTTGTACATAGCTGGAACATCCACTTAACAAAAGTGGAAATTTCTTAATGGCCTTCCATTGATGCCAAAGCAAAAAAAAAAAATGGTTAGCAATTAATCGACAAGAAACAAAACCATTTGCACACTATTATCCAAAGGCAATACAGTAATATATTCTAGACATATTTTCTGAAACACCAGCCCTAAGCCCGCATTTATAAACGGTTCCAACTTGTAAAAATTGTGCAAGGTGCTGTAGAGCAATAGATCTAAACTTAGGGAGATTTTTTTCATGATGTTGATTACCCTCAATGAAAAGGCACATTTTACCACTTTTGACACTTTTGTGGTTCAAACTATTCTTTTTTGCCTGCTGACTAGAGGAGGGTGATTCTCCAACCTGTTGCAAGCCATGGACTCTTTTCAAATGAGACCCTCCGATAGACAATTCCTGTAAAGAAAGTGATGCCAGCGACAAACAACAGAATTCTATAATATTCTTCACCTTTTTGCAGCATGGTTTGCACAGTTTCATTGGCAAACTTGCCAAACTTAAGCTTAATTTCTTACCCAGTTAAAAACTCAAGAACCTTTAAAATTTCCGGATCTTTGCTGATTTTCTCACTGAAAATATCAACCAGGGTTTCTAACAAAAACCTTTTTTTTTCAGCAAAAGAACCAAGAATTGAGCCATGAGGTAAACACTATTTTTTGGGAGACTTTTCTCCCAAATACTCCATGTTCTCCATTTTTAAACATGGCTGGTCACAGCTGTTTCATATTTTTGCGCCTGCGATCCATGCGAACATTTTGACTCCATTCAAGATTCCTTTGTTTTCAAACAGCCAATCAAACAAATGCGAATTGATTTGAAAATCCTATGTCCCCAGAGCCCTTTGTTTCTTGTGCCGAGGCCATGCTGGCTAAGAGAAGTGAAAAGCACTATGGGGACAAGAATTGAGAAGTCTTTAATATTGGAGAGGTCTGGAACCCAGTATGTTGCCATGGTAACAAAACTGTTGAGTTCATATTGGGGAGCACATTAATTAGAATATATATCTTACTGCCAAGAATCAACCATTTCAGATACAAAATTGGCTGAGATATCTTTTTTCATCATATTTGATCAAAATTTGGTTGAGTTTGCGATGCCATCACTTGACTAATAATTTTGCATATTTTTAAAACTTGAGTATATCTTTGTAACTGAGAAGAGATATTTGAAAATAGTAAACAGTATTTTTCTTCTTGTACAGACTACTTGTCTATGTTTTAAATTGGCTCAAATAGGAAAGATCTGAATATTGCCAGCTTAGTAGCACTTTAAGAAGATTTATTCATTTAAGTACCTTAACAAATTTAAACAAAAAACTTTGACCAGGATTCATCTTTGGATTGCTCTTAATTGCCCTCAACTCAACTTGAAGACTTCTCCATGCCACACATGGTGGTGAATCAATGGCATGTTCGGTGAGATATCCTAAAAAAACAGATAACAGAAAAACATACAACATTTTCATCGATTTGCATTACATTGCTTTATGGGTGGTGCGTAGTTTTATACTTTATGCCAGCAGTTTCCACCTAGGAAATAGCAATTCACACTCTGAGCTAAGAGGGGGGGTTGTTTTGCTTGCCCTTCCAACTTTTCTTCCTTATGTGATTTCTCCTTTTTTTACCCAGGAAGGGGGGCCTGGGCCCCCTGGGCCCCTCTCCTAGATCCGCCACTGATTCAATCCTGCTTCAAAAACAGTGACAGTCAGCTCTTCACGAAAAGAAACTGATATCCTGTCATTGCAGTGACGATAAACAGCATCATGTATAAGCACAGGTACAGGCCGTGCTTGATGCTGTAGTTAATATTATTTGCATGACATCAAAGACAGGACAAATCTTGTATGGAACTGACTACATTGCTGTTATACCGCCACAACACATATTTGTCATGCCTTAAACTATATGCCACTCAATGCATGATGGTGTGTACACACGGGTCAGTACAAAATGTGGACCCCTCTCTCTGGACCCTCTTTTGGACCCCCTCTGGACCCCCATCTGGACCTCCTATTTTTTCTTCAAGAAAATATGGGCTTCTGATTTAAATTATGCGATGACGAAGTCTACTTAATCAGTGAAGTGAAGGACAAAGTGAAGAATGAACAAAATATTCGCACAGTATTCTGTCTCGAGTAACAAATTTCGTGGAAAGAAGCATAAAAGAGCAAAGGTATGGCACACCATCATGTCTGCCATTGTCTCTTGACCTTGACCGCTGACCAGTTTTATTCGACCTTGAAAATAGGGTCCAGTTGGGGGGTCCAGATAGAGTGGTCGACCTTTTTTACTGAAAACACCCTTTATGTGGCAACATATATACCATTCTGCCTCCATTTCCTTCTTTCAAAGGTTAGTGTGATCTGCTCTTGTAGATGAAGCCGGTGAATAGTATGTTGGAGCTCTTCAGGTGTCTTGTTTTGAAGTATGTGCCCATTGATTTCAATAACTTTATCTCCTCGTTTTAGACCCTTCAGATCCTTCCTTTGTTGCAAAATCTTGTCAACTAGTGCAAACGTTTTGCTGTTGTCAGTTAAATCCTGAAGGATATAGAACACATAATTCTCTTCAGTACTGCAAAATAGTTTAATAACTATGTATCTCTTAGCATGCAGGAACCAGCTGAATTGTAGGCATTTGACATATCAAGGCATTTGATGTGTTCAAGTCCCAGTCAGGTACAGAAATGAAATGTTTTAGACTTTCCCGGTTGGATAGTAATCATTACAACAAAATGTTGCAATTTGTTGCAGAATTATGTATAAAATTTTTATAAAGTAAAGTAAAGTAAAACTTTATTTAAACAGAGTAGCCCATTCAGCTCAAAGGCTGGTATCCATAGGGGCCCTGTACAAATAACATTAGGTTAAAAATACAAATTTATATACACAGAAAACTTTATAACTATACTTTAACAACTAAAACTGCGTTAAGAATCTAATTACAATACTAAAATACTAAGAGAAACCACTAAGAACTATTGTGATACAACTATAATGCCATTTGTACGGCGGCAGAAAGTCTGTATGTCTTTGGCTTTTGTTATGTCGGTGGACAGCTCATCAAAAATTTTAGCTCCGCTAAAAAGAAACGTGTTTTTCCCAAAATTTGATTTCACCCAGCAATAACCTTAACTGCTCTGCTTTGTAGAATAGCTGCCCTTCAGACTGATCAGCTTATTTACACTTTTCAAAATTCATAACAACATAATCATTTAAATTTTTGAAAATTTAAGGTGGCTCTGAACCCTACCCACAGAATTTTTTTAAACTTTGCCAAAAATTTTGTCTTATATATCATGCTTATCAAATGTTGATTATGTCAAACAATTTCACCGTGCCATTTTTGAATTATAAGTGCCTAAAGCTGTAATTGAGGGTGTTTTTAGCAGGTCATGCTATTGCTATGGTAACCTATTGTGTTATGAAAATGATAACACGTTCACCAATGGTTGGGCAGTTTTTGATACCATGATTGTAGCACAAGATGACAAAAATTGATTATTAACGACCCATCAAAATCTAAGTGCTGGAAACTGTTTTGAGCCACCTTAAGGAAAGTAACTTTACACATCATGATTTGAATAACAAAGGCATACAATTTCTTGTCAATTCTACTAACATTAATTGATTCTTCATAGTCTACACATTTTATGTGGTATGTTCTCAAGTCAAGATCTTCACAAAACTTGGTTAAATTGAGTTCAGTCTTGAATGTTTCCCGTGGCTTTATTTTTCAGACATTTTTTTCAGTAAACTAGTCTGATCTATTCACTTATTGAATAGAGTAATATTTTAATTACCGTGTAAAAGATGTCAAGACTAAAAGGCAGGTTCTTGAGTCCTTCTTTAATGTCAAGCTTCACTGGTATTAGATCCCAGAGATTAAACTCTTGTTGTTTCGCTGGCTTTCTTACTCTAAGAATCAGCACATCATTGTGACATTTATTATGTTTCACTCTCTCAATAAAGGTTTTGTCTTTGTCAACAGTACTTGCTCCATTGATTGAAGTAATACAGTCACCACCTTCCAACACATCCAAAGCACTACAGTGACCAGTTGTTTGCAGGCCACTCACAATCCAGTAGTAGAATGATGGAACTCTGTCAGCATCCTAAAGAAATCAAAGTGGCTGTGACCCACTGAACTCAGAAAATAAATAGTAAAAGGGTGTTATAAGGCATTGCTCATTAAAGAACTATTTGTGATGTGAGGGCAGTCTAGCTTTTGAACAAGTCCATAAAGCCTTTTTCCATTCAGGTGTGTGTTGTGATATTTGCAAATGAAAAAGTTCAACATTAAGAAACTGTTTGTTACTCAGGCCAACTAGCACCCAATCTTTTCATCTGTAGGATCTAAACTAGTGCCCAGTCATCTTAGCAGAATTCCTTTTGATCACGTCACACACAAAAAGGGTATGTCCCCAGGGAGGGGGGTACTCCCTTATATGGGCTATATAGGTATGTGCGGCCCCAAAGGGTATGGTTTCTCAGCCGTTTTGGTCATAAATAGGGTATTGATTTTAGCCTATTTTGGCCATTTTGGTCATAAATAGGGTATGGTTTTTACACTCTAGCCTTGATATAGGTATGTTTTTAAGAAGAAGCCACTTTTTCATCATTATCAACTTAACCAAAGCCCTTCACAAATTATGTTTACGGTAATTTAACATTGGTCTGAACTAGGGAACTTATTATAACGCAGGTCTGAAACTGGGTTTCAATTTAATGGTTAGGTCATAAATAGGATATCGAATATTTGGTCAGGTCATAAATAGGGTAGGGAATATCGCAGATTTTGGTCATAAATAGGGTAAGGGTTTTGAGAAGCCGGCCGCACACCTCCACCCAACTTTTCTGGGAATACCCCCCCCAGGGGTATGTCTATGATGAAGACAACATTTTACCATCTATTCTTGGACCTAGAGAGGGTAATAACTCAAGAGCTTTATTTTGAGAGTCCAGGTTATGCAGTAAAATTATGCTTGGTGCATGGCACCCACGTGCAGAGATTGCGTGAGATACTTGGAATCGCTTGAATTCTTTACATTCAATTGCCTGACCTGATCACAGCATTGATCTATTAAGCAATTATGAGCTCGAGATTTCTGTCGCGTGATAGTTGACGATGGCGCAGCCCGAGTCAACTATCACACATAGAAATCGAGAGCGAATAATCTAATTGTTTTAGTTTAAATCTACTAGTCGTTCAAAACTTTATCTAAATAGCTTTCATAGACACCTCGAAAACGCAAAGAAGCGGCGGTCATTCTGTTAACAATCACACACTGCTACGCTACTCACTAACTATCACAGCATAGACAGTGAGTAGCGAAGCCAATCAGAGAGCGGCATTCGTGATAATATACTAAATCGAGTTATTTTTTATCGGTTAAACCCATAGCCGTGTTCGCGGGGCCATGATTCAGCGTAAAAGCATTTCCGTTCTGTGGCAGTAATAATAATGGCTTATAACAACACATCACAGTAAGCTCTTGTCACTGCGACGCTCGCTCAGCTAAACACTGCCAACGCTCGAGACGTTCGTGGGCCTTGACTAAGTTATTCATCTTTGTTTCAAGGTTTAAAATTTCCTTCGTGTCGTAGAGACCACTAATCTTCAAGTAATTGAATTTGGTTCCTGTACTTAAATTATCTTAATTCTAATTTGGCATAAAATCTGCAATCTTTGTACATAAGATTACATACTAGTGAAATTGTTCCATGCAGAAAAAATGCCTAGTGTGAGTTGCTGTAGCTTGCGCGAGTAGCCTACGTGTAAGCATGCAGCCTGTCATGTTTGAAACTTACCGCTACTACTGAAATATAGCAATCGAGCTTGAGCACCTTCTTGGTTATTTCTGGGCCAAACGTGGTTAGCTCAGGATAGCAGTAGGCATTGTGTACTATCGGAGACTTGTCTTCTTTTAAGACCACACTAGCCATAGCATGCGCTGCAGAGGTGTGAAAAAGGGCAAGCGCGTACGGCACATAAGTTGAGAATATCGGGGAATTCCCTGTTGAAGGGCCCACCAATCACAAGTTGTCTCGCGTTCCTTCTTTTCAAGAGACTACTGCCCCGGGGGTACCTGTGTCAAGTTTTTGCTAGGTACCTTTTAGATCCTCCACCAAAAATTTGTGGCCAATATAGACCCTATCTTTATAGACACTTTTGGGCAAATGTAATTTTCGCGATCTCAAGTTTATAGTCACTTCCTGTTTACCAAAATGAAGTGATACGTCATTGTTAAACTGAATATAGCATCGCGTTTATTGCAAATATGTCTGGAATGTTTATTGTGTTATATATGTGGGTTATTGACCAAGTGTGAGGTCAAGATGGCTGGATATTGGCCAAGTTCTTTTTTTGCGTGTTTATGGACCGAGATGGAGTTTCGGTGCATAAATTCGCCAAAAAAAGAACGAGGCCAATATCCAGCCATCTTGACTGAACAAGCTTGGTCAATAAAGGATTTATTATATGGCTTTCGGGGAAATTTTTCTTGCGGGCCACGGCGTGTAGTCCCGAGCGGGCAAGACCCGCTCGGGTAGCCAATCATAGTGCAGGATTTGATTCATCTTGCCCTCTTACAGAGCTAGCCATATGTAAATAAAACCAATTACAAGCGAGATCTTCAGACCGCGCGCAGAAACTATGCACAGAAAAGAGATTAACAACCCGTCGGTCACGGATCAAATTTGTTTGAGTAGGCGTTTGAATGCCCAAGGGACTCTGCTTCCCTTACGTCGCAAGGAAGACTGCGCTAAGATATTCTGGAGCCAACCCGCGCAGAGACCTGTAAACCATAGTTCCGCATAGTTTGAGAAGGTCAAAACACGGGCTGCTCTATTTTGTAGCTTTAGTAGCTTTTGTAACTTATTCCGTAATCCGTTATCCCACAGTTTTCCTAAACACTGTTGCAATAGTCAAAGTGTGGCTGTATCAGAGCTGGATGTATTAGATGTAAGGTCTCTAGAGGGAAAAGGTGCCTTATTCGTTGTATGACCTTTTACGGCCTTAATACCAGCAGAAGCGACTTCCTGTTTTTGTTCTATAGGAATTTAGATAATTTCTGGCCCATCTGAACAAAGTCTCTCACGCAAACGCTCTGGGTTCTTCAAGCAATCTTCCTCCCCCACGAACGTCTGCTGAAAACCAGGAGCACATTCCTTTCGGTTTGCGTGCGTCGCGTCCCGATCAAGGCTGCAGACTTTGGGCCTAAAGATCAGCTGGAGATCACGTGAAAATTACTTTACAGCCATCACTGGGGCCATGCTCACAAAACGGCTGGAAATCGAGCCTACGTTGGCGCCGGCTCATTATATAGTAAAAAGATAATAATAAATAATAAGGAGTCTGGTAAAGAGGTGCCAAGAAAGTCGTCTCGCGGCTTCGCCGCTCGATTTCGCGCTCGCAGCAACGCCGCGCGCGCTTGTGCTCCAACGTGAGCCTGCTCGCAGGCTAACCGAAGACGGAAAACAGTCATAAGTTGACTTAAAAAGCTCCATCACTCTCAGTTTTCATCAAAATATAATGCATGTTTGACAGACGGCAAACGAATATTTCTCATGACGGCCCGTCAAAAATACAGTGGAACCCCGTTAATACGGACACCAAGGGGACATGCCAAAATGTCCTTATTAACGGGGTGTCCGTATTAACCGGGGTCCTCGGAAAAAAGTCACGGACACGTGTTTTATCGATACAAACATTAAGGCCGACACTTGTACGGCAACAAAACGTTTTAATTGTACTGTAAATTACAAATCATTAACTGTATCACTCTCGGACTAAAATAAATTTTGTGATGTACAGACTGTTCTTGAAATCAGTTGAAAAAACGTAGTCGCCGTGCTAAAGGAAAGTCGAGTTATCGGCCACATTCCATATCACCTCGCGAACACCAAAAACCGCACTGGTATAGTCACCCATTTTATTTCAAAGCCTACTAATCGAGGATCAGTTGAAGTATGTGGAAACGCATTTAATCGGGGTGGAGGTCTTGGTATGGAAATACCGTGTCTTTATATTTTTGATGGTCCTAGGAAGCACGTGGATTTACTTGAACAACTAATAGACGTTGGCAACAACCCAGCAATACGAACGGAGGCCGATGCTGATAGTGGCAAGCATAAGACGTCAAAGAGGAAGCAGGCTACAAGCGAGGACTGTAGCAAAACACCAAGAAAGTGAAACTTTTGTGTAAGCGTATCAGGCAGAAAGCTTTATAAAAGGACTGCAGACTGGGTAATGCACCGGAAGAAAGAACTGGTCAAATGCGTCATGCTATTTTGACACTGTTTCATTTGGTTATAAAACTGTATTAACCCGCCGAAATCTGTCATAATTTGACCAGGGTACAAAATCTCTAATTAGCACATAATCATGACAATGACAATAGACAATGCACAGATACAAACAGTGTCCGTAAAGCGGGGTTGACGATGTATAAGAGTTTGTCGCTGGGGATACAGAGAAGTGTCCGTTGTCCGTATTAACGGGTGTCCGTAATAAACGGGTTAATTTTAGAAAAAACATATGAGCTTTTCGTCGGGGAAAACGAAACTGTCCGTAATATCGGGGTGTCCGTATTAAGCGGGTGTCCGTAGAGCGGGGTTCCACTGTACTGGAAAACAATGAAGCCAAAATCGCTTTACTTCGAATTCACTAGCAACACGACCTAGACCTCTAAAGCAGCACAGAAAAAAAGTTACACAAACGAAGCCAGGGAAGGTGTTTTTAGAGTGTTTTTTTTTCCGCAATGAAAAATTTGAAGCTACATGAAAATTTGAAATTCGAACCGAGTAAGGTATTTTTGCGTCACTTTGACACAACAGTACCCTGGTCGCCAGAGGTTTTACTTGCGCGGTTCCCAATGTCCTTCATGTAAAAAAAAAAACGCTCCGGTACCCAGGGTTGACAATATACTCTAACTATTAAATGTCTACAAATTTGAACGCGAACTAAATTCTGTTATCTTTTTGTTGAAGAAAATACAACTGTAAAACTGAATGTTAGCATTTCCGTTTAGATTTATTTCTAGGTGGATAGCCATCCAAAGTTGATGGCATTAGTACATCGACCAAAGCATCCCGCGTGAAAGCCTGTAGGCTTCTCGTTGAGTTCTTAGATGGGCTTGATTTCCGCCTCATTCTCGAGTGCGGTCTACGTTCCTCCCCGAAAACCGAGGATGGAGCGTAGGCCTCTTCCCCAAAACCGACGGCTAGTGATCGAGCCTTCTTGTTGGAGAGGAGTGAAGATAAGTTCTCGTTGCCGTTTTGGTAACAAACCTCCAGCGGAATCTTTATTGTAAAACACTAACTGTAGCATTACATCAAGAAGCGGCTACTGACTCGCTACTATACCAACCCACTTTCGAAAATTGCTGCCAATCAGAATACAGGACTGCCGTTGCATATTCTACCGTATTACATCCAACCTTCCATCATGCGCAGCGCGTATGTCGCATTGATTATTTTTTCCACTATATTTTCCAACAAATTATTACAAACTAAGCAATCAGCAACAAATCATTCATGGTCTGTGCGCGTTTCCCCCCCGTTTAACACCGGCTTCATGTCCTCCAGCGTTTGGCACCGGCCATTACATGTTTTTCCGCGCTTGGACCCCCGCGCTTGGCATTGGTTGCATGGTTTCTCGCGTTTTGCATGGGTTTTATTCATTTGCCTCGACTCTGATTGGTTAGCAGTGTATTTACATTTACTGTGATTGGTTGGGCAGTTTTTAGTTAAGGTACGGTTTTAGCCGTGACAAAACTCTCTCTGGCCTTGGACATACTTTGTCTTATTCTAGTCGGACATATGAGAGGCCAAAGCAAAGGCGAAGGCCCAAATGTCTCTCAGAGGTTTCTACAGAGCTTCACTGTTACTCCAGCTGTTGGGTAATCCTGGTTTGACCGTCACCTCCCATCGTGTGAACACCTTGCTGAAGGCGGAAGCGTGCTTAGTAGGTCGAGAATACTCTGTTACCTCGTTCACACTGTTACAAAGAGATTTCCTAAACTCGCTTCCCGTCGCCATAACCTCATCAATCTTGTACATCCGGGACTTTTTGTGACGAATCACGGCGACGTCCTTCCACACCTCGGGCTTAACCATGAAAGGACATCGGGAAGACTTCGGGTGACTTTGAGGCTGCAACGTATCACGGTATTGCTCGTAACTTGTTCCCCGTATGTCATCCGGGCGCAAGGCATGGCGGGTCTGTAACACAAAGCGTACATCAGTCTCGATTCCGTCCAAATCAGTGACGTCATGATCCTCGGGATTTTCGCGTGTATTTTCGTTGTGATAACCAATACATGTAAGTAGAATCGCTATCTTGTAACTGACAGAATGAATAGAGATCGAGATCGATTGAATGTAGAATGTGTGGATCGTAAATAAACGGAAGAAAACGGAACGATACAGTCCGATTGATTGCTGAACCAGAGGAACGCAGAGATTCTCTTAACTTTGTGGAGAAGTTGCTTTTGTACTGAAATAGGGGGTTTTCCCGGTTTCAGTTTATTTACATCGATTAAGTCACTAGCCAAAAATAAGCTCACCGACGGGCCCTGATTGGCTGGCAAACGTCGTCACATAAGGTTAAGCGAGCCATGGATTGAACTCTTGACCGGAGCAGCTGGGTCGACTGAGGCAATGTTTATCATAGTCACCCAAAAGAAACATTATGTAGGCAAACACAGCTAGCACGTTTTTCTGTGAGAAGGGAGAGAGGATTGTAGCTTGCTTTGTAGCTCAAATGATGTCTCTCAGTTAAAAAATAAAAAAAGTAGTTTTATTGACGTCATAAAGGTTACTGATGCGTATGGTCAACTTGCTACTCTTAATGTTAAATTTTAATACAATAAAATGTTAACATTTCAATGAACGGCTTACGAAGCTGGAGCAAATAATACGCATATTAGACAATACCGGTTTTCTTAAAGTAACATAAAACTTTCTCGGGTAAACCTTGCAAATGTATGATGACCTGTTGAACACTTTTAATTTGGCACTGATATCAGACTTCAAGCTGTAACTCGCCTTCAGCATTGCAATCCTTTCTTCTGTTTCTCTGTCTAGCTAGCTCATGCTTACTTATCACTGACTGAAAGTTTCAGCACTTCATCCTTATTCATTAACATCTATATCTTTGCCTCCGTCGCCTTCATACGTTTTAAACTGAGCTAAACTGTACACTATTGAATGAAGTTTGTCAATCCCATATAGTAGGCACCAATTACGCCCGGCTCCAGGTAAAAAAGAAAATTCCTGCTTGGCTGAAAAATGTAGTCGCGTGAATAAGAATAATCCACCCATTAATTGAACCCTTGACAGGAGCAGATGCGTTCGACTGACGCAATGTTTATTAGCCTGGAAATAATGTTTGCGTTGTAGTCACTACATTGTAGGCGCGCAATAGAAACACTCTGTAGCCAAACACAGGACGTTTGCCTGTTATAGAAGGGAGAGGGGAATATAACGTGCATTGCAGATTAAAATGTCTCTCAGTTGAAAAATATAAAAGTAGTTTTATTGACATCATAAAGGTTTCTGATGCGTATGGTCAACTTGCTACTCTTAGTGTTTAATTTCAATATCTAGAACGGGTCACGAAGTTGAAGAAAATAATACGAATTAGACAATACTGGTTTTTTTAAAGGGGCTCAGTCACGGTATTTCGAGTTATTTTGGCCAAAATTACCTCTAAATTGTAGGAAACCTGAAAATAACAGTTTAATAAGATAGAAAAACACCAAAGAGATAATGATCAACCATAAAGGAACAAGGATGGAGAAGATTAACACGGATTACAAACGACGAATTTGAAAAATTGAGGCTAAACTTTTCAATATGCGCAAACCGTTACTGAATATAAAACTTTCTCAGTTAAATCTTGTAAATGTACGATGGACTGAGGAACACTTTCAAGTAAATTTGGACTGAAATCAGCCCAGTTTAGGGAGCAACAATAACTGTATGTATGTATTCATCCCAAAAAGCCAACATTCTTGTTTTCACTGATTTCTAATATCACTGATAGTGTAGAGATAAACGAAACATATTTGAATGACACAGCCTTTATTTATCATCTTCTTACATTATGCATGTAAGTCCTGCCTTTAAAATACCCGAATTTAATCTAATTACTTTAGCGTTTAATTATTGTCAGTTTAGTGTCCGCCAACCATAATCTCGCTTCTAAATTCAGGCCGTCATTTTATCTAGAGAAGCAGACATTATTGCCTTCACAGATACCTGAAAAATACGAAAATTTAAAGTTGTAATTAGCGCGGGGGTAGAAATTAAACTTGATGCAATGTTGGCTGCCATTTAATTTGAGCGCATGAAATTCAATGCAGTGTCACACTTTTTTGCAAAATTAGTCGCCCAGAGCAACGAATTTTTTTTTCCGGAAACAACTGCTGGAGACGTTTTCGATTCTATTATTACCCCTGCTTGTACATGTATAGCTAACCGAGCCTCTGTCTTCTGAAAACCGAGTCTAGAAAACTGATGTTTTTGTTCAAACTGTCGTTTCTCTCCACAAGGGTATTATGTTGTGTGGTGTGAGGCCGTATAACTTAATTGGATATGTGTGTGCTGTTGAACGGCCATAAAGATAGTGTTGGGAATTGTACAGTTTATCAATGTTTCTGCATTCCTAATGGTCCTTAAAATCGTATTGCAACTAGAATGGAACTCGCATAATAATATTTGTGGTTATATTTTTAAAAAGAGTGAAAGAACAGGGACATTAGTAGAGGGAGAGGGCGGGCGAAAATGTTTTGAACATGAGTCGACTGACCGTAGTTCTTTCTCCTGCCCAAAGAAAGAAAAAAAACCGTGATGATACAAAACTGCTATTAGTTAGGTTTTCGATAGTTTCTTACTAGGTACAGCAACATCTGTCTTCAGGCCGGTTACAAGAAAAACCAGGACATTCCACCATGCCTGATGGACAAGGTTTATTTTTGTTGATGCAATCCGCATTTGGCCCAAGACAAACCCCTGAAAATAGGAAAACATTCGCTTAACACAAGAATCACACCCCTGCAACTATTTGATCTTCATTGTCATGTCCAAACCACAGTTATTGAACACGAAATTCTCAAAACATAAGGTGGTCATAAATGCACGTGAAGAAACGCTCACCACGTTTGGCAAAAACATGTTTTCCACTCTTCTGTTGGGATTCTGGGCGAGCACCTTGCGTGGTAATGGTTGCCAGAATTATAATCAACAGGCAGAGATGAGGCTTGTTGTACATTGTCGGACAAACGTTTTCTGTCTATACTACAACAGAAAAAAACAATCTGTCTGTATGCTTATGGAATCATTAGAAGCAAGAGATTATCAAGGTAAGCCAGTGAGCTTGTCTTGTATTGTTGTCATTAGTTAACAAATGGACAATAAAATTCTCAAATATATCCTGTCCTACCAAGTTTAGTTCATGCCAGTTGCATCTGGAAAAGCAATTAAATCGAAAAGAGGATTTAATCGTGAGTTTGTATTTTAAAGTCAGTGGCCGACACTGAAATTAGAACTCCGCAATTTTCTTTTGCAATTAGAATGTGGACCTTGTTTTGTGATAGTTCAATCAGGTTTTGAGACGATCGGCTACTAGATTGGTTAGTTTTAAAATACTTGTCGCAAAACCCATGGGTTTCCCACTATATAAACCAGCGACCGCACATTTTAACATCAAGACTAGTCGCTTACCAGGCCACGGTTATTTAAAATGTAGATAACTCTTTCAATTCAACTAGATAACTTCACTATCTAGTGGATAGCGTGGTTTGTTTTGTTACTTCATATCCAGTTGAAAGTGATTGATTCAGTGGATATCATTAGCCAGCCTTTGAACAACCTGCGGCATAGCTTTTTAGCCTTAAAGGAGCTCAGCACGGTACCTTGAGTTATATCGGCCACATGCAAAAATACCTTTAAATTGAAGGAAACCTTAAAATAAGTTTACTAAGAAAAAAAAAAAAAAAAAAAAAAAAAAAAAACACCGGAGATATAGAAGGATGGAGAAGATTGACTTGGATTACAAACGACGAACTTATTTATGCTAAACTTTTCAAGATGCGCAAACCGCGACGTGGCTTCTTTTTCAACCCCAGTCTTATGGTAACATCCTTTCTCCAGCTGAGTAAATATCATTAGACAATGTCACATTACGGTAAATCAGTGATCATTAAAAGTATGCTTTAATCAAACTGTTGACGTTTGCGAATCAGAATCTTTAACGAGTCTCTTTCCAAGGGCTTAAAACAGTCAGTCAAAACAAAGGAAAATACGAAGAGTGTTTTTAAGCTTGAAGGACAAATCAAACGGGGTTTTACCTAGTTACTAACGAGAGTGTGGCTGCAGGGAGGGCTCCTGTATTAAAACTTTATAGTACAACTTGCAATTCATAAAATATCATTAGCCTTTTAAGCTTTGATTTGAAAATGTGTTTTCTTTAGTGTTATATCGCCAACAGTATCGCAAAGACTAATGAATCGAGTAAAGTAAGTCTAAAATTCATTTTCTAATGTAGGACCTTTCTGTAGTATCACTCATTACTTGGCCTGTTACTGGGTGAAAATGTCTGCCGAAAGATTGTGGTGTTAAATTATTCCATGCCTTTTTCAAGCTTAGACAACATGTTGAGTGAATTTTTAGCCTCAATGGCGAAAAGAATTCTCTGTAATGAAACATTTGAAATAAAACTTTTGCCTTGATTTGTTGAATCAATGCTTGATATTAACTCAGTCCTACCTTTTCGTTGGAACTTGTGATTGATCACAGTACGATGACAAATGACTACTTTCTTCAAGTACTGAGTGAAAACCCCGACAGCTGCTCTGTGATTTCAACCCCTTCGGCCCCCTGTAATTTATTCCATTACCTAAAGTAGTCTTGGTTTGTGATATGAATAACAAAGGCATTCCTCTATGTTAGCATCGTCACGTTGACTACAAAAACATAATCGTCTGGGGTGTGTCTACTTTTAAACATCCCTCAGACATGGTGCATATTTTATTTCCAAACGGGTGAGATTCCTTTATTCCTATTTCAATGTTATTTTGTATTTTTTGTGACAGAGAAGCTTTCTATTCCCTTTCGCTTCGCTCAGCCGAATAGCAAACAACGCTTATAACTGTATAGAAAAATTCTCTCCTTCGGAGAACTCGACTGTATCGAAACTAAGGTGATTAATTGGCTTTTGATGATGTGTCAGTGTTCAGAAACTAATGCATATTTATGTATGACTGCTGTGATTCACCGCCACTTTAAAGTTCTTTGTCAGGGTAATAAGTGAAAGGCACTTCTTACTTTTCATCCGGTCAGCAACTTTATTATAACAACTGAAAGAAGCTTTCTAACATTTACATGTACATTACTCAAGGTGTAAGCTGTTTAACAATTAGATTATGAGATTTCTATCGCGTGATAGTTGACGAGGACGAAGGCGGAGTCAACTATCACGCGATAGAAAGACGCGCCTAAATTGACGATTAAGAAAGACCGGCGATTAAATTGATCAGTAGAAAGACGGTTAAATTGAGGCATGCATGTCTTCACCTGTCCAGTATAATTTCTAAGTTGAGTTATTGGAGAGACGTGAGGAATAACTCTCGTTGCTGTTTAGGTAACAAACCTGAATTGTATTTCGTTATTGAAGAAACACACTATGACGTTAAGAGGCGGCTCTCAAAAATTGTTGTATATTGATCTACATTAGCTTTGGTTTAGTTTTTACTGAAGTAGACCCACAACTGTTTAAAACACTCTGGTAACGTACTCTAACTATGCAATGAGGGAAATGTTTTGAATTTAGGCTTGGCGATGGGCGTGTTTTCCCGCGCTTTAATAACATTGTCTGCATATTTTCCCGCGTTCGGCATGGGTTTTATTTATTTAACTCGAATTCTGATTAGCTAGCAGCGTATTTACATTTGGTACGATTGGTTGGGCAGTTTTTAGTTAAGTTATGGTTTTAGGCCGTGACAAAACTCTCTCTGGTTTTGGACATAATTTGTCTTATTCTAGTCGGACATATGAGAGGCCAAAGCAAAGGCGAAGGCCCAAATGTCTCTCAGTAGTTTCTCCACAGCTTCACTGTTGTTCCAACTGTTGGGTAATCCTGGTTTGACTGTCACCTCCCATCGTGTGAACACCTTGCTGAAGGCGGAAGCGTGCTTAGTAGGTCGAGAATACTCTGTTACCTCGTTCACACTGATACAAAGAGATTTCCTAAACTCGCTTCCCATTGCCATAACCTCATCCAACTTGTACATCCGGGACTTTTTGTGACGAATCATGGCGACGTCCTTCCACACCTCGGGCTTAACCACGAAAGGACATCGGGAAGGCTTCGAGTGACTTTGAGACTGCAACGTATCACGGTATTGCTCGTAACTTGTTCCCCGTATGTCATCCGGGCGCAAGGCATGGCGGGTCTGTAACACAAAGCGTACATCAGTCTCGATTCCGTCCAAGTCAGTGACGTCATGATCCTCGGGATTTTCGCGCCACGCTCTTTTCACGTCGACCGCGCACCAGCGCAATTTGGGATACGCGATCTCGTGAAACGAGAAATCTTTATTCGCGATCACGCAAAATTCGTGATCCGTGTGGATTTCGACCGAGTAAATTTCCGAACTTTGCACTTCTTTAAATCCCCTTTGGGTCAGAAAGTTCGCGATCTTCTCCTGCGAAGAAACGACCGTAAAAAAAGAGCTTCGAGATGCCCTCTCCTTTGGAGTCTTCTTGCCATCTTCTCCTACCACCTCGTTGCCCTGTCTCTTCTTATAGTTGCGGCCTTTAGCAGGGCTGAAATTCTTCCTGCCGTACTTCCTGTTGCTCCTCGTTGTGGAAAGCACGCTTGGTCGAGGTTTGTAACCTCGCGATAAATTTGTTTGAAACACTCTCACGGTTGGAGATTCTGTGTCTTCGGTGAATGACTTTGGGATATTCAAGACGTAAATGCGTCCAAAGTGTACGGCAAATTCCATTTCGCCATGAATTGCAGGGACAAAATCTCTTTCTATCACCTGAGGAAAAAGAAATAGCAAAAACCAAAGTGAAAAAAACTTTGATCGTAACCTTGGTAGACAGACTTTATTTTTCTCCCCTGCTCGACAGAAGTTTAACAAATTGACGTCAGCTTTTCATTCATCTGTCCTGTTATTGATCATGAATTTCGTCACAGCATTGTCAAAGTAGCTGTGGATCCACGAAGCGATAGCCGAGTGGATCCGCAGACTACTTTGACAATGTTACGACGAAAGTCATTCTCAATAACAGGTCAGACGCATGAAAAACTGACTTCAATTTGTTTTTTACGATAACAAACTTTCAAATTGTCCGCTCTGGCTCGTTGACGCATTGCATAAATTATAACTTCATGTGTCCGTCCGCTTATTGACAATGAAAATTAGTCAATGAGCACGCGAGAATTTCTGCAGTTATCGTAAAACTAAGATTCGACATAACTAACATAACATAACTCTACCAAGCTCTACCAAGATCTTTCGTTAATGAATAGTTGTTACTCAGTTTTTAAGCTGCTAGCTTAGAGCCATTTTCACATGAGTGTCGAAAGTAATTCGCATTTACTTTGGTTTGCCATTAATACGCTATACGATTGGCTTAAAAAAACGTGTGCCATTTTCTCATCCAATCAGAAGTAAGATCGAAACCAATCGAGACACGCTTTCACATTTTTTCCCGCTCTTCACGTCACCTACACGTATTTACTTCGAGTTTTGATTGGTTCATTGGATTGTTTGTGTATTTTGTGATTGGTTAGAGTGATAACTTTGGTTTTGGTTTTACGACACTCAATTGAAACAGCGCAAAGCAACAAAGACGTTTCGTGGGATACGACGCAGTCAATTAAACGAAAGGAAAGTTATGTTCAACCTCTGCAGTTTTTGAAGAAATTAGTTTATTATGGTTCCATATATACCTGTACTTGTGTGAGAAACTTCTCTTTGAAACCGAGGAACTCAAATCGAGTGAACGCCGCTCCAATCCTGCTAAGGCCGGACCTCGGGTTTGCCAGCATAGGCACGTACAAAGCCAGACTATCATGGGTGGAGTGACGGTTGCCGTAGTAGGGTACCAAGGTGATGCGATCGTCATCACTAAGACATCCTTCCATCAACATGTGCTTGGCTTCCTTCACGAAACACACCGACATAATGGCCGCCTTGTTTCGCAAGGCCTGCGTTGCCATGGCGTTCAGAGCCCTTTCCACTGACGCTACAGCAGACTCGGTACCAATAGCTTGAAGAACAAGGCCAAATCCTGACCCAGGGAGACTGGGACGTATGGTTACTCTTGCACCAGTCTTCTTTGACAACTCGAAGGCGTTATGCCTCTCGGAACCCGCCATGGTGTAGGATAGCGCCTCTGATAAGAAAATTACGCGGTCGACCTCGGATGCGCTGACGGTCAGAAGCACTTCAACGTCCCCGTAAAGAGCCAACAGATGGAACGCACGTTGCATGTGTTCCTTCAGCAGGCGCAGGTGCTCTGTGTCTAGCAGTTCTGCCAGTTTAGTCACGCCCAGTAATGATGCAAAGGGTTGTGGGATATCCATCTCGAGAGTTGAGTTGTAGGCTTGGAAAAACGTCAGCAGAATCTCACCAATTTGTTCATCGCCGATTGTAACTGACGTGACGTTGTTTTGGTTCTCCGAAGATTCCAGTGTGGGTAACGAAGCTAGAACTTGCTGCCATTCCTGAATGTGAACTGCGTCGGTCACTTGGCCAGTTGAAATCAGGAAGCAACGTCTCCAGACACTTTCCATGTTGAAATTCTGCACCAGATTCTTTGAATGGCAGAAAATAAGCAGCAGGAATACCAAAACGTTGGACTTGATGCCTGCATCAACACCATGCCCCGCGAGTCCCGTCACGTGACCCCAGTTAAGGAGGAGACGAAGAACTGGCAAGAGGCCTGCGTACGACTTGATGTAGTTTGATAGCACAATGGCTTTGAGGAGACCATCCCAGGAAGCCGAAAGATCGCCTGTTACGTTCGCTAAAGGACCAGCTCGTTTGGCCGGATTGTCACAAGAAATCACCTGAAATTCAACGCATATAAGTAAGAGACAGAGTTTTAATGCTTTAATTAGATACTCCTAAAAGCAGTACAAACATAATAAGAGGCTTAAAGTTAAACTAAAATCTATAGTTACAACAGTTACCAAGAAATAACGCGCACACTGCGGTGATAAACAGGACAATAAAACGCAGTTGGAATACAAAAATTATATCTTTTACTTTGCGTCTCGTATTTTTCAACGTACATCTTTAAAAGTGACCGTTGAGAATAGAAGTAACAACCAAACTTAAATTCAAGATAAGTAACTAATTAATATTCGAGGAAAAATAAAAATGACAGAAGATGGAATATTTGCATTTTAAAAAGGCATGCAAACTAACTTTATTAGTTAGCGTTTTTTTTTAATATGCAAAACTTTTCAACATATATGAAGATGTAATTTTTGTTTTCCAACAATGCGTTTTATTTCTTGTTAAGCTACAACGGCCAAAGTAAAAGAGTATTTACGAAACCAGTAACGTTTGAAAAGGTTCGCGAACTTTTAAATCAACTTGGGAAAACTAAACGGGTGTTTTGAACTGGTACCGAAGAGAATCAGTCACTATCAGCACAGACAGATTCTAGAGTCGTGGGTTAAGCAAATGAAAAGTAACAGAAGAAAAAAGCTCACCGGCACTTTAGCGGCTTCCACCAGTCGTGCATGTTTGAACAGCTTTTTCATTACTGGGTACAACGTTTTCAATAAAGCGATCTGCTCGTCTCGACCCAGTTCACTGTGCTGAGCGATCAGCCTGGGATCTAGCACGCAAAGGTCAAGGTCAGAATCTGGCCGGAAGAGAAGCGTCGCTGAAGAACCAAACATGGCCACACTGAAGCCTGGCATCGCACTGGATATGAAGTTCTTTTTCTGAAGCCTGTCTTGAAAACTTTGTAAAAGGGCGTGGCGTTCCTCTTCAAACACCTTGAAAACACTCTCACTAATAGATGCCACGATGCTTTGCGACTCTTGCACTTCAAAGGTTTCTCTCATTCTGATTGACAGCATGATGTCATCAACGAGCCAAGGAAAGCTCAGGAACTGCTTTGAATGGGCTTCATCCGGGTCACTTTCTGCCGCATTCGTCGCTTGTTTGTGACTGTATGCAACAAAATACCACGCTGATGCTTTCCGTTGCATTTCTTCGGAAATGACCTCGACGGCTTCTCGGCTTTCTTCGTCCAAGTCAAACTCTTTGAAGAAGCTGTTCCGAAAATTTCTGCGTATTGTGGTCATAATGCGGCTGACGATTTCAGCGATCTCGACTTTTTCCCTTCCGAGTCGAGAATGTAGTTTAAGAAAACAGCCCGATAGCAGCTCAGCTTCAGTCTCGATTCCGTACAGGTTCATCAGCGTGAGGAGCTGGCTGGAGTACTCGTCATAAAGCTCCTTCGCCTCCTCTTGGTACCTCTGGAAGTTGGGCACTAACAGGTAGGGTATGATATGTGGCTTCTTAAGAGGGACCTCACGGGCGATGCTGTCCTTAAATGCCCTGCACTCGCGATAGAGTTTTCCCAAAACCTTGTCCGAAGGGTAACTGGGTTTGTCGGATTTCATCATGAAATCGGGGAAAACTGACACTTTTGCTTCTTTAGGCAATTCTGTCCACTTTCCAGTTTTGGGAGCATCAACAGCTTGTGAATGGAGCTCCGCCAGTTCAAGACAAAGCGACGACTCCACCCCTCCGTCGTGAGAATCGGCCTGCGCCTTGTGCGCGTTGTCAATCACCCCTAGCTGGTCAAACTTGATGTACTCGGCTACAAACGCGGTCATGTGACTGACTGTAATTGTTCCTAGAACTTCCTTTTTTGGAAGTGCTTCATAGTTCATTGGTGGAAAGAGTTTTCTTCGCGGCAAAAGCTCTTTCTTCCAGCAAACAAAATACAAATCGCCATCCAGGTCTCCACCTTATAAAAAAACAATAATAAATGATCAATTATAAATTGATAAATATGCATGCTAAATAATTTGCTTAGTTTCTGTACGGCTTTTTCCCAGGCCCTCGCAGTTTCTTCATTTCGGTGACGTAGCGGAGACGAACGCTCGGACCACGTGAGCCGAAACAGATTGACCGCGGCGAAATATCGAGGCCTAGAAACTAGCTGACTAAATCATAATAAAACGAACGATAGACAATGAGGAAACTGGCCCGAGTTGTTCGAAAGGGAGATAACGCTATCCACTGGATAAATCGCTATCCAGCGGATAGCTTGGTTTGTTTTGTTAACACTTATCTACTGGATAGCGATTTATCAAGTGGATAGCGTTATCCAGCCTTGGAGCAACTGGGATCCTGGACTGTTGCGACTGTTGTTTTTAACCAGCAACAGGTCAGTTCCGAGAGTGATCATTACCTAGTTTCTCCTGAGGATATCAGAACAGTTTCCAGCACAGAGGTAATGAGAAATCATGCTCATCAACTAGAGGACACAGCTTTGATGAGTAGTACCAAATTCTCAGAATCACCATCAAAAGAATGTTACGTAACCAGTAAGGAGAATTTATGTTTGGAACCGGGGATCACTTGAGTATCAGGATTTTTATTAATTATTTACTTGTTTATTTACTACTCTGGAGTAAATGTTAATAAATGATCATTTAATGACTGTAATACCTGCCATCTCACTAGGGTGGGGACGTGGCCCATGACTCGGAAACACAATACAGTCCACCAAATGAACGAGTTCAGGCGCGTCTACTGCGGTCAGCAGTCTCACATCTCCCGGATGCAGACACGGATTTCTTGTCACCACCACGGGTCCTGTGAGGAGATGTTTTGTAGTCTTACTGAATTCTCCTTCACGATCAGGGTTGCTGGAAACAGCGGAATACTGCACGAACACCTGAAAATTAAGAAAATTTCAAATTTGAGTATCACAAATATGTTTTGTTTCTGTGATGTCCGAAGATTGCTTTTAATAGACCAATTTGGATATATTAAAATTCAGCCTGAAACAATAGACCTCACCACGAGGCTCCGGGGAAAAACCCCCACAAACTCTGTGGTTATTCCCCAGAGCCTCGCACTGAAGTCTATTGTTTTAGGCTGAATTTTAATATATCGAAATTGGTTCATTCTAACCTCGCCTGGCTGTAAGGTTCCCGTTTCATCCATGACACCAATCATAAGGCGAGCCTCCGCTGGTGGCAGAAGAATGCGGGCTCGACTCAGTAGATTTTGCATGCGATCCTTGTAAAGTGCTACCAACATGGACTTGAAAAACGGTTCAGTGGTCAGCTGTATTCCTGCTTGAGACAGGCTCATGTAAGCGATGCCGGTCTTGGCCCCTGACGTCATCTGCTGAGCAGCCAGGCGTTCATCGACCAGCATTCCTAAGAAACAAAAGAAAGTAAAACGAATTAGTACCAACAGGGGTGGAGTAACTTTTTTCTTTACCAGACCCTCACGTCTTTGAGTCTTCGACAGTGTTGTCACTGCTATCACACGGTATTTTCGTTATACACTCTTCCCAGATTTCCTTCCCTTTCTCTCACCTGCCAGTTTGTCCAACATGTTGCGTTGCAAATTCATGAAAACATCATCCGGGATACCAAGGTTGGACAATAGCATGACGAGCTGGTGATTTAAGAAAACGACCTGGGGACGAGAGGTCTGTAGCACCTCAAGACGTCGGTGACTGCTCTCAAATTTACGCATGCTCGGACGAAACACCGCTTTTTTGCCTGGGAGCCTGGGATCCACGGTCAGAACTCCTTTGCAGCCAGCAAACCGAACTTGGATTGCAGAAGGAACGAAATCTTTGGCTATCTTTTTGGCAACCTGGGTAAAGGAAAGGGCATTTTAATGATACACTTAATTTTTGGGAATTTTTTTAAACTCTGTTATTTGGTAATTGATGTTTAGAACAGAAATAGAGACGAAACGAAACAAAACTAAAAGACCCAAACTGACGCCCTGTGGTCTTTAAAAAAAAAGAATGTGATGTTAGTGTTTTAATTTTGATTTTCCGTTCAACTTAGTCAGGACTTCAAGCTCTCAACGGCATTAACCAATTTGAACCTTCGGTTACCTGGCTTAATATCTTCCAGTACGTTTTGATAAACATCTCTTTTTCTGCAAAGCTTGTAAGTTTGAATTCTCACCTGACGCACAAGGGATTCCGAAATTCTCCCCACGCCATCCGAGAAGCAGTAAGCCCCATTGAATGTTTTGACGTCATCATCCATATCCCAAGATGTTCCTTCATTGACGTCTATGCCAATAGCATCCAAGGATGTCGAGAAACACTGTCCCATACGGGCCATGAATGTGGCTACACACCTAAAGAAAAATGATTACTCTTTTTAAGCTGGATCTAAACCAAGAGATTTCAAGCTTTTACCTGGTTGCCTGCAGAAGTTCTTAGGGGTAATCTAAATACCTTTTAACCGTTACTCGCACGACTGATACCTGGCGAACTCTGCGCAAGAAAGATCTTCTTCTAACCTGGGTGCAAATCACATCCTTTCATATGTCTTCTCGTCTTGACGATCGTAATAAGTTTCCCCACTCATCTCCCGTTCAGCAAAACTGGGAATCCATCAATCATGATAATATTATTCACCCCACTGTGCGCGTTCAACTTTTTTAAACTTAAATTATACCTCATAAGATGTAGAGTGGACCTTAAAAGAATATGAATTCATTACAATCGTGACTCAAAATGTAGGCGGGATATTGGAATAAAAAACTTAATTTCACGATTTGGCTTTAATTTAACGTGAATTAACTGAAATTTGACCGCAATCGATTAGCGTTTGATGTACCGATGTTCTCTTGAGTTTTCTCTCACATGTAACTGCACTAACAGTGAAGCACATCTGATTTCCTGTTATAGCTATACTGATATAAGGCAACCTTTAAATTAGTATTAATACCTTATCTTGCTGAAATCTCCCATCCAGTCGCGTATCTCATCCGGGTGTGGACTGGGCCGAACAAACCAGCAGCCGTGGTTACGTAGCTGACTGTTGGAAGAACCAAGGTAAAGAAATCGATCGCCGCCCGCGATCACTCCGCTATCCAAAGTCCGTCTCACACGCTCCAATACATTGTCAATGGCACCGCCGGCTGCAGAAAGCTTCGAGAAGTCTTCGTCGCGCACATTCACGCAGAGAAATTGATCAGTGTTGTACTGTCTGAGCACGCGGTTCTTTGACATGACTTCCGGTGTGTAGAACAGCAAGCGAGTCGGTGTGATAACCATTCGTTTGATCATGGCGCATTGCGCAGGAAGAAGTTGCTTTGGGATTCCGCCCGATTTAAAATTCATTTCGTCAAGCAGAGTTTTAAGCTTGGCTTCTGGATCGCAGAACGAATTCTTCTGGAGCGCCGCAGCTAGTCTCTCCAGGGCAATCAACGCCACTTTTTCAGGTTTGCTTCCAAGCAAATTGGCGAACTTGGCTGTGATTCTTCCCTTGACGAAAGGAAAGAAGTTCAGGACACACTGGGTTGCATATTTGACGTGAAAAGGGAGTTCCTTGGGTATTTCTACCACTGGTAGTCTTCTAAAAGCCTTGTGCATGCGAAGGTAAAAGGACTTCTTGTCAAACTTGGCAATGCTTCTGAGCACTTCTTCAATCTCTTCCCATGCGCTGGCTTCGAAAGTGAAATTGTACGCCCAACACGAACCGAAAGCTTCTCCGCTATCTTCGATCTCAGTCACTCGCTCCCAGTTTACCACGTCATCAATACTTGCGACATCCGAACTCGTCAGAAGAGCTTCGCGATCGTCTTCGGCAGCACTTTCGGCGCTGTTACGGTTGGCTTCGGTAGTCGCTTGATCATCTTCGGAATCACTCGAGAAGTCGTCGTCGAAGTCACGAAAGTCATCAAAATCGAAGTCGTACTCGTTGTCCTCGAAGTACCAGTCTTCAAAGTCGTTTTCTTCATCATCTTGCTCTTTCCTGATGAAATTCTTGGCTTTGAAAAGGCGCGGGGGATGCCTCAGTGAGATAAAGACCTCGTGAGTTGAAGATGGATTCCGCTTGTCGACCAATACGAATTCTTGGAGCTCGCTGTAGCGAACCTGGAGCTTGTATAGATCAGCTTTCCACTGACTGGATGGGTTCGGCACCGTGAAGCAAATCAGCATCGTTCGCAGATCATGCTCGAACGCGACGCGAATGTTCTCCAGCTTAGCTGAGCTAAGGGGCCAGTGCTTACAGAAATACGCTTGATTTAAAAAGTACCCCAGGAACATGGCGTCTGGCTTGATGACAAGCACGGGTTTAGAATACTTTTGATTCTGTGAGGGCTCATCGCGACGCAACCAGAGTTTCTCTGTTTGGGCTCGGAACGGGCTGGGACGAGAACACCACGATTGAACAACATGAGTGAAGAATTTTTCTTTCTTACGAAATCTTTGATCTTCAAGTGGCTCGAGCTGTAGGCGAAGTACGCTAGAAGAGAGCATTGTCTCACGCGCGCTGTCCTTACTTGGTGAAGCACCAACCTCAGGGGCATCAACTTCCGCGTTTTCTGTCGTTAATGATTTTACTTCAAAAGAGTTTTTGAAGTATTTGATCAGTTCGCCAATTTCTTCACTGTTGGTTCCTCCCAAGATGGCGTTCTGGATGGCAATCCGGACATTAGGAACTCTTTTTTCCTTCTTTTTCTTGGTCCTTCAGCTGCGAGGCTCTCTCCTCTGTGATGGATAGTCATTGTCTCTACGCTGTACTCATTTTCCATATCGTCATCTTCAGCTTCCGGTTCCGGTTCCTCTTCCGCGCATGTCATTCTCAGGGGCTCCACTGGATCAAGTAACTTTTGGCTCAAGTCGAGTTTCTGCACCTGACATCCGAATGAAATCGCTTGAGAGCGATTCGTGTAATACTGTCGCAGTTTCATGGCCTGTTCCATGTTCTGTTCCTTTCTGATCGCATCAGATGCGTTCGTCTGCTCGATGGGGTCACTGCAGATCACCACGAAACGGCTATCGGGTCGGCGGGACGCGCGCCCGCGGCTCTGCACAAGCGCCCGCAACGTCATCGCGCTGTCAAACCGGATAACCAGGTTACAAACCGGTACGTCCAGTCCCTCCTCTAACACGTTCGTGCTAACAAGCAGTTTAACCTCGCCTGATCTAAACTTCTTAAGGATTTCCTCTTGCTCTCCTCTCCAGTCCATTCCATCGCTTCCCTGTCCGTGGCCGACGAGGAAGGCTGGATTCAGCCCTTCGGCAATTCCAGTTTCTTGTCTCAGCCGTTCGCAGAGCTTGTAAGCAGTCTTCCTCATCTTGACAAAGATGATTCCTCTAGAGGTCTGGTCCATTTCAACCCGACGGATGAAATTCCGAAGCTCTTTGGTGAGGTGTTGATACCTGTCACTGGAGGAGAAAAATTTTGACACTCTCCTCAAGTTTGCGATTGAAGATTCCAAAGCTCTCAGCTGCTCCGAACGACCGATAAGCCTCTTTTTGAGTTGTTCCATGGGGGACGTAGCCTGTTGCAGTTGTCTGATGCACTCCTCAAGGCATTCAACTGCATACTCGTTGCCCAAAATGTTATTCACCTCAATCACGCTGAGCATATGCATGGCGTGCTCACCTAGTGCCAGGCCCTTCACTCGGTTCTTGTCACCATAGCAACGTTCAATCAACTTGCGCAAAGCACCGCGATAGTTTGGTTTGAGCACGTGCAGTTTATCAAGCGCACGTGGGCATTTGGCTTCCATTTCGATTAGTACTGTCAAGGAAGTGAGGTATGTCTCAACATATGATTGTAATAACTGTTGCTTTGTGTTCATGGAAACCACCTCGTATGCCGTTTCTGGTCGGTTCCAGTACATCTCCAAATCCGTTGATCGCACAGGCATGCGCGCACATGCGCAAAGATTTGACAACAGCTCTTCCAGTTTAGTTGACGTGGCTTGCGGTGTGTCTGCGCCTGCGGGAGAAGCGGTCAGCGCCAGCACCAAAGGCTTGAATCTATTGCTTGTACCTTTGTAGAAATCTCTCATGATTTGATTGTAGCAGTGATTTCCAAGGCAGTGGTGAGCTTCGTCGAAAACGAGAACGGAGATATCTGACATGCGCAGCACTGGACAATCACCACTCATCAAGTTAAGCAGAATCTGATGGGTCATAACAAGAAGGTCGATCTTGTTTTCAGTTAGTGCCTGGACGGTGGATATCCAACGAGATTTATCGCCCGGAAAACGCCCGATATCTCCCGCTAAGATCTCCACTCTTAGATCCGGGACCTGAGACTTGACGTAGTCGCTCTGTTGGTAGACAAGGGGAATGCGGTCCACCAGAAACACCATCAATTTGTTTGGATTCAATTTCTTCATACAGCTCAGCACCATTGCCGCAATCAGGGTTTTTCCCGAGCCTGTGGGCAGGTAGACCAGCGTGTTTCCGCATAAAGCTTCCAGAAAGAGCTCGAGCTGATATCCTCGAGGAACCTGTTTCGTCAAAGACTGGATTTCCTCCGTAGTGAGCTTGTTTATATCACAATATACGAGAGGTTCCGATGGGATGTCGTTCTGTTTAACAGGTTGTGAAAAAGATACATTGACAACTTCTAGGCCATACTGCAAGAGTTTGTCTTTAATCTGCTTTAGCCGTTTCCCTCTTATTTCTTCGTAACCGCGCTTAAAATGGACGTTTTCAATCTTGAAACAAATTAGCGTATTTTCTTCGACTATGCTGATGGTCCCGACGTAATCATTGCAGTGTTTACAAAGAACTTTATAAGGGCAAAATGCGACCCTCTTGGGGTCCGGATTGGGAATTTTCCTGATTTTCTCGGCGTAAGCTTGTTCTTCTTTCTCCTTTCTAATGGCCAGGTGTGTTTGTGACGGTGGAATAGTAGCCAGCATTAACAAGTCCGATGTGGCTAGCGCAGTACGGCAATGATTACAATAAAGAGTGAGGGAATTTCTGTGTGCCATAGTTCAGCTCATCGAAAAAGGGTCCAAAATCACTGCAAGAGTTTGAAAAGTGTAACAAATAAAGTTGAATCTGATTCTAAAGGAAACAAATTCAAAATGTAGGGTGCGTTCCTCTAGGGTGATCTGGATCAGAATCAATGATCCAAGGTCACTCGGATCATGGTGTATTAAAAGGAACCGATGAATCCACTCTGGTCACGGATTAATCGGCTCCTTTGATGTACCATGATCCGAGCGATCTTGGATCACTGATCCCTGATCTAAATCAATCAAGAGAAATGCACCTATGGAAAATTTCAAGTAGATTTCGAAAGCTGAACTGAGTTAAAGGAATGTCAAACTAAGCGAGCAAGTGAGCAATGATCGGTAGACCTTAAAAACTCGCTTGGTAAAAGCTTTTCAACCACACGAAGTAAAAAAATTGCCGAAACCATCAAAACTGTTCTGCTCCAGAGGAAAATGTAAAGTTAATGTACTTTCACGGTAATTTTGACAAATGTTGGGAGAATTTTCTTTTTTAGTGGGGGGGGGGTGGTTTTATCAGAGGCATTCGTTTTGAAGCCGTCCTTTCTTTGAGGTCGATAACCTCGTTGCAAGTTGTCCCGGGGGGGGATTTCCCTCACTCCTGTCTAACATCAAGGTTTTCCAAGGTCTTTCAAGGAGGGCGCTTAGTACTCGGTGGTGTAGGCCGGTACACAACTATATATCTTGCATTATAGAGTACCCCCCCGGGCAGGGCCCCTGCCTCCGACCCCGCAGTTCATTATTTGAGTTACAATCTTCCGTTAAAAGTCTTAAAAGTTCTGCTCTTTTATCAACGTTCCTATTTCTGTTCTGTTTTTAACTTCCTTGTACTGACCATCACATCTTGTCATGTTTCATAATTCCCATGGCAGAACTGACAAAAATTATCACTTCCTTAACTCAAAATAAACTTTGAAGCGTTGCCGAAAAGGTGATGGTTGCCTGTTTCCTTTCTGCTGTAAACAAACCATACTGTCAAGATTTCTTTGTCCCCTGTCACCAAGAAACTGTCGGAGGAATTTGCCCAAAATGCCTGAACAAAATCAATTGCTTCCATGCCTTCCCCACCCCCTCTCCCCCGACCCATCGCCCCGCTACTCCCGCTTAGTTGCGCGCTGCTCACGACTTCTCCAAATTGGTGGATTGCGATAGAATTACAAGACATACAAGTACTTATCAAGGGGCCGGTGAATAGGGATATGCAAATCCGCCGATCCGTGCCTTTTTTCGCCAAAATCCGTCGATCCACCAATATTCTTGTTCAAATCCGAAACCACAACCACATCCGGAAACAGCAGTGTAAAAGTGTAATGCCATTGTTGATTTCGCTCAAATAGTAAAGAAGGCAACATGCTTGATGACTATAACACAGTACAATTCCAATAACACTCTCACACCTGAGTTTAAATGAGCGTCGTTCGCAAAAAGAAATAATTTGGCTGAACTCATTAACATACCGACCAAGGCTGAAGAAAGATCTATGATCCAAATTTCGTGTAGGACCCAAGATCCGAACATCAAGACAGGCATAATCCGGAACCGCGCCAAAATTCACAGCTGATCGACGATCCACTGTGTTTTCAAAATCCGCGAATCCGCTCGATTTCCTGCGAAAATCCACAATCCTCGCGCTTTTTAAGGCCATATCCGTCGATCCGAAAACCTATTCACCCCCTCCTACCAAGGCCGTCGCTACTGATGATTTTGAAATTATATATTCATTTCAGGTTCTTGGACACGATAAAACATGAGCAGATATGAAAGAACTGTCTTTCTTCTGATTTAAAGGCCTCGATCGATCGATAAGAATTGATGTGCCCTTCGAATTGAATTGAAGTTTCGATTCGATTTCTTAGATTTCGAATCTGTACAACTTTAGAGCTTGTCTCCAAAATCTTCAAAACTTAGCTAAGATCCAGACTATGTTTGTTTGGAATAATAAGAAAATCTCTGATGCATGTTATCTTTCTGACGGAGTTTTATCCTGAAGTCTCAGTATTCTGAAGTTTCAATTCGATTTCCTGGATTTCGAATCTGTATAACTTTAGAGTGTGTCTCCAAAATCTTCAAAGCTAGCTAAAGCTTAATTAACTACGATCAAGACTATGTATGTTTGGAATAATATCATGAAAATCTCTGATGCATGCTATCTTGCAGTTCAATCTGACGGTACCCACGATCAGTGATATTTGCACTGCTAAGGTAAGTTTAGGGTTAATAAGCCTTTTTCTTAACGTCTGGCGATATTTCAGTACAGCGAGAAAACGAAATAAAGAAAAGAACTATTATCAAACAGGTACTTAGCAACCGTGGCGAGAAATAAGCAACTTCTTACCAGTTGTCGTCAGTTCCCTCTCAGGTTTTGAGATTCCGCGAGGATGCTCGATCGGCGATAGCTTACGTCGTCGCAAATTCTTTCTAAGGCCAGTTTACGTAAAGTGCAGACGACCAAGTTCGATTTGATCGTTTCTATAAACTTTATCCGACTGAAAATCGAGGCAACATCTGTCTCAGTGAACCGACTGACAGTTCCAAGAAAACAGTATTGTTTACAATGAAATTCGCGGAAATTCAGTTTGCTTCCGGGAAAACTACAGTAGATCAAGGGACTTCCCGGGGGATCACCCGCACGACCTGAAATTAAGCACATGTGACATGATCGCCAAGGTCAACTAACGCTTCAAGTTTAAAAGATAAACAATCAATACACACGTACAAGTTTTTCTTGATAAACTTGTTGAAAAGAAAAGTTATTTTGGCAGAATCACGCAATTTTAAAAGCTTTCATGGCGTGAGCCCAGCAGTACTTAACTTAACACACTCAAGTCTTTGCTGAAAGAGGCAAAGTTTCTTTGTTCCAAATAGTCATTTAAACAACTAGCTAGTGGGAAATTCCGGCGAGAAGTTATAAAAACTATTCCGCATTCTCGAAGCGCTGGAAAATTACCTTCCGTTTCCGCGCGCTGTCGTGCGCGCTGTCGTGGTTTGAGTAACCTGGCCTTTTCATAAGACAACATGGCGGCATCAGCTCCACCAGCATATCACGACGTTGTTTCTTCAGACGAGGCGAGCTCGTTCAGAAGTGCGGTACCAGCTACTCAAGTGGCGCTACATGTTTCTTGCAGGTAAAATTTCATTGAGATTTAATGCTTTTTTCCTTTGAATACAAAGAATAATGCCTTGACATGCACGAAGCCTTGCACCCACTTTCAGTTGGAGTTTTCCGTTTCGTAAAGTCTTGTTGTTTTATTAGGAATCTTGCAGATATGGACGTGTTCTCAAAATCTGATCCAAGTAAGTTTGTGGACATAGAAAATAGTGTATGGACGTAACAAGATATTGAATAAGAATTTGGATTGTGACTTGAGCGAATATTTTCTGCAGCTGATTAAGCTTAGCACGTAAACATTGTCTGATGTTTTACTTTTAAGCTTGACTTCGTTCTTCGTTCTTCTTCTTAACTTCATTCTTGTTTCTTTTAACGTTCAAACTATACTTATAATCTAGAGACAAAGTGCAACGAGGATTTATAACTACATGTGCGTTGAAATTTTAACATTATGCATTTGAAAAGAGGCATGAAATGTTTATGGCAAAAGTGACTAATGATTTAAGACTTCTCTTGTTGTCCAGTTAGACATTTGGTACCAAAAATATTTAGCTTTCAGGTTCAAGTATTGTACAATTTAAGTTATTATTTTACAGTACAGATCCAGCAGGTAATTATTTCCAGTCTTAATATTTTTAATAGCAATGTTGAAGAAATGTAGTTAATAATTCAAGCAAAAACATGTGTTTGACCACAAGTCTCCAGAAAGTTAAAAATTAATCGAAGGGTTTCGTGCAAAAAGGGCTTATATCGCTTTTTGGGCCGATTTTAATTTTTTTAGGATCAAGCTGATTTTTGGCAGACTGACTTTTTTTGACATGAAAAGCATTGTTCCATAATTGTTTTTGTTGATTTGCACTTCATTTTCAATAAACAACGTATGCAAAAAACTCAGTTTTCTTTTTTAATTCAAGCAAAAACATGTGTTTGACCACAAGACTCCAGAAAGTTAAAAATTAATTGAAGGGTTTCATGCAAAAAGGGTGTATATTGTTTTTTTTGGCCGATTTTCATTTTTTTAGGACCAGGCTGATTTTTGGCAGACTGACTTTTTTTGACATGAAAAGCATTGTTCCATAATTGTTTTTGTTGATTTGCACTTCATTTTCAATAAACAACGTATGCAAAAAACTCAGTTTTCTTTTTTAATTCAAGCAAAAACATGTGTTTGACCACAAGACTCCAGAAAGTTAAAAATTAATTGAAGGGTTTCATGCAAAAAGGGTGTATATTGTTTTTTTGGCCGATTTTCATTTTTTTAGGACCAGGCTGATTTTTGGCAGACTGACTTGTTTTGACATGAAAAGCATCATTCCATAATTAATTTTGTTGATTTGTGCTTCATTTTCAAGAAATGAGGTATGCAAAAAACTCAGTTTTCCAAGGGCATCTTTTGGAGATCTTTTTGTTGAATGAAACACAAAATAAGCCTTTTGTTTCGCTAAATGATGAAGTCACCGAAGTGTGGCATTTGCTGCCAGTTGTTCAAACTGATACAAGTTTTATTATTCATATCATTATGTAATCCCTTACTGTTGCTTCCTTAGCGCAAGCAAATAAGGCACTGAACGGACCAGATGCAAGTTTGTTTTGTCGTGACACTGGTTCGATACGAGGTTGATTTTTTTTCTGGTCTATATTTCTACTTCTTTCAAAAATAGAAACATCTATTTAAAAAAACCGTGCTGTCGAAGCTGCTAAGTTCGCATCGCATTGAAATCCACCTTCAAAGGATTCGCTCTAAAAGATGCCGCTTAGAAAACTGAGTTTTTTGGCATATGTTATTTCTTGAAAATGAAGTGCAATAAGCAATAAGGGAACAATACTTTTTCATGCTTTTCATGACTCACTAGGGATTTGAATAAGAGGACCTATGTTCTGTAGATCATTTGACAATAGTTTTACTTTTTATAGTTGGGAATTAGAGGGCCACATAGTTTTGGGGAGATATAAGAGGGAAAATGAAGGCAGGATATGGGATGGCAGGACTTCTAATGGTGTGATATGGGATAAAAATATTTTGGTGGGAGAGTGATTTGCGTATTTTGACGGATGGGATGTGGTATGTCTAGTTTTAAAATTGAAGGCGGAATGCAGGATGAAAAATGGAAAATCACATGTTACAGATGTTACATGGAGAACTGCCACTCTAACCAGGCAGGATTGAGATAAACATTCTGACTGGGGCAGGATGGCAGGATTGAGACAAAAATAGTGATGGGATGTGGGAAATGAAAAAACCTATGTTGGACCCTTGACTTAGGGGTAAACGAGGCAACCCTAAATTTACAGGGGTGCAGTCTTTTGCGAGATTTATATATCAACAAGGGGAATGTTGTCAACTAGGAAGCTAGGGGTTATCTATTTGGGGACATTCTACAGGGACAATATCTAAGGGCTTATTATCCATGGGCAGGGGGGGGGGGGTCTGTCTATAGGTGGTGTAACTGCCAGCTTTTTCCAAATCAGAGTCGTGGGATTTTTGCCCTGGGAGGGTTTGGATCTTTGAAGAAGACTCGATCACATCCAAAGATGTATGGACATTTCTGAGGACTTCCCGAAGACTTCCAAGAGCATTTTGAACATTTTCTGATCCCACTCTTAGAATTTGTTTTTATTAAACATAACATTGTTGCGAGACTTTTTCCTTGAAAATAATGGAGAATTACAGGAAATGTACCATCACTTCTACAGAATTTCCTTCTCTTCCACTGGTTTTAGTTTACATACATGTATTCTTTGAAAGTGTGTAATTTAGGGCTGTAAAAGCTCAAGTCTTTTAGCAAGACATGACATTTTGGTCCGTAGCTTTAATTAGGTGTGAGATTAAAATTTTTGACTCAACAGTGGGAGACTCATACTCAAGGCTTGTGAGGATTGAAACCCGCAGCGTGCACGCTTGATTTGAAAAAAAAACAAACAATTAAAATGATCAACAAGAGGCCGCAAATGACCTTTGGAATGCAGATAAGTTGACCCAGGAGAAACTTTACACTGCCCAAAAACATGACTGCAAACAAAAGGGGGTGTGTTCCTAATTACGTGCTTTGAAAAGGTCAAAACCACCAGGAAGGTATAAGGTGGGCGCATCTCAATGATTATTGACAACTTTGGTTAACTATAGGGACTATCTGCAGGGAAACGTTCCATGGGTTTTTAGTCTCTGTGTTTTTATTTCAGTGGTGGTTATGTACACTCAAGCAATGGGAAGTAAAGAATGGAGAGAGGTAAATACATGTATCCATCCACTTCTTATTTGCAAATTGATTTAAAACCCTTTTTGATATCCAGAAGTTAAATGGTGAAAAGACATAATCTCATGATACACCATACTGCCCAAGCAAATAAGTATCCTTTCTGGATCAAAAATTGTCTTGATTGTAAAATTTGAAACTATCGTGAACTATCTTGGTGGTTGGGTGCTGGGAATGCTTGAATATTGCTACAGTAATTCTCCTTAACCTAGCCATGTTTTCTATCTCAGGCACACATGTTGTGTTACACTATTATTTAGAAAATACTAACATTAGATAAATGGTAGCTCTAGAAGAAAAGTGGAATGTTGTATGTAGTTGGAAACAAGGATATGAGTGTAAAAGCAAGATAACCACATTGAAGAAACACTGGAAATGTTTTAATTGCAATTGAAACAGGGACTTGAGAGTACTGTTTCTTATCCTCTGAGTGCTCTACAAGAGATCGTGTAAACAGTCGGAACTTCTTTCATATTTACTACTAGGGAAAGTGCTCACTTCAAATCATTTCTAATCTAGACTGAAAATATTCTACATCATAATATGGAGTTATGGAAATTTCTTCGGGGCTCAAAGTTTATTTTTGGCTTTGGGAGCACTTGTGCGACCAGGTGTAAATTTTACGTGCACTGCCGAAATTTTAGACGCAGAGTTAAACCTTTTAGGCGCACAGCTTCAAATACTTGGAGCACCTACTCCAAAAGAATACTTAAGGCTCCAAAAAGAGCGACTCAGGCTTCGTGTTGCAAACTGGGCCTATTCTAGTAGTATTGAACACAACAAAAATCATTCACCGTGATTTCTGACAAATATTAAATAGTAGTGTATGATGGGAACAGAAATCGAAACAACAAAGAAATGAGTGAAACACTGTGAATCACTGTGAATCGCCTTCCAAAGGGAATAGGTTGGTGATCCAAAGATAAAAATGAGGCAGTTAGTTGTAATTATTTCCCTGCTCATCCTATTCAATTATTCCATATTCGGGGGGAAATTTACTGTGAATCACTGATCAAGTTAAGCGGAGTGACACGATCCTAACTGCAGAAAATGTGTGATTCTCCCCAGAGCCTGCTACTTAAAAGGTCCTTCCAATTCTGCTGAATGGCGGGGTTGGTTCAGTGGCTTAGTGGTAAGGCATCTGACCGGTAACCAGGAGACCTGGGTTCGATTCCTGGCTGAACACATTTTCACTCATTTCTTTGTTTTTTTGATTTCTGTTCCCATCATACACTACTATTTAATATTTGTCAGAAATCACTGTGAATCGCCTTCCGAAGGGAATAGGTTGGTGATCCAAAGATAAAAATGAGGCAGTTAGTTGTAATTATTTCCCTGCTCATCCTATTCAATTATGTTTATATTTATATTTATCAATCGGAGTACGTTAACATGGTCAGGTGAGTAAGCACTACAGAAGTTGCACTGTACTTTGACTTGTAAGGCACGGTGGTGCGACCATACATGATTTTTTAGGCGCACAGCCAGAAATCTAGTCGCAAATGCGACCAGTAGGTCGTTAACTTTGAACCCTGTTTCTTGAAAAATCCACTAGCTTTGGACAAATTCTAAGGAAAATCCACTAACTTTGGATGAATTCTAAGCTTGTAGTTAAATTACTCTAAGTATATAGGCATTCCACTGAATTCATTATTTAAAATAATGTCATTTTTTTTTAGTTTGGGCGAACAGAACACATCATGAACACACTAAATCCAGACTTTGTCAAGACGTTTGTCATCCACTATTTCTTTGAAGAAATGCAGAAGTTACGCTTTGAAGTGTAAGTTAAATTGTGGAAATCAAAAAGAATATTATTCCTTATTATTAAGTTTGAAATTTGGAATGTGCATTTATGTTTATATACACATGTAGTCTAATTATTATCGCATTTTGATTGGCTCTTGGTTATGATCTGTTGGAGGACATCGGTATAGGTGATGTCATAAACACTTTTTTTGTTTCTTCATTTTATACAACAGATAGATTTCATGTTGCCATGCATCTGTTCCTTATCAGTATAAATCTACTAGCGTTCTGTCATGAATGCTTTGCTGATTGGCTACGCTACTCATTATCTGTACTATGGTAGATAGTGACTACCCTAGCAGTGTGTGCTGGTTAATGAACTGGTGGCCACTTCTTTGTGTTTTCGAAGTGTCTGTGAAGAGGATTTCTAAAGATAAAGTTTTGAATGACTAATAAATTTATATTAAAACAATTACATTATTCCCTCTTCATTTCTATGTGTGGTAGTTGACTCGGGCTGCCCCTTGTAACTATCACGATAGAAATCTCGAGCTCATATTCTTATATTTTAATAGATCACAGAAGACATCAAAATGTGGTCACGACATCAGTGACACACACGGCAAACAGCTCATGTGCCACTTTTTTGTTCTTACCACATTTTGACGTCATCTGTGTTGTATTATTTAAAAGATGCACAGCATCATGGAATCTAGCTTTATCTGTATTTTATCTTCAATTTAACCAATTTTGTTAAATTGAAGGTAAAATACAGATAAAGCTGAGTTTGACTGTAAGGATAACTCTTGAGCTCTTCAGTAGCACTGCTCATTTTGTTACAGGTCTGTCAGAGGCTTAACAGGAGTTACAAACATTTTGTAATCAATAATAAAATTTTAACTTTAACCAGGTTTGCTTTTATGTTTTTGCAGGTATGATATAGATAAAAATTCTCCCAAGCTCTCAGACCATGTAAGTAAACAATCAGTTAGAACTTTTAAACCTTTAAGACAAAATGAATTATCCTTGCATTGATCCTGCAGTGATTGGCACCCAATTTCTTCCCACCATTATCACTGCACTATCAACCATAGAGAGCATGAGAATTAATTACTAAATGATCACCAAAGGAAATTCATCTTGGCAATATGCTCTTGAATATGCAAATTCTCTCAACAAGCACTATACAAAGTGTATAGAGACCAGTAATGAGAATACAGTCAAACCTCCACTAACAGCCATCTCCCTACAACAGCCACTCAGGGGTTTCATTAGAAGCTGGCAACCGGCGAAAATCGCCGCCTACTTTGTCAGAATTTACCTCTTACCGCCGCCTACTTTGTCTGTATTATCACCCAAATTATTAAAAAAATCATCAGTTTGCCGTCTACTTTGGTTAGCTTAGACGGCTATTTCAAAACTTATTGAAAACCCTGGCCACTTTTTTTTTCTGTCCTGGCGGACTGTGAGGTCCATACATTTGTGACCCTATTTTGGAAAAGGTGGTTAAAGGTGAATTGTCAAAATGGCGTTTAAACGCCTTAAAACGAAAGTGTTGAAACCCATTTAAACGCTTTGGATACATGTTTAAACACTATTTCTGCGCGTTTAAACACCAGTGCAAAATTTTCTCTGTTTAATACTCCGATAATTATATTGTGGTTAGTTTACGAAGCTTTTTTCGAATGAAATTTGCTCATAAATTAGCGGTATTGTTGTGTTTGATTGTGACGAGCGATGTTTCCGATTAAATTAAATTTTCCTCGATTGTGGCTGGAAGAAAGTGAAAAGATTTGCAACTATATATGGTTCGTGTTTGTGTTGGACAAATTTGATCTGCATTCGAGACGTTGGTTGCAATTGAAAGAGACATTACAAGCTCATTCTCGTCAGGATTTTTAAATGAAGGAAAAGCTAAAGAAAGAGATAAGCAATAACAAATGTGTTTTAGGCTAAGGTTGTAAATTCCTTGATTCTATTTAGTAAACATACCACTTAAGATGAGTCCTTTTTATCTCAGTTATCCAAAAAGAGAGGTATATATGTATATATGCAGCAAACATTTGTAACGGGCAGACTTCGCCTTCGTCGCGTACATGTACATGTGCACTGTAATTTGACGCGAACGTACTAGTATCGAGAGTGCGTGCGAACGATCACGAACCCGATTTCTGTCTCAACAATTGCCCATTTTTCGAGGGGAATATGCAAGTTTCTCAATTCACGCCGAAGTTTTCCACAATTCTTTTGCGGAATGCAACCACCTAAAACTGCACATTTTTGAGCAAAAGCTATTGGCAACTGAACAAAAAGGGTCTGCCTAATGTGCGAGCCAGCGAGCCATGCGAGTCATGCGAGCCAGAGTGCGAGTCATGCGAGCCACAGTTTTAACGTGAAAAAAAATATTAAATAACGAATATTATCATCCAACTGCCGCGACTACCGTCCAAATAACAGTACAAATATACAGCGATATTGTACAGTTATTTGTACAGTAGAAAACCTGTTTGCCGTACAGGTCAGCGTGCGCACACAATACTGTCACACTCTCCCTAGCCTCTTTCACTGATAAATTTATTTAAATCTCTTTACTAGATGTTTGGTGTGTAGTATCGCTTTATATTTTCACTCGTAGTTTGTATTTTGACTGCCCTACAGGCTCGTCAAAATACGACACAACTTGTAAAAATATACCGCGATACTACACACCAAAACATCTTATAAGATATATATCAATAACGCTGTATAAAAAAATAACACTGTGTTATAATATATACATGATTCGAGTTACATTAGTTACATGTAGCGACGGTTTTAATTTCATAGATGAGTCTAAAAAGTGAATATATTTAAGTGCGTGACCGCATTTATTTCGTTTTATTTATTTATTTATTTATTTATTTGTCTATTTATTTAGTTTTTTTTAAGATTTTGAATATTATTTTTTGAAAGGAGTGCAAATTGCGAAGAAATCTAAGTAAAACGATTTATCCATTGGCATAGTCAAGGTTCAGATACTGACATCAATACTGTATAGATTAGATAACACTATCAAAGTCACGCATTCTTTGTAGCCTTTAGAACGCGGTGGAGACAGAGACGTTCTTTGTTGTTCTTTGTGTTCTTGTTATTGTTGCTGCTACTCACAGCTTGTTCACAATTTCCCTTCAATTTTAAAAAGTACAGTAGAATCCCGATGTTTTGGAGCCCCCGATTTTTAAACTTTCTATTATTCGAATCAATCTTTTGGTCCCATTAGCAAAAGAGAGTCAAAAAAAAGTTAGGAGAAATTTACCCTCATCCCTATATATATCTCGAACCATTTTTCGTTTCTCTGGGAGGTTCGAGAAATCGGGAATCCATTGTATATACAAGTCGAACTGACTTACTTTATTTTATTTATTTTATTTATTTTTCATTTTTCATTTTTCATGACTCGCATGACTCGCAACCTGGCTCGCATGGCTCGCATGACTCGCACCCTGGCTCGCATGACTCGCATGGCTCGCTGGCTCGCATATTAGTACAACTCGAACAAAAAAGAATGGACAAGGAGAATTGGGGGCGATAATTGAATTAATCCCGGCTTTTATTACATCTTCTGTAGGAAGCTTAAGCGAGAATAATTTTGTGAATATAGGAGAAACTTTTTCGTGGTGCATGAAATGCGTATTTTTATTTCTCACGAATTGTGAAAGGAACTTTCTAATTTTCGTGAAACGTGATCTAAACTCCCTGTTTACAACCGTCTTCGATGACCGTGCCGAAACAATTGGCGATTTTTTTGTTTATTTCATGCCGCTCGCAAACGCGAAGACACATTCTTTTTATGTGAGATATTAACCGTGGGAGCAGGCAAATTTTATTGGGTAGTCGATTAATATGACCAATTATTCAATCTGTTGAGTTTGCTTGGAGCAACAGAACAACATAGTAACTGAGAGACAGCAATGCAAGGCAACACGGTTAGCCGATCCAAATCAGCCTTGATGGATACAGAGTTTGTTTTGTTTTCGTGTGCTGACAGCTTGCAACGCTGCATGAAATAGTAAACTTCTTTCAAATAGAAAAAACTGTGGTTCTCCTTTGCATTACAAGCATTATGCTGTGAATTACAGTTTCGGCCCTCTGTTTAACAGGGGAGAAAATTGAAATGTAGTTAATACTTGAAACTCGAGACACTCATCTGTCGCCGTGCATGAATTGAATCGATCACATGGAGAAACGGCCGTCTCCGCGTGATGCAAATACTTCACAAGACAACCAAAGAAAGACACAAACACACAGGTAAATCACTTAGTTTTATGCCATAAATATGAACAGGCTAATTAAAGCACAAAGGTTCCCTGTGATATCGCAAAGTGAAAGTCACACTCATTCCCGCGTGTTGCAGAATTGTAGCAGATTGTACCTACGTGCAAATATTTTCGACAAGAAAATTAGCAACACATTTCTTTTCGTAAATTGCATGAAGTTACGTTGGCGTATTCTCGGAAATGGTAATGTAAAGTGTATTGTGTATTGTCGCTGAAGACTCGTGCATTTGGCTCACTGTATAGACCATAACTTACACTACATTTTTAGTACGATATTAAGAAGCGTTCATATCATTATTTTGTATTTTCACCAAAACAGTAAATTTCCACTTTGACTGAGAATGATGGCGAAAATAAGTTTTACATACCATCCAGTAAACCAGCTTGGCATAATAATTCTAATAACGCCATGATTTCAAAAGGCGTGGGAACGATAATGCTGAATAATCTGTCACAACAGCTTTACTGTTAAATAAATTATTGCGTTTAAACGCTCATTTAAAGAAAACATTCGCCTAAGGAAAAACGCGTTAAAACATTTTGTAAACGGGTTTAAACGTTTTTTTAGCCCGTTTAAACGGTGTTTAAACGCGTTTTGGTCTGAAACGTGAATAAACGCGTTTTTCTCTTTTCTCCTTTAACCACTTTTTCCAAAATAGGGTCACATTTACTCTAACTTTAATTAACCTCTCCAAAATGGCCACCTCTCCACAAGGGCAATGGCCAATAAAGTGCATCCTAACTGCCAGTAGAGTTTGAAACTAACTAAAGATGATTTACTGTCCATACAGTCATGTAGTTGTTACTACAATTAGCCTCAGACATCTCTCTTTACACGATTAGTTTATCCTCTGTGGGAGTTATAACAAAGATCTCATCCTAGGAATATCATATTGTAACTGATAAAAGTAACTCTAAAATGACTTTTGCAGTCTCTCACTTTGGCTACAGTGTAACTTCTCTGTGCAAGAAACACCCAGTAGGAAACATGATTGAATCCTATCTACATTTCCATCCATCTCACAGAGAATTAAGAGTGATTGTTACTCTGCAATGCAAGGAAACACCAACTGAGATCACTGTCATTGTCATCATCACCATCACTGCCCTTTGTGTCACTAGCATCTTAAAACCGCGGTCAAGATCTCACAGCATTGTTCTTTGCACCAGTAGGCTGTGCATAGTCTTGCCAAGTTTTCACATTTTTAAAAAGGTTTCTGTATGCCAGTTTACTTGTAAATAATAGTTTAAAATCTTCTAATTCTCCTTTTTCAAGGATTTTATTGGAGCTGTTGAGTGCACATTGGGATCAATTGTTGGAGAGTTTGGTGGAAAGCTTCAAAAACCCTTGATGTAAGTTTGCTCATTCACCATTTTTGGTTTTTCAAATTCCTCTGTTTGTCCAGGCAGAAATGTTATTAAATACTTTCCTGGTAGTCATGTCTTGAATCAAAACTGAAGAAAAGACTTAGAAGGAAGTCACAGTGTATGATTTACATATCTTTCGTATGGAACTTTAGATTTGAGTTTGAGTATGAAACTGCAAACAAGAACAACTTTTAAGTTCTAGTTTGCAGGCTTCACATAATCACATCACAAACCAAACTCATCCCATGAGCTACCTAAAACCAACTTGAAGATCGAGGGCTCTGAAAATGTCGATAGTGTGGAATTTGAAAATCATAGTTCTACTCAATCTTGTACCAATCTAAAGGTCCCTAGTGTGCTTGTACTCTAGATCAAGTTGCTTAAGTTTTAATTAGCATTTGCTGGTTTCACTGTATGTGCCCCTCCTCTTTGACAAATTGTTACTATAAGGAAACTTGACAAAGTGACTAAATTTAAGAATTATTGCAGTTTTTAAAAAACTACATTCTCTAGGATCATTATAATTTTTTATGGCATGAATATTTTTTCACTCTAGAAATTCAAAGCTTAAGAAGCCTGGAACGATAATTGGTATGTTAACTATTGTTTGGATTGTTTCGTTAATCAGGGTATAGTAGTTGTCATTTGCATCAAAACATGATCAGGTCACAGAAAAACATGACCTTTGTGAAATGAGTACTGTATGTCTATTCATACTTACAGTAGGAGCAAATGACAGCAATTTTAAATGCTTGCATTCCCTAGTGTAGTAAGTTGTCATTTGCATCAAAACATGATCAGGTCACAGAAAAACATGACCTTTGTGAAATGAGTACTGTATGTCTATTCATACTTACAGTAGGAGCAAATGACAGCAATTTTAAATGCTTGCATTCCCTAGTGTAGTAAGTGCTGTCAAGTACCACATACATGTATTTGGTACGTTGCTGCAAATATGGCTATTAAATGACTTCCTTACAGCTTTTACCACAGGACGTTAGGGAGTTTAAGAAAACCATGATGGCCACGTCAATGGGAACATCGCTAAACAGAAGATTTAATGAGCAATACAATGGCTGTGCACATGCATTATAATTCTTGGTACATTTCTTCGCCGTCCTCTGCAAAACAACAACATGAAATGACCAAATTCTGCATTGTCTGGAGAACGTGACCCACAACAGCAAATTTGTGTAATTCCTATTTCAAATTTATCACTGTGTTCCAGACTTAGGTTTGAGATAGTTTTATAGTGATATACAAGGTAAATCACTTTACAGTACCACGAGATTTGTAGGTAAAATATGAATTCATTTTTTAATCAACATTTTCCTCTGTGTCGCCGTTGCGAGTACTTAAACTCCCTAATGTGATCTTGAGGCCGACATGTAACCAAATATACCACTTCCCCTCTTGTTATGAGGGCTGTGAAGTGGCCTAATGGTTAGTGCACTGGACTACCAATGGAGTAGTTCCAGTTTGAGGAATGGCTAGGGTTTTGTAAATATATGTTTGGGCAAAACTTTACTTTCGCTGTGAGTGCCTCTCTCCACCCAGGTGGATAAATAGGTACTGGCAAACAGAATTCTGTGGGGAAAGGGGTCACCTGACCTGCTATGGATCCCATCTAAGGGAGTAGAAATGCTCTCCTACTGCTAGTAAGCTGCTCCATTGAAACTGAAGATCAGCATTGACCCAAATGGGCCACTATGCTCAAATCCAGACTGTAACTTGTTTTTAATTACTTCTTACTCATTGCCTGGGATAGATACACACAAGCATCACTTTTGTTTTTGTTTTCACAGTGACTGCTGAAGAACTCAGTGATTGCAAAGTAAGTTACGTTTGATTGATTTTATTTTCCCAGTCAAATCTTGCTTTATAAGCCAAGGCAAGTTCCATTGATCATAACTTGAGAACAATCTTATTCCATCTATAGGATGTGGTAATACTTCAATTTAAAGGCCACAAGCTTGACAAGAAAGACTTCTTTGGAAAGTCAGATCCTTTCTTAGTGTTCTACAGATGTAATGAAGATAACAGGTTGGTTAATAGAAACTACAAGATAAAGAAACTGGGACAGCTACTGTTCAGTGCAATTTTTCACAAACTTGGATAATCGGTTTTACAGAAACTGTCCTGGATTGTTGTTATGACAGAAAAGGTGTATGGCCTGAGGCACTTCACTATGATTTCTGGGTGGGGTATAAGAAGACAGGAACCTGGTGAGAATAAATTGGTGATGGGAGGGGACCAGAGGAAGGGGAAGAAAGGGAAGAGAGCAGAATTGTTGAATGAACTGGGAGAAATAGAGAAAAGAATAGCAGAAAGGCATTGATAATGAATAGATTGCAAAACAAAAAGCACAAGACGGCAGGAGTCATTGATATAAATAAGGGAGGGGTATGGTATGGTATGAGCTGGGAGTAAAAGATTTTGGAAGCAGAAAATTCAGACCTCTTTTCTTCTCCCCCCTCACAACAAAAAAACTCAGTCTATAACATGTGATTTGGTCCTTAGGACAAGACATTGCATGGTAATTAAACAAATCGGACACCACATCTACGTATCTAACGTTAAATTATAAGTAAAGCACCCTTTCAATTTTTTTTCTGTTATTTCCAGTTATACTGCAGTTCACAGAACAGAAGTTATCAAAAACACATTGAATCCAACTTGGAAGCCATTTACTGTACATGCCAGGGCACTTTGTAATGGAGATTATGATCGGTAAGTACCATACATAATGATTTTTATTGTGTAACAATAATTAAACATACGTTACTGAATGAACTGAATGCAAATGTTTTAAAGCTTTTACTGGGATAAGCAGGTTTGGCTGACAAAAAAAACGTGTTTTATGGTAAAGGGTATTTTTTTCGAATTCCACTTGTTGCCTTCCTCGTCTACTTTAGGTGTGGTCGCCTCATAGTTAGTGCACTTGATTCCAGATTGAATGGTCCATGTTTGAACCATGATCAGGGACAGCATGTTGTGTTCTTTTACTCTCATAGTGCCTCTCACCACCCATGTGTGAATGGACTGGCAAATTTGATGTTGGGGGTAACCCTGGGATGGACTAGCATCCCATCCAGGGAGGAGTAGAAATATTCCTAGTCGCTTCATGCTACAGAAACCAGAGATAAGCGTCAGCCTGATGGGCCACTTTAATTGGCTGGTTAATTACATTAACAGACTTTACCTTTACCTTGCTCATCTTTACTTCTTGTATCAAATTCTTGCCCATGACTTTTCTCATCCATGGTTATTGAACTCTGTAGATGGCATCATCTTGAAGTTGTAAATTAAAGTGTTTAATGCTCGTTTTGAGAATTTGTTTTTACTTTTGTTCTGTAAGTTGATGCATTCATGTTGTATAATTCCTCAGGTCCATCAGAGTGGAATGTTATGACTGGGACAGAGATGGGGGGTGAGCTGATTCCTTTTAAAACACATTTTTGAGCAACAATAAGATTTTTGACTCATTACAAAGACATTAGCAAATATCATTGTAAAATTATATCCTAATTTGCTGAGATTTCTATGATACTTAATTTTACTTTACCTAAAATAAATAATATTTCTGGTATCATATTAAGTCTTGTTTATTTTGAAACTCACTCCTTGCACTGGGGAGTGAAAAGCTTCTATGAGTGACAATATTGTGGGTTCTCTGCAATCAGCTGTTGCACTCCAGGGTAAAACCCTTATTTTGATGAAGGAAAGACTGTCTTATCAGTTACCAAGGTTTTTCTTGATTGATAAATTTGTTGTTTCAGGCACGACTTGATTGGAATATTTTCCACAACCATCAATGAGCTAAACTCAAGTCGTGGAATGACATTTGAGGTAAGCAACTGGTTGCAGTGCTTTAATGTGTGAAGAACAGTCTCTAACATAAAAAAATTGTGCACCATTCATTTGATTACCGTCAATGGAAACGTATCTGTTGTGTGAACAATTTGTTTGAAGTGTTCCTAGTTATATGTATTCTAAATGCTTTTTGAATTTCTTGAGTAGAACTTTGTTGATAAAAAAGGGAATTTATTTTTGAACTCATATGGACTTTTAAACTAAAAAGTCTTGTACTTTTTTTATCATATGAACTGAGCACTTTTCACTTTTTGTTCATAGGCCATAAATCCGAAGAAACAGGCGAAGAAGAAAGGATACAAAAACTCAGGCACGGTCAGTGTTTAGACTGTAATACTGTCACCAATAACAACAACAACAACAACAACAACAACAACAACAACCAATAACAATTACTAAAACAAATGCATGTTGTCGAAGTTTAAAATTTCAACACACACCATTTCCAGAACACGTAAGAAACACGCAAGATTGATGTCGTGAAATTTTATATTGGTGTTTATATTACTGAACCTGAACTTGTTGACATGTAGCTCCATGGAGTGCCAGTGGTCAAACATTAGAGCACTCAAAAGGCTAGACACTTCTGTAACATAATATGCGTCTGCTCAACAGAATGACTTTTTGCTGAACCTGTAAATTTGTCTTTGTTGTTTCAGATTTCCCTTATGCAATGTAGACTGGAGCAGCAGCCTTCATTCTTAGATTTCATTAGGGGAGGGTAAGCTGTCCTTTTTGACTTAACTAGACGTTCAGCGAGTTTGTTTTTGCAGTGTTTTAGTTGTTCTTGGCACTGCTACAGTTTCTTAGGAGAGCTGCCTGTCAGCTAAACTACTAATTAAAGTACTGAAAAGGTGTTAACTTTAATACTGGTTTAATTAATACCTCATTTATTGGTCTGGCTAAGGTGGCTGGGGTGGGGAGAAAGCTGTATCCATCGGGTGAAACATGGGGTATGGGGTATATACACGGTAACTATGTTACTCCTGTGTCTATTGCAAAGATATATGTTTGTTTTAGAAAACGATATCACCACTTTTTCCATAACTTTTGTTCTGATTTTGAGGTATTTAAATCTGTTTTTTTTTCAGAACTCAGATAAACTTTACAGTAGCCATTGACTTCACAGCTTCAAATGGTAATTAGATGATTGTTTTATTCCCAACTGTGACAAACATATTTTTTTGTCCTTACTATATATCAATAAAATCATCAACTCATATGCATTCATACACAATCTGAGAACTAACACATAAAGAAATCTCTAACAAGGCAGTCAGTACCTAAAGGCTGGTTTCCATATGATCGCAGACGATCGCAGACGATCGCAGACGATCGCAAAGAGAGTTGTTTCCATATAATCGCAGACGATCGCAAGCGATCGCAGAGCCGACTGTTGCATACATTTCGGACAGCGGAACTGTCAAAATTACACGCGCGTTGTGCTGGCGGGAAAATCGCAGCAAACAATATGGCTGACGTTGAGGAGGAAATTTTGCTGCAAGCAAATTTATTCCTTCTTTTTGTCAACCTATTTTGAAATTCCCTTGGCACTGCATCTCGCCCCGAGCCAGAAGGTAGCGTTTTCAATCGCTTCAGATAACGACCACGAGCAGTTCTTATGTTGCGGAATTTGACCTCCGCCTCAGCCGCTGATAAATTAAATTTCTCCCCGATTTTTTCCCAGTAGTTAGCCTTTTTGTTTTTGTCTTTGAAATCTTTACTGTTACGGTGGTAAACGCACTGATATCACGCAACTTCCTCCATAAATTTCTCGTTACTAACGTTACCTTGTTCAACGCCAGCCATGTTTACAACAAATAAGCGGTTGCTTTCTTGCAAAGAAGCGTTGAATCATGAGTCGGAATTCAAAATATTATGGGATACGTTTTGATCGCAGATCGCAGAACTTTGGTTTCCATATGATCGCACGATCGCAATTAATCGCAGACGATCACAGACGATCGCAGACAATCGTCTGCGATCGTCTACGATCACGATCGCAGGATTGCAGACGATCGCAGAAGTGTGTTTCCATATGATCGCAGACGATCGCAAAACTTTTTGCGATCTGCGATCCGCGATCTGCGACCGTCTGCGATCATATGGAAACCAGCCTTTAGAGTGTTTTCACTCACGTAGCCCACACCCGTGTTTTCACTCATGTAGCCAACACCTGTGGAAATTGATTGACCAGAACAAAAGGAATTGTTTGCATCAGAAAAGAGTTCAACTCTTTTCTTGGTACTCCAGCATGGCTTGTGTTTTTATTGTCCTGTAGCACCAATATGGCTGACATGACATCATGTGAAAACACTCTATAGAGTGTACAGTGATATTCATAGTTTTACCACACTGTCACACACAACAGAGACACACAAGTTGTAATGGTCAATTTCTTTCTATTTATCATTGGCAATACTGCATCTTGTGCATTTGACTTAAACTTCTTTTGTTTCAAGGTGACCCAAGAAATGCCAACTCATTACATTACATCAACCCCTATGAGCAGAATCAATACGTAAAAGCCCTGACAGCTGTCGGTAGAATTTGTCAGGATTATGACACGTGAGTTCTGCCTCATTTAGAATCTCAGCATATAGTAGGAAAAATTATACCTGTTATAGCAATCATATCTATAGTAGCACAGGCCTTTCTGCGCCTTGCAGACCTATAATAGTTTCCAGTATAAAAATTCTGCAATACAGCTCCACAGCCTTAAGGGCTGACTTTCACTAACAATGGAATCGGAGTCAGAGTTGGAGTCGTAAGAACACTTATGACCAAGTGAAAATCAAGAATTGGAGTCATAAGCTCATATGAATTGTAGCGGGAAGAATCAGAGCTTTCCATAATTTCCTTTGGAGTACACTCATGACTCTGTTGCTTACGATATGGTGAAAACTAGGACAAACCAAACCAGTTTTGCCTCGTGATTGGTTTATTACAATGTAGATTCTGCTTCTGCTTCTGACTCCAACGGTCTGGTTTTCACAAGATCATAAGCAATGAAGTAAATAAGCAGAATTGGTATTCTACTTCGGCTGGTTTGATTGGTCATTTGCCTTTGCGCTTCTTATTACGCCTCTGACTATGTCCCTAGGGAAAACATGCACGGTACCTTATGTAAACATAAAGATTATGTCTTCTGCACACATTACAGTCCCATGATTTTAAAGGCTGCAATGATCTTTTCCCTATTGAAAAACCCAAACAATAGCTGGAGATTTTGCTCATGCCAAATTAGATATTAATATTTTCCTTAATTTACCTTGTGTTGTGTTATTTAGCGATAAGCTGTTTCCAGCATTTGGTTTTGGTGCTCGTCTGCCTCCAAACTGGCAGATTTCACACGAATTTCCCTTGGTGAGTGGCAAATGTTCCTCGCCTTTGTTTGCTTATTAAAGTCATAGATCTCTTGTGATGTTCAAGTTACGTGTATGTTTCCTAGAAAGCGTCTCATTTTCATGTGGATGTTGTTTATTACTGATGAAAGTTAGTCAAGAGTATTGTAACCAAAAGGTTAAGGACAGTAGAATCTTTATTTTTCAACAACATGGCTTAAATTTTCATTGTTAATTTTTTTAGAATGGTAATCTTCACAATCCAATGTGTGAAGGAATAGATGGTGTTACAGCAGCTTATTATCACAGTATACAGAGAGTGCAGCTCTATGGTAATGAACCATGTCCATCAATCTGTAGGGTCCTTCCTGTTCTTAAAAAATTAAGATTCTTTCAGGCCTTTCAATTAACTTTGTAAATCTATTGGGTCATGTTTAGTTCATGGTTACTTAATATATAGAGGAGTAACTATAATTGGAAAAAAGTATGAAAGGTTTGAATTGTTTTGTGTTCAATTAATGGCTATCATTTGACATTATTTTATTCATTGCAAGTCAGTATTTTCTTAACATTTCAATGCATGCACACATTTTTCTGTAATGCAAATAAATTCATAGAAGAAATAAATTACCACTGGGTTGCATCGTTTAAATTTTACAATTTTTTATTCAACCTGTCTTCTGATCAAAGTTGTTATATATAGGAATCTCTTGGCTAGGATAAATAACTTAAGGCTTGCAATTCTCAAATCTACTTGCCCATGTGATGTACTGTTTGGCATCTCCTTGCAACTGAAAATATAAGTCACCAGGCTTGTAACTTTGTAAACCTACTTGCCCATGTTTACCAACACACTTTAGATGTATTAGCTGGTTCACATTTACAACTGAACTGAACTGAATTTTATGGAACAAGGCAAGGATAGATATCTCTTGACCGGTATCAAAAATCACTTGGGCTAGTGACTTTGTAAATATACTGGCTAGTCCACAATTACTAATTGAACTGATGTTGCAGGTCAAATCTAAGTCAAATGTAAAACAATAATTGAAGGTCTCATTTTGGTAACAGCAGCTATAAGTAATAATTATTGTTAGAAATGATCGGTAAATGATGTATTTTTTGTAGGTCCCACAAACTTTGCACCCATAATAAATCAAATCACAAGGTAGGCTTTCCTTTTTTTCTGTATACAACCTGTACATACACTCAACTTGAAAGTCTTTTGCAACTGTTTTGCATGTCACAGACATTTTTATTATTCCAATGTCGCCTTTTGAAGCTTGATAGCAGAGTAAACACACAACATATACTAAACTCCAAGACTATTGGAATGATTACAGAGAAAGAATTTCCTCTTTTACTTTTTTTTTTTTACTTAAACACATCTGTTATTGTTTTCTGCAGAAGCATCTAGGCTTGTCAAGGGGAATTACAATATTACAATTTTTACTTCATCTATTCAGGCTCACATACAAACACACACACAAATAACACACACAAATTGCACTGAAAACAATGAGGTAAGCTTCTTGATTATCCAGCGGGAAGCTTGCCTTAATTTCTGTCATCACTTAAAGGACTTGAATAATGACACAGGACTGGTGTAATTTTTAAAATAATGTGTATTAGCCACTCAGCTGTGTTCTATTGGAAATTTGTGAATTTGATTGGTTCTCTCTTTATTTTCTATTCGCTGATAGACAATGTTTGCGCACAGGCTGCTCTTGAAACTGGAAATTGTTCTTAAATTTAGGCTTAAAAATACACACCCTCGTTTCCTATGAGCGATAGTCTTCTCAACTACACTTCATTGACTATACGCTCATACTGTACATGTAGAAACTTGGATTTGTAGTCTTGTTGTTCATGACTAAATTGCAGTAAATTTGATACATTGTTTGTTAACATTTTATTAATAGGATAGCAACTGCATCACACAGAGAAAAACCTGGAGAAGAGTAAGTGCACTAAACCCTGATATCAGCAAATGAATTCTCCTAGCTTGTCTCTTTAAAATTCTTACTGGTTGGGAAAATGTAATGATGCCTGGAGCCTTTTAGCCCTAATCTCAATGTTATATACAATTTGTACACTGTACCTTAAAGCTACATTTCTTATGAAGTGTTTTGCACCAGGCACACTTTTTAGAGCAGGTACAGAAGGTGTTTTGTCTGTGTTGCTCTCTAATCTGTTCTGTTCCTTTTCAGATATTTCGTGCTACTCATGTTAACTGATGGAATCATTTCTGACATGGCACAGACAAAAGAGGCTATTGTTACAGTAAGACTTAAAAACATTATAATACATGTGTACCTGTATGGTCATTGTTATCTTGGATCCAAGGTTAAGGCAAAGGCCAAAGCAAAGAAGCAGCTGCTATTTAGTGTAGCCAATAAGAGAACAGCATTTGTGATAGAACGCAAGTAGATTTATACTAAAGTTTTATTAGTATAAATCTACTAGCGTTCTATCATGAATGCCATCCTCTGATTGGCTATGCTACTCGCGTTCTATTCTGAGATAGATAGTGAGTAGCATAGCAGCGTGCGCTGGGGGCCGCTTCTTTGTGTTTTCGAAGTGTCTGTGAAGAAGATTTAGGTGAAAGTTTTGAACAACTGGTAGATTTATACTAAAACAATTAGATTATTCGCTCCCAATTTCTATGCGTGATAGTTGACTCTGGCTGCACCCTCGTCAACTATCATGTGATAGAAATCTCGAGTTCATAATCTAATTGTTGAATAGTGCACTGCACCATTCATAATGGTGCGATGCACTGTTAAACCCTAGGTCTAAGCTTGAGGATAAATTTAGTGGACGCTTCTCTCCTTGATTTGGGTTCACGACTTTCTTTAAGGTGAGGTTATTTTCTTCTCCTATTTATAGGCAGCTTCTCTCCCCATCTCTATTATTATTGTTGGTGTGGGACCGGCAGAATTTGATGGTAGGTTTGTTTATGGTAGTTTTTTTGTAAAGTGAAATAATAGTGGTATCATTCTTATGCAACTTGAACATCATGATGATACTTATATGTAATTGCACTTGAGCTATTAACTTGTTTATTTTCACTAAAAACACATCATTCACAGATTTTGTTGGATTTTCATCAACAACTTGCAAGATTTACAATCATGTACATGTAGAATCAACTATTACAAAGTCTAAGTTTATTTTCTACTCCTCTGGCAACTTGCCACCCATATTACAGTGTAATTTCATTAGTTATTACGATTCTCCTATCTGCCAGGATTTGGTTTCACCTAAGTTAATTGTAAGGTTAACTTAGATTAGAAGTCAACCAAGGTTTCCATCGTCTCCCGTAAATACACTTCCCTCTTTTGTTATATCGTGGATTGCATGTAAGCTTGAACACGTCATAAAAAACATGATCTAATTGGCTATGATATGTTGTCTTGTCTTGTGTTATCAAATTGTTTTCAAGAAATAATTATGAATGAAACATCAAATCAGTCAATCAACCTTGATGTAATATATCAAACACGAGAGACAGTGTTTTATTGGGATATCCAAATTCCGAGAAGATAGTTGAAAGTATGACGTGCAGCAGAGTATTTTGACGAAATTTGAGGTGTTTGGATAGCTGAGGAAACAGTCTCGAGTGTTTGATATATCTTCTCAATCGAAACAAAAATTAAGTAGTAAACGGAGAAGTAAAATTGTCAAAATCTATGCTAAATATTAAGATAGGGTTGTGATTTTCTTTGTTTTAACTTGATGAATTATTAATGAGTTTGAGAAGTGTGCTTAGACTGTTTCAAGGTTGGCATATTTTCAGACAATATTTGGTACCCTTAATTTATTGTTCTTTTTTGTTTTTAATGACAGCCATGGAAGAACTTGATGGTGACACAGTCCGTTTGTCGTCACGTGGGAGATATGCAGAGAGAGACATAGTACAGGTAAAAAAGCCATCAGTTTAAATGTTAGCTACTTGTTAATATCATAAAAAATTACTGTAGACCTGCACATCTTTTGTTTTGAGAAGGATAAAGCTGTGGTAATAAAATATATCATTGTGGCTTCCTCTTGGCACACTTTTCTTGTGAGCAAATACTGAGCTGTTATCACTGTTATCATTGCTTGTATCGATTAAAACTTGCACTTCACAAGAGTGGGCATGTTAAATAGCAAATTCAAGTATAAGCACCTGAAGAATGTAAATACAAACTGTAATAACTGTAACAATACAAGCATTTCATTTGGCATTAACTTGCACCATGGTGATATATGTATTTGCCTTGCTGCCTTGCATTTCCTCTGCTAGCTACCGCCAACTGGCTTTATTGTCACGTAAATGATAGCATAAATGATATTTCTTCGTCCTCGTCCTCGTCTGAAGTCCTTCCCCCGCTCACGTATCTTTCTTTACTTCCTTCTCCTCTTTCTTCAACTTCTACTCTACCTCCTCCTTGTCCTGGTCCTCTACCTCTTCATACTCTTCCCCTCTTCCTCCACGACCCCCTTTTCCATCACCTCACTTCATCTTTTCACTGCTCCTGCTTCTGCACAGGAAAACAAAGTTGACACTAAGACTACTGAAGTAAGATTCTTATTTTGTGGTCTCATACTGTGATTGGTAGGAAAGGGTCAAGCGGTCTCAGCTCAAAGTTTTTTCCCATTGTTTTTTTTTTCAGTTTGTCCCATTCCGAGATTTTCAAACCCATGGCACATTAGGTCCAGACTTGCTCACAAAAGAAGTGTTGGCAGAAGTCCCGGATCAACTGCTCTCATACATGACAAAAAATGCCATAAAACCAAAGCCACCTCAACCAATCTCAGTTGACAGCATTATGCCAATCATGCCCCACTCAGCCAATCAAACTGCCCCATTTGCAACCAATCAGAGTACACCATATCCTCTCAATCCGAGTGTACCTCCTTTTCCAGCCAATCACAGCATTCCTTATCCCTTTAACCAGGGAGCACCATACCCAACAAATTAGATAGTGAATTGTTTGTGAGTTTTTCATGTAGCATGTTTTAATTAAACATGCTAGCTCTTAACAACATACAGTGGAACCCCGCCTTACGGTCATCTCGTTAATATGGTCACCTCGTTATTATGACCACTTTTTGTTGTTCTGGCAAAACCCCCATATATTTTCTTATAAGAAAACCCCATTGATATGGCCAATGGTCACATTCTAAAATCCCAACCTTTGTAATCCTTTTTTAGTGGCTACTCGAACTAGTTATGTTTATCCCAGTTCTGGTGTTAATATTGCATGAACTGATTAAAAAGTTATATTTGCATTTCGGATGCGTAATTTAAAACAGTTAGTTAAGAGTGCAGTCAGTTAATACTACCAAATTTTCATGGCCCATTGGCAACCAGATTAATGGGGTTCCACTGTACCAGCTAAAGTGATAAACACAGAACAGAGCGGGATGGAGAGAGATCCTAAAAGTTGTATATTCCATGTGGTGAAAGGGTTTTAAAGAAGAAAAGAAGGCATTTAACATGCTCTGGTAATAGAAATCAAGTTCAAAAAAAAAATTCTTCTTACTGGCTCACGTATTTTTTTTGTTATCTTTGTGAATGTGGTGGTACTTTAGTATCCCTTTTAAGTTGTAATTTTGATAAATTCCATCATTTGTCTGCTTGACAATAATGTGTTGCAAGGAAAAGTTCAGTGTCGATCACTGTGTGAAATTTATAAAACGCCTTCCTCATTGGATTGAAATTTTTCCCCTATCATTTTCTCCTCTCTCTCTCAAGCTAGTATTCTCATAAATTGTGTGAAAAGTAGTATTTCTTCACTCCATCCCGAATGAAAAGAAAAAGTAACAAAATTTACTTTAAGGTCGGCACACACGAGGGGACTAATCCCTGCGACTAGTCCCTGCAACTAGTCCCCTGAAGAGTTTACACGAAGGGACTGGTCGCAGAGACTTGTCCCACGAACAGTTCACACGAAGCGTTTTGAGGAACAAGTCGCAGGGACTTGTCCCAAAAATTCAAACTGGTTTGAATTCGTAGGACTAGTAGCAGGGACCAGAGTTGGTCCCTGCGACTAGATTTTGAAGTAAAAATGGCCAGTTCACACGATGGGACTTGTCGCCGCGACTTGTTGCAGGGACTAGCGCCCTTAAGTGTGCCAACCTTTACAGGGCTAGTAGCCCAGAGAAATTCCGCATGGCATTAACATTACCTTTGTACACTCTCATCTGGAACTTCCCTCTTAACTTCAAGGAATAAGCAGTACAAATGGTGCTCAACATTGCGCATTTGTCTTCTCTCTCAGCATATGTTTTTTGTGTGCAATCTTTTTGGACAAGAGAGCTGAAAGATGCTTTGTGGATGCATTCTCTGATAAATTGAAAAATGTTTGGTAGCCTGCAAAAGGTTGAGTTCCCGTCCACACTACGTCGGAGAAATTTGGAAATGCAGCTCTATTTCTATGGTTAGGCCTACCATCCACATTAATCGGTCATGAAAACGGATCTTTTCGAAAACGCACTTCAAACCTGAGAAATTTGAAAACACTGGCTTTGCGTTTTAGTGTGAATGGAAAACAGTCTCAAAAATGAAGCTTTTCGAAAAGGATGACATCACAATAATCATTTGATTTCCTGGTCAGAGATTTCTTCAAGCACAACTCCAAAATGACCAGTGATAGTTGCTTTTTCAAATTTCTCTGGCGTAATGTGGACGGAACACTTTTGATGCATTTTCAGAGTGAAACCTCTGTTTTCAAATTTCTCTGGCGTAGTGTGGACAGAAAACATTTGATGTGTTTTCAGAGTGAAAACCCTGTTTTCAAATTTCTGCGGCATAGTGTGCATGAGGCCTGAGAATTTCTTCCCACTTTTGTTTCAGTTTGTCCCATTCAGAGATTTCCAAACATGCGGTGCATTAGCTCAGGATTTGCTCTCAAAAGAAGTGTTGGCCGAGCTACCAGATCAACTTTTATCCTTTATGACAACACGCACAATAAAACCAAAGCCACCCCGACCAATCACGGTTGACAACATTGTGCCAATCATGCCACAATCAGCCAATCAAACTGCTCCATTTCCATCCAATCCAAGCACCCCATATCCAGCCAATCCAAGCGCACCATCTTATCCAGCCAATCAGAGCATTCCTTATTCAACCAATCAGGGGCCTCCTTACCCAACAAACTAAATAGTTGGCATAGCCAACCACAGACTTTCAAAATGTGTAATATAAAACATCTTATGTTATATATTGCAATTATATCTACAGATGTATTTCTATAAACATGTAACTTGAATTTTAGCAGTATCACTTTAAGCAGTTTATCCATCTTACCTTTCAACACAAGTTGTTGCAAGGTAACACAAGTTCTTGCAACGCAAGTTGTTCAACTTCTCTCACTATGACTCAATACACATCTCTAAAACATGATGTAACAAGCTGCATAGAATGTCCTCTATTTAATAATTACTTGGTATATGAAATTTAATCTTATATTATTTAACTTAAAAAAACATGGGACCACTTCAGCTTTGTTCAGTATGCTTATCATCTATTAATCCTTCGTTCTATCATAATTTTTATGTCCAATGTAAAATAACTTTGCAAGCGGTTTGATAGCTGATTTATTGTGTAGTCCAGAAGTCCCCCTCTCTGTTTTTGCCAGGAATGGATAGGTTCCTGCCAATAACAGGAATTAGGTATTTTTGTGTGATTTGGGGGAAAATAATAGTTATTTCTGATCAAAAGTGTTGAAATAAGTATTCTGTTGAGAGAACGTTTCAACCAAGCCCTTCCCCCCAAGAAAGAAATTTTGATGCTGAGGTTGATGTAAAAACCATGTAACTTAATAGAAAACAAACATTCCCCAACCAACCTACCCTCCCCTTCCCCCGCCAAAATAGTTGCTCCGGGTTGATAATTTGTCCTTGTGAATCTTAGTTTGTCCCTTTCCGTGACTACATTGGACAAGCTGGTAATGTCATAAGCGGGGCTCGATTGGCAAAAGATGTGCTGGAAGAACTTCCAGACCAGTTCCTAGACTACATGAAAAAACACAAAGTCAAACCAAGGCCCCCGCAATACCACTTTGCTGCCACGGCTGTGGTTTAAGAAGGGAAAGTTATTTGGAGATTATATAGTGGAAAACATGTAATGGAAAATATTTTATAATATAGTTATGCTATTCAGGCTGTCAGTAGATTGTAGTATGGGCCCTGCAACCTGAATCCCAGGGAGGAGCCTGGGATCAAGGCTGGGGCCCTCCCTTGTCCCCAAGTGCTGTCGATGACTGCTAGTGCACTGCTTGATGGTTAGGTCACAAAGTGCAAATTGGTAGGGCAACTTAGATTTTTGAGAGTTCAAAAGGTAGTGGATATATGTGCATAACAAGTTATGTAAAATAAGGCATACCGCAAGGCTGTGGTCTAAGAAAAATTACGAAGAGCGCAATTGTTCCCAGCCATGAAATCCTGGGTGCCCAGCACTTAAGCTTATAAGTAAGTTTTTCCAGTGGCCCAAGGGCAAAAGTTAGCAACCTGTGGCACCTGGGCACTTCTAGAGCACAGCCCTGTATTGCAGTAATATTATGATTATTGTGGTAATTTATAAGAGTTCGAATATTGTATTAGAAATTCAGTTTGCTAGATATGTATTTTTATTAAAATATTAACTTTACATTTGATATATACAACAGTGTGTAAATTTAACTCTTAGTGTAATATGCTACATAAACATTTAGTGAAACGTTTTCATCGGGTTGATGTTTGTATTTTAATAAACGATCTCTGTGTTGTTACAGGAGAACTTAGTGTAAGAATTTTCCTACAAGAGTGAAAATAGATTTTACTTAGTTAAATGCAACTGTCTGATATTTTGACGGTGTAAACTGAGCATTAGTTTTTTATTTCTCACTACAAACTACACCAGGTAGAGAACTATTCTAAGAACTTTTCAGTATTTTCTTAAATAGTATTTCTGTAATGACAGTACTGTAACTGTCAGTTTTATTTGTTTTTGGTACAAAACAGCAAGATACTCAGAGAGTGACTACAGTTTAGAAGGTAGGAGTTCAGAGTAGTATAGGAGGGTAGGTTTGTACCAGAATTTATCATATGTTAAGGAACTGTTGTAATTTTTGTTTGGTTGACTTCATTTATGCCTTAAGAAATATTACTTTTACGTATTCAAAATACATTATTCCTTTCGCCCTGACCAGAGCTAAGATATAAATATTTCTCCCAAGTATTCTGTATTTAAGCAAGATAAAATAGTTATATTACACTATTTCATAGCAATTGAAACTTTGTAAAACAAGATAACAGAGTGAAAAATTGGGTCCACTTGTAATTTTGGAGTAAGAGTCCTCTGGAAGTACATAGTTCTTTGCAGGAAAAATAAAGCTTCCATTTTCAAGTTTTGAACTCTATACAATTCCATTTTTGGTTTTCAAAAATTAAACTTTTTACATAGACATCTATGGGTCACCTGGAACAAAATTCTACCGCTTATCAGATCACCAATGACTGTCACGCAATCTGTGGTAACACTAGTTGTGTCACACAATGCTGAGTAGCCTTCAGTTGGGCTGTCAGCGTGACCCCAATACTAACCCTATATACAGAATTCTCTGGGGGATTTTAGAAGTGTTTTCCATTACTGTCTGGTCCTATAGATATTGGCAGTTGTGCTCGCTGGCGCATAGTTGTGTCAGTGGAATACTTCAGCACTGCCTTGGGTATTTGCATTGGTCTTGGAGTTCTCTGCTGTGTATCAGCTGCACCATTGACCTCGGTAGAATAGCGAGTTTTACTTCTTGCAATGAGTCCTTTTAACTTTCCATTGTCTGTTGTGCAAAAGGTAGTTGCTATAGGAATTGACTGCGGTGCACACATACAACCGATTGCCCAGGAACCTTCAGGCTTCTTTCTTGATTTGGAGTCTGTTGTCACTAATGCTTCTCCTGAAGTATTTACCAAAATATTCCGCATTTCTTTTGGACGAGAGAGAGAAGCAATCCTAGCAGCAGTGCTACCTTCAGGAGATAATTCTTTGTGCCGAGGCAGAGATGCAGGCTTGCCACCACTGCCTTCTGCAGGGGTGTCTTTGGCTTTGCCGATGGGCACCACCCTAAGAGAAGTCACCTCGTTGTGCTTCTTCATATTTCCTGTTGGTTTCCGTATTCCTTGTCCTTCTACTGCCATGTTCATGCCAATATATGGAGGAGCTGACACTTGAGGCTGAAGAGACAGACAGACATGCAATTACCCTCATTATTTGGTTCTTGTAGCACTCAGGTACGTTAAAAATTCTATTTACTTAAAGGAGCTATGTCACGGTTTGCGCGGCATCTTGAAAAGTTAAACAAAAATTTTTCAAGTTCATTGTTTGCAATCCGTGTTAATCTTCTCCATCCTTAACCATCCTTGGTCCTTTAGGGTTAATTATTATCTCTTTGGTGTTTTTCTAACTTAGTAAACTACTATTTCCAGGTTTCCTTCAACTTAAAGGTAATTCTGAAAGTGGCCAAAATAACTCAAAATACAGTGACTGAGCTCCTTTACGATGACTGTTTTTTTTTTTCATCAAAATTTAATGTTCAGCAAGGACTGTAGAAACTCTTAGCCTTAAAAGTTAACTCCAATAAATACTTGTCCATTGCCTCATTCTCTCATAAATTTAGCACTTGTTATAAATGGCCTTATTTTCTCAATATCCAATCTATAGATAGACATTGAGACTTTGAACATGTATGCCTACACGCTTCTCATTTCTGCCAACATGCTCAAGTTGGTAACCTTGCTTTTTCACGTGACATAATAACAAGAACAACACAAGACTACTCCAGCGACAAGAATACGAAAGTAGATGAATAAGGTGGGACAATTACCTGTTTAAAAGCTAATTCATATCTTCCTGTTTCACAATTCTTGTCCTCTCGTCGGTCAAGAACCACTGTGGAAAAATTATAAGCTTATTAATTCTAGTTTTTGCTGAAAATATTATCTGTCCCATCACAAGGCAAGGTCATACCTTTCATGGTATCTTCCAACACTTGAGCACACAGCTTTCTGGTGACAGCTGTGCTTGGTCCCATGGTAGGACTGCAGTTTATTTCCAGCTAAGAGATAAAACATGTCAAGTATCAGTAAAGAGTTTTACGAACAATTTGAAGTTCATGGAAGCTCACTGAACCTTTCAGGGGTGTGAATTCGAAATACGCAGCACCTGTACCTTGTAGGTCACTATTTTGACCGCAAAACAGCAAAAAATTATGTAGTACTTTTAATTAAACCCATAGCTTTACTAAAGAAAACATCAGTTTTGAAAGGATTGTGAATGAATTGCCACCACACAGGATGGTAAACTGTACTTACCAACCATGGCTTGTAATCCTCACTAATGATGAAATCAGCACCATAGAGCTCAAATGAATTCTAAAGGGAGAGAAATACCATTAATTGCTGCATGAACGACTGTGTTTGCTTGCAGTAAGAACACTCACACTGCAAACACTTGAATTGTCCTTGTTGCTGAAGTTTAAAATAACATTGCTGTACTTTAACAGGCAGGCTTTACCTTGCGATACTCCACAATCTCCTGACAGGACTGTGCAGCAGCGATGACAGCTTTCTTCATTCCAGGATAGATCACATCTTCCCACATCTCACCTACACCACGTTTTCTGCAATGACAAAATTGTTTTAGCTGTAAGTATAGCTAAACCCAAACACAGAGATTAAGAGGGGGACGCTTTCTTGCAATTTTTCATGTTACCTTTGGCTAGCCACTCCACCGGCCATAGTAAAGAGACAAAGTTGTAGTTAACAGCTTATCCATAGTAACTAATATTTAGCTTTTTTTTCCCTTTATATCCCTCTCCATCTTCACCATCCAGTCGTAATAATCCTTGACTCCTTTTTTGTTTTGTTACTGTTTGTTAGCTTGTTAAGTAAACTGGTACCTTGAAGTTTCTTTCAATGCGAGGGTAATAGGTTGCAAAAGATGACTTTATATAATATCACTCACTTCAGGTAAGCCTTCAAATCATCACTGCTCCACATGTTCTCATCAGGAATGCGTTTGTCACGAATGCCATTCTCGAAGTGTTTTTGGATAGAATTGTTGGCCAAGTGGATGCTTCTACAGATGAAAAAGAAATTGAAATCATGTCTTACTCAGTATTGTATGAATTAAACCATTCATAGCCAAGGTTAAAATATGAATTCTTCTTAAGTTACGATGCATTCTTTTCAATATCTGTTTTGAGAATCTGGTAGTACATTAAGACAATATCGCTTCAAGATGTTGTTTATTCTCCTTATGATGTACATTTTCAGGGGAAACTACATGTGGTTGACTCTTATGAACTAGAAAGTTAAATGGAAATAGGCAACCATGTTCTTGCCTCTTTGTAACAAGATAGACACCAAAGTTGCTGTTTACAGTGATCGATGTTAAGGAGGCGCCCATGCCCCCCTTCCCTTAAGTCAGGGCTCATGCCCTCCTCCCTTTAGTCTCAAAATGTTTGGACCCCCTACTGGTTAACACTTACATGTGGTAGTCTTCCAGAGAAAAGTTCTGACTGCAGAATCTTATGTAACAATCCTGAAAAAATATGAAAATGAGCAATGTTACTCCAGGTGACTTGAAGTTAATTTACAATACCATGTTGAGTGCTCATGTGAATTAAAGACTAGAATGTCATCCTGGATAGACCTAAAACGAGTTACAGAGAAGCAAATGACACACCACCACCCAAATTCAAGACAATCCCTCCACTCCCTCTCCTCCTCCCCTTCTCCTGGTCTTCAGTACGGCACCACGTTTGTGGAACATCTATGAAAACTACGCTGCTTCTATTGTTATCTCAGGGGTTTTCTTAATTAACCTTTTAAGCATTAGGGCAACTGGTTTTCAAAGGAGGGAAAAACTTTTCGAACTGAACTTCTGTATAGGAAAAATTTTCCTCTAGATGATCAAACCAGGCAGGCAAAAACCTTGTCACAGCCAGTCAATTTACCTGGTACCCAGCCCTGAAAGAAACCCCTGTTACTCTAGGACAAATGGGATAGGTGTGACCTATTATCTATTGTTTTAAGGGCCATTGATGTGACTTGTTCCTAGGGGTAGTGGGTGATCCCTGGGATTGGGTCCCCTGCTTAAATGAAAATTTCTTTTAGCAAAATCAAAACTACATCTACAACTGGTTAGACGTTCAAGTCTCCTTGGATTTAAGGACGATAAATCGTAGGACCCATCTCCTGCATCTTCTGTGTTACATGGTTAGCAGGGGATGTTAAAGATATGGAGTTCACAGTGTTGTGGTCTGGCATTGTCTCACGGGTTGGTGGTTCACATGGCACTAACCTCAATATGCCTTTCCCCCTTGGACAGAACTGTCCAAAAACAATTGCTGCATCTATGTCTATACATATGTCTACCTTGTAGAACCACAGTGTCAGGGGATTCCAGTCAGTCACAAGAAACCACTGTCTGATGTCAAACTTCACACCATAGATTAGCAATGGCTTTTCTGTAGAAAAAGCGAAAAGAATGAGAGATTTAAAGGAGACCAGCTGTGATCTAGGTCATAATGTTTTTTTCTCAGTTGTTACACGAACAAATGAGCCAGGAACTACTCTGAATCTGATGTTACACCTACTATAATGAAATGGTTGTCACCCTGATTAAAGTCCTTGCAGGTTTTTGAAAGTCTTGAAAGATCCTTCAAGGACTTAAATTAGACTTGACATGATGAACATCTTACAAAGACCTCAGCAGAGATCTTCAGTGAAGTCTTTGGAAGTCCCAGAATATGATCCATAAAGGTCTGGCAAGACCCTTGAAGATATTTGGCAAGATATTTACAAATGTAGAGATCCTAGCAATATGTTTGAAGATCCTTCAAGATCCTTACCTGTCCTTACTGATCCAGATTGTGTGTTTCCCCCCCAAAAATCAATACCTACCTCAAGGAGGGTAATTGGAAATTCTAAGTGAGAAGTGGGTCTCAAAAGCCCAAACTTTTAAAGGAAAGTGTGAACCAAAAAGAGAATTTCAAGGAGAATTGGGAAGGGGGTAGGGGTTCAAAGCAAAAAACGTTCTTGTGGGAGGGGTATGGATAACCTTACACAATAGGATCCTCAAAGATTCTAGTGAGACTAGCTCTTTGAAGATCCTTGGAGATCATCAACAGCAGAGACCCAGTCAAGACTGACATCAGTCCTAAAGTTTTGCCAACTTCTACACTCTTCTTGCATGTTGGCATTTTTCAGGTGTCTACATTACCTATATACTTCTGGACAACCAAGCGACCTTCCTTGTTTCCCACAGCATTGCTGCCCACAAGCTTCACAATTTCATCCAGGCGATCCATACACATAATACCTAGCAGAAGGAAAAATAAAAGACAAAATAAGCAATGGCATATATTTAGAGAATTATTACACTGGAGAAAGTTAAGAAGAATTTGGGGGGGGGGGGGCACTGATAAGGGGAGGAATGCATGTTGATACCTTCATAGGCATGTTTTGCATGCAGAAAATGTAAATGCAGACTCAAAATTCTGTTTTATATAGCCTAGTGGTGCATTGATCCGGCCCTTACATCCATTGGAAGGTTCAGCTAGCTAGTCTACTACAGCATTTATTTTGCTGGTAACCATTCACTGTATGCACCTTGGTGGACAGTGACAAATTTTGTGAGGGAAAAGTTTCTTGCCCAAGAATTCAACAACACAGGACTGAAACCTCTCAATTCAGAATTCATTGTACTAACCACTGGGCCACCTTAAATACTTTCACAAGCACATATCAGTGGTATAGCTATGTAATCCTTTGCATGGATTACTTGACTTGATTTTCTTCTCAATAGAGAGACATGTAGTGCGCCAATAGATGTGGATCAAGATGTCAAATGATTACTAGTTTTTTCTCAAAGTAAATTACTTTGACAATATTGTTTCTGACTGGATTCCTACCAATAGCAATATACGAGTCACTGTTATCAGGCTGCATTTGATGTTATTAGCCTTACCTCTGCCTCTCGACTTTGCTCCAGGTTTGACAATCCAAATGTTCTTCATGCCATCTATGTCTATCTGAGGAAGGTGTTCTCTCATCTGCAAAACAGATAAGTGTTGTTTATAAGTTTTAATTTGTCAAAGTCTGTGCCAGGCCAAGTGTCCCATACAGCTGCTGAAGGTTAGCCCAGTTTTCATTTTTAGCATGGAGCAACTTATCTCTACTTCCCCATGGATGGACGTTAGACCATGAATCACACTGTTATCCCCCAGAATAAAAGAATTAATTCAACAGTACTCCTGTTGTGGCTAGAGAGAGGCACTGTGAGAGTAAAGTGTTGTACACAATGACCTCTTGGGGACCCAAACCTGGTAAGCGCACTAACCATTAGCCCATTGTGTCTCCCACATTTGCACATATCACATATTGTCTGTCAAAAGTAATCTGTGTTTGGTTTGGTTATGTTTTCTTTTGAGCTGACCTCACCTGTTTCAATGTGTTCTGACACTCTTTGAGAAAAGGATAAGCAGTGGCAATAACAGCATCATGACTGAAACAGAAAAGTATAAAAGGTGTTCAATAAAACAGGCAGTGATTGTAATAACATTACGAATAGAGTAATGAAACTGCTGGTCTGAAACACAAGGAAAACAAATAAGTTAAGGTAAAATACTCAATAATAGAGAAAATCCATAGTATCTCTCTCCCCCTACACTGCAAAACAGTCGTTTTCGGATGTGTTTAGACGTTTTCAGAAGGCGCGAAGCACCGCAAGCACGATCCTCATGGGTGAAGCGTGCGAGCCTCACACGCTGGGCGTGTGAGGCGAGAAAATGACGTATATTTTAGTGTCTCTCCTCATTCTCCCTTGCCGCTTGTACACTCGCTCCAGACCTTTCATTTGAATATTGACCGTTGCTTGCGTTTGCAAAAAATATGACTGTTTTGCAGTCTAATCTCCCCCCTGGTGTTTGAGAGTCTATGTCAAACAGCACTTTGCTCTAACTCACCTCTTGATCTGGTAATAGAAGTCAACAAGAAGCTTCCAGGAATCTTCTGTGATAGCTGGACCCTGAAAGTAATTTGACGTTCAAAAATTAATTTAATCATATCAATTTGTTACAGTGGAAAAGCAACGACAGCTGTTATGGCAAAGGGGTTCATGGCCCTCAAGCTATGTGAGGGATTGTAAAGATGAGTACAAGTTTGTAACAGTCTGTCAGTTCAGTCCGAAAAGGAGAAAACAACTTTGATCTGCATAAATCAGGAAGAAAGTCAACTACTACCAATAATTAGCCACTGTCATCATTGATGGCAGGCAGGATGGAACACTGCAATAGCAGTAGCCAGAGATAGCGGAATGGAAGCAGAATGTTCTACATCTATGTTGCGGTCTTCTGTGCCTACTGGCACAGAGAGTAATGATGGTGATGATGATGATGACGACGACGACGACGACGACGATGATAATGACAACAACGACGACGACAATAATCATGATCAACATTGATATCATCACAACTCACAGCTTCACCAGTCTTTGCCTTGAAAAGGAGGTAGGATGAGCATTGAAGCACATCCCAAAAACTGTTTGTTGCTGTAGAAACTACAATCACAGAAATCAATTGACTGATGGACACACTATATGTAAACATGTTAAGAACACTGACCTTGTTGATTGGCTCATCAATATCCAAGTGCCCCTTACATCTGAGGAAGTCACGGCACACTTCAAGGGCAAGTGTGAGGGCCTTCACGGGTATTACATTGGAAGTTGCCCGAGAGGGAGCCCTGGATGCAGCTTTGGACTTAGCAGAATCCCTGCGTCGTGTACTTGATGCTGTTTTGGGAGTGCCACGCCCCTGGTCAGGCGACGATGGCTCTTTGTTGGAATGAGGTTTCTCATCACTGTTGCCATTTTCATATCTTTGGATTACCCACTTTACTATGCTTATGGCAGCAGTGAGACGATAATCATCTGGCAATGAAGAGATAGTAGTTGAGAAAATTATCTCAAGTTGATTATGAGTTCTCTAGTCTGGGTAAACGATCTTTTCAACCTTAAACCCTGTTTTAGTGTGTTGATCCTTTCTGAACTCTTCCAGAAGAGTTGTCAATGTCTGAGATATGTGCACATGCATGAAACAATTTATCAGCCTTTGCAATATTTGGTTTATTTTTATTTCCCAAACCAATTTGGTTTGGGATAGACTTCGAGGTTATAGGTCTCCATGGCAACCTAGATCTCCCACACCCTTGGCTTTCACTTCTCTCTTTGAATGGTGTCCTATATGGCAGAATAATCTTTAACTTAGAGGGACACAAACAGTGGCCTAATATTTTGTGTGTATTAAACTCCGTATCCAGAACTGTTGAGAACAATTCTAGTAGATTCTGCCTGGAATTCAACATGACAAGGGGAGGGAGTATGGATGCTTTGAAAATATCTTTCTGGAGATGAGTAATACAACAAGGAGAGGTTGCAGCTACAGACATACCTATGAAATCCATTTTCTCATCATCTGAGCCAAGCAAATATGAGCGAGGGAAGAATGCGAAGTGATCAGCTTCTTCATACCACTTCAAGTTTTGAATGTTTGTGGTGAGACCAAACTGTTAAAAAATATTGGTGTAGAAGTTAGTTCTGTGCATGGATAGGGTAAAACATTATTGTCATTTAATTTTTTAGCCTTCTGTTTCAAGGTGCTAACCACACCACAAAACCTTATTATTGTTGTTGCACTGACCTTGGTAGTGAAAGAACTTGCTTTGCTGTAGTGATTAACAATCTGGTCCTGCAAATTAACCAGAGTGAATTATTAATAATATTAAAAAGGTCATACACGAGAGGTGATTAGTACATTGTCCAGTCACACATGTCCGATATACACAAACTGAGTCAGTTGTCTCTTCTTGGAGAGAATCTGCCTTAACAGAAGTCAGGACCTGTAATTCAAAATGGAAGTGAACTTGACTAACCAGCAGTCAGATGTCAAGTTAGTTAACTGTACAGTCGAAACTCCCTAATGGCCACCTCGCAGCAATGATCACTTTTTTTGTCCAGGCAAACAGTCCATACATTCACTCTTATTTTAACCTCTCTACAACGCATCCTTACTGCCAATTGAGAAAACAACCTCTCAGAAACAGCCAGTTAATCAATGACTGTTAAATGGTGCATATAAAAACCCCATTTTTTATGTTTTTGTAAAAGGTCACGAAACTTCATCCGTACTGCATGTCCTTGGCTTTTGCTTCTGTTTGGTTCAGTTTTATTGATGTATTTCAATTGTTACCTATTTATATGCCATAGTAAGCATTTTGTAAAAAAAAATTTTGCACCTCCGAAAAAAAAAAAAAAAAAAAAAACGGGTCACACCCTTGAGTTAGGGATATATTTTTTTCTTAATCTCACCTTTCTTAAGAACTTGAAATCCACATCATCACGTTTGGTAGTCCAAATAAATGAAGCTACAGCATTGCGCACAGATCTGGACTGTGGGGAACAGTGAATGTGATGGGTCAGTTTGTACATGTAATTGTAGAAGCTCACAATCTGGCAGCCTATATAATTATCCTGAAGATAGTAGCACCTAACAGCTGACAGTATAATATTCTTAGTCGGAAGCAAACCAAAAATTTATTGTAAATTTTGAAATTGACCCTACATACAAACTGTATTTCAATTGCTGGAACTTTCTTGCATTTGTTGATCACTTAAAGATCTTGATTAACATCTATTGAATTTCTCTTTATCAGGCTCCAGTTGTTCAATACAAATACTAAGGTCTGCCCAGGCTGTGTCACCATAGATGCAGACCTGACTATTCGTATTACATCCTTCTGGGTGTTTTTAAAACACAAAATGGCAAAATAATGGGTAGCTCTCAATAAAAGTAAGGGTTTACCGTGTCCCACATTGTTAAGAGCAATTTTTTCATTTTGCCATTTCGAGTTTTAAACATACCCCTTTCTTCTTATGTAGAGGTAGCCAATCATCCTATGAATTAAATTGCTTCACTGGGACCAGATAATTTCTCTGTAATATAGAGGTGTCTGTGTTATGCAGGAGTCCATTATGAGAAAACCATGTTATAATTATATTCTTTGATAAAAGGGAGTATGTTACAACTTGATCAATAATGAAAACATGTCAAGCAAAGTATAAGTTTACAGAGGGTAAAAAAAACTTACCATGAGACTAAATTCACAGTTAGGGCCATTTCCCTCATATCCTGCATTCCAGTCTTCATTATCTGTGCTATCAACGTCACTGTCATCACAAGCACTGCCGTCATCATCAGCTTTGTTCTTACGGACATTAATAGTTCTAGTTTGTGGCTTTGATGCCTTTCTTGATTTATCTGGAAGATTACTAGAAGTCTTTGAGCTTTTGTCCTTGCTTTGCAACAAGTTTTCACAGTCAGAGTCATCTCCACTATCACAAGAATCATTGTCACTACCATCACTGTCATTTTTCTTGTTTTTTGAGGGTAACAGGTTTCCTTTGTAGTGTTTTTCTACATATCCTCGCTTCCGTAGTACAGCTCTGACTATTGGATATGGACCATGACAAATGAAAACTTTCTTTTGCTGTTAATGAAATGTTGAGAAAAACGAACATTCAAGCTGAGTATACTTTTAAACTTTGCAACAACCCTGCTCCACTCCCGATCAAAACATTTAAGGTAAAGTCTGCACATAGCATGAAGGGACCAGGAGTAATTCTAAGTTATTCTAGGAGTAATTCTAATTCATCTCTGGATGGGATGCCAGTCCATTGCAGGCCTACCCCCAGTATTAAATTTGCCAATACCCAGTCTTACACCTGGGTGGAGAGAGGCACTGTGATAGTTAAGTGTCTTGTCCAAGAACACAACACAATGTCTCCAGCCAGGGCCCGAACCCAGACCACTCGATCCAGAGTTGAGTGTGCTAACCATGAAATTACTGTGCCTGAACAGTAATTTGATTCAGACATAAACTTAGCACCAGAGACAATATTACAGGTGGCTGTGACTTACCTTAATGGCATTTTCTGCCACTTTTTTAGCATGTCTAACTTTGTCAAACAGTGGATCATCATATTTCATTTTTCCCGGTGGATGTGAACCGGGCTGCGAGTGACTTCTGGAGTGAGTTTTCTTTTGTTTTACAGGATTTTCAACTTTGGTGTTATCGTCCCAGCTGCCTCTGGCATTGTCACTTTCTACCCCAACGGGTTTTGTGGGCGGATGTGTCGCTGTCCTTTTGTGTGCCTTAATAACTCTCTTGCCTTTTTTCAAGTACAAATTTTCGAGTGATTGGTTATAAGGACTTTTCTCCTGGATTTTTTGATAAGCTACACTTGCCCTGTTTATGGCATTCTCTGAGATCTTCGCATTAGATTTGGTCTTTTTGAGGTCAGTTGATGACAATGACTTTAAATCAGGTTTTTCAGTTGATTGCTGCAGTGAGCTTTTCAAGTCATTGCTGTCAGATTTGCCCAGTGAAGGAGTTGTTAACAAGTCCGGTGCTGATGTTGATGTTAACACTTCTGGAGAACCGGTTGAACCCTCTTCAGATAGCTTCTGATCATCTTCCTATCGATAAACAAACAAAGAAATAAAACAAATAGATAAATAATCTTGAAATTAGCCGAGAAATAAACAAAGCAGAATGTAACTTCTCTCTTCATGCTCCTCATTAAATTCCCCCTTGACAGACTCAAGATTTGCCCCCTCTCTCCCAAGTCTCTCTCTCCAAATGTTTCATACAGGAAGTTGCTCTAAATCTACAGAGATCTATCCAGCAGAACTGCAGAGTCCTCTTGTCATACTGATGGGGGACTTCCTCTTCTCACCAAGTTCACCCCCCTTCCTTGAGATAGTACAATTAGTTTGTCACATTCCCATGGTAAGTTAGCAGATTGTATTCTACATTGTATGGTTCCAGGAAATATCTATACCCACCCTGAGGAGGATTATAGGAAATTCCAAGGGGGAGAGGAGGCTTGAAACCCAAAATTTTTTAAGGAAAGTAAGAGAAAAACTGGAATTCCGGAGGGATGGGAGGGGGGCATTCACACCAACAAAACGTTCTGTGGGAGAGGTAGGGATATTTTCTGGGAGTGGATCAAGATGGGAGGATGGAAAATGCAAATAAACAGTGAAGTTTTTCAACTAACCTCCCTGGATTGGTTTCTTAGTTCCTTGATTTTAGGAATCTTTTTAAGCCGAGTTGGAGACTTGCTGGATGCGGCTGGCACTGGGCTGAACTTGCCTTTGGTTTGGTTTGAACTATTAATTGTTGCTTCAATCTGTGAACAAAAATAAGCAAAGATCCAAACATTCATGTTGCGCCAAATTTATGTATTGATTTGTGTTAAAGGTAGGTAAAGGTAAAGTCTGCATGCAAGCCAAGTGGCCCATCAGACCGGAGCTTATCTCGGTTTCTGTAGCATGAAGTGCCTAGGAGAATTTCTACTCCCCCCTGGATGGGATGCTAGTCCATCGCAGGGTTATCCCCAGCATTAAGTTCGCCGGTACCCATTTATACACCTGGGTGGAGAGAGGCACTGTGAGAGTAAAGTGTCTTGCCCAAGAACACAACACAATGTCCCCGGCCAGGGCTCGAACCCGGACCACTCGATCCGGAGACGAGCGCACTAACCATGAGGCCACCGCGCCTCCCACATTTGTGTTAAAACTGCCCTCTATTTGTGCTTATTTAAAGACACAAGACTACCTTGGTCTGTACTTTTTACCTGACTTACAACTGAATGGTCTGTGTTCATAAAAGAAATTATCAGATAAAATCATTGTTAACTAAGTAGTGCATTCTATTAAGAAGTAATACAGGCAGGCACTGTGGCACTGTGGCACTATCACAAGCGTCAAAGGCGCAAGAATCTAGGGGGTCTGGGGAGGCATGTTCTTCAAAATTTTGCAAATTTAGGTTAATTCCCTACATTTTGGTTTTGTTTTACACTAAATCAAGAAAACTTGATGAAAGCCTGCATGGGGAGACAATTAAAACATGAAATTGAGAGACTCCCAATAAAAGTGACAGTGTCTTCTGAAAACCTTGGCTAGGCTTGAAAGGCCTTGTATGAAAACAACTACCATGATGCAATCAGGTGCCCACACTTCAAATAATGATCAGAGGGAACTGGGCATTGAAACATAACTTACATATAGGAATTTATATACAGTATTTAAACCTCTAGGACCTACGTCAAGTCAGGAAAGATTCTTTTTGGAAGATTTCTAATAAGTGATTGTTAATTAATGACCAATCAACACAGCCCTTATTGCCCTTCCTCTACGTTTAGCACATGGGCTTTTCCCAGGTATACTGAGGGAGGGGCACTATATCGATTTGTATCTTCTGATTCGCTTTGTATTTGTGATTTTTTATTTGTTTCTGATGTCTATGTATTTTCCTGTTTGTATTTTTCACCAAGGTAGATAATGATTATTACAAAAAGGTAAATCGTCCCCGGCTAAAATAATAATTATTTTGGCTGGTGATGATTTTCATTCTGTAACGTCCCAAGCTTCACATGAGATCCACGTGAAAATCAAAGCAATAAATATCCGTGTGAGACCACGGTACTTAAAGTTATAGCTCAGGCTAAACTTTGTTTGACAGTCTCAACATGGCAAAATACTTTACGCTAGTATACTATCACAATATCAATAACGAGCGTTTGATTTGTTAGTATTTTCTTGATATCACGAGTCAATAATTAAAATTTGTCGCTTGAAGGCAAACATGAAAAGTACAAGGTTGATAAATCTTTGTACAAAATTTACAAATGGCTTTATGCAAGATTAAATTAACATAAGGATACTTCGTCTATGAATACCTGAAAATTACTACTAAAAGACTTTTGACAAAGCTTTAATAGCCTCAATGTAAAAGTCAAGTGAAATTCCACTTACGTAGCGCTTTTGTTTTTCCACATGCATTTGCTGTCGATCCATAAATGTTGTCTTTAGCTGTTGCACGATTTTCACACTGTTTGAACTAACTTTGGGTTTAAAAGTAAATTCATCGGATGCGTTAGCGATTCTCTTCTCTGTCCCAACACGGACCTTTTCACCACGTTCTTTTGCCAATTTTATGCTAAGGGCGTTTAGCTTCGGAGCAAAAGTCAGCTCGCATTCGAAGTTCACTCTTTGTGGAGTCTTCGTATTCAACGAGGATATCATTGCTTTATTCCTCGCTACGTCTTTCAAGGGGCTAAGTTTCTTGTCGCCATTGAGGCTTTCTTCCTTGTCGAGCTGTGTAACTGAGCGGTAATGTGATAAATCCACGGGTTTTGTTGACAAACACGAGCTATCCAGAGGTTCAACCACAATGTCGCCATTATTTTCGTAATTATTGTGCGAGGTCGATGCCTGTCGAACTTCCTGAGGGTTTAGATCGGTAGATTCTTGGTTAGCATAACTACTTTTTACCATACTATAGGTCTTGCAGTAATCTAACATATCCATCTCAAGGAGGAATTAGACCTCCATATGTTTGTCAGCCGTTTTGGAACGCCATTTTGGAAACGTTACCATAGTAATAACCGAGATTGCTCCTAAATACCTGAGCCCTGTGGGAGAGCTGCGCGGGTGCTTTCTGTATTATTTAAAATATGTTGCTGTTTGTTCTTTAAAGTATTATTAATTTACGTCGTTAAAGTGTCACAGTTAACAAGCAAGGGTCTTAACAAAGTAAATAAAGGCCATTAGATTCAACAATCCAAACTGAAGGTGATTTGGCACCGCTTTCGGGATTTGTGGAAAATTGGCCAAAATTGGTCAAAATCCAAATTAAAAGCTTCTTTGCATATCAATAGGAGTCTATTATGTTAATTCTGATTGAGCCAGTTGTTTCTAAAACGCACGAATAATAGATGTTATTAGCGCCCGAGTGGTTTCAACGCTGGCTATGTAGTTCTTTGTGGGCTCAACGAAAGTCTGTAAAAAACATTTTGTGGTTCAATTTTGGCACTCTAGTCTGGCTGTTCGGTTGAAAGATTTGGCCCGTACAGCTCCTTAATAAATGATTATCTTATATCGCCTTGCGCCAACAAGGGAGAATTGTACACTAAACCATTCGCTTTTTTTCCCTCATCAGTTTGAAAACGTGTTAAAAATGGCGTCAAAAGCAGTATTTACAATGATACATTCAGCCCGCGTAAATCCGGGGAACGCCCATATAAAAAGGACCGGGGTGCCCGTCGTACGCTTCAGGGGTTTAAAAAAGCAATCTTGGTACCTCCCCTAGGTCTACCACTGCCTTAGTGACCTTAGTTAAAGTCCTTACATTAGTTATCAGGCGCTAACGCTAAAATCTTCAGCTCCAAAAACTCATACCCTGCATCTTTTCTTACTTGTGGTTGGCTTCACGGAAAAGGTATATGAAGAGTACGAGAGTTGATCCCCATATAGAGGTCAAAGGCAATCCCTCTCAAGTTATATTCAGATAACCCCCGGCTTCAGAAATCCTAGGGGATCTAGAGATTAGCCAATCCTGTGGCGCAAGTTTAATCACGTGGACAGCTCAAGCGGCTTTAGGGTGGACCATTTGAATTTTTAGGGAGAGGAGGGGTCTGGTCATTTTGGAAAAAAATATATTGCAAGCATGCTAGTACCAAAACAAATTCATGTACGTTCAGTGAGCCCAATAAAGCATGTTGTACGGAGAAAAATTATCATGCATAGACATGTCCCGAGAAAAAATTCCTAGCGCATGAGAGAATTAAAAAAAGACATTCATTGCTATACCAAATCCCCCCTCGATCCCCTCCCTCAAGAGTCAAATTGTTCTCTCCTTAACATGCACTTTCTTCCTTGCTAAACTTACCAGATTAAATCGCCGTTTGTTGCAGACTCTTAGCGGAGGCACCCAATGTACTCGACGAGTTGTGGGCCCGAAAGGAAACTTCACCAAAACATGGTGCATCTATAAACAATTTGTAAACTGCAGCAGCATCGAAAGATAATCTGAAAAGAAAAAAAATATAAAATATTGCAAACGAGTCCGAGAAGGGAATTGCATACGCTCGCTATCAAACAAAATTTGACAGGTAGACCTTCGTGTTTGTTACTCTAGAGAAAATAACATAGGTACGGTTTGTTTAGTAACCATTTCAAAAGAACTTTTAAATGTCATCTTACACCGCAAACACAGGGCAACTAACACTCCCAATGTCATGAAATTTTAAGCGTAGTCACATTTCCCAACAACAAACCACGTAACATAACGAGGGGGACTGAAAAAATAAAGTGAAATAGTGGAAAATCTTCACATGTAATCCCTTGAGACTCACCGTTGTCTTGGTGCGGCTGTGCATTCTGACAGCGGATGAGTCTAGCATTTTCTTCACTGACTAAATGAAAATTCAGTTTCAGAGCGAAACATTATCGCACACTAAAGATATCTACATTATGCAAATTTCAAAATCAACCAACTTCCAACCTGACATGGCAATTAAATTTAACCGACGCGATTTGCTAAAAGAAAACAAATTGGCACATTTCTTACTTGAATATCTCAAACCTCATATTAAGATTTTTATTTAAATTCAGATCAAGTGATTTGCCTCACACCTCGATTCTAATACGTGTGCTCGAGTTCAAGTAGATTTTATATTCTAAATTCTATATATCTGTTTTCTTGTTTCTACAGTGAAAGTGGCAAAATATAACTGTATCGGACTGCTAAAACGAACCACTACGAATCACGTCTCAATAATTTGAATATTTCAAGGCCTCTGGTGACTTAATATGTACAGAAAGGACGCAACCGAGTAATTACGTTTGCATCTTCCGAGCTCAAGTCTGTTTTTAAATTAAATTTTGAGACTGCAAATGTACGGCAACTTAGCTTACATTCGATTTGACGTTACGACTTTGTTAATTTATCAGCGTGCAACAAGGGCTTGGGAGTCAACAGTTAATCTTGAAATGAAAGTACGTCAGACAATGATACGAGCAGAATAGATCGAGGAGCCAAAAGTGAAAAGCACGCGCGCAAGAAAGAGATAGAAGGAATTACTCTACGAATTTGTGTCCCATTCTTTCTCAGCTAGAGCAGATTAGAAAGTCACTAAAAGCTACACTTACCATGCGCGCGTAGAGGTTTGGCAGCTACATTCTTTCTTGAGGCAAATGTTAAAGCCTGAAAATATTCAACTTTGAAGATAGTTATTAGGCCCCTCCGTTTTCACAACTCCAGTGCGTCCAAATTATTGTTTGCATTCGTCTAATCATTTATGCTGTGACGTCAAAACTTATCTGTGACGTAACGCAGTTTAGAATTTAGTCGTGCTTACAAATGAAAGTCAGTTTCTGAATCTGAGCTCAGTTATTCATTACACGGAAATTATAGGAAGTGTTTTAAAGGTATCGACACTTCGAGTGGAAAACGGAAAGGAAAAAGAAACTTGCAGTCTTAAAAAATATTGCTAGGACTGCTAGGTAGACTGTAAGTTCCTTTTGCAGTTCTTGTCGATACTGCTCCCCAGTCCCACTCGTAATTTCCCCGCTCGTCCCAGATCTTTTCAGGGAGCCACGTTTTTTGCGGTCAAGCAAGGAAGCGACGTACTGGAGAAATTGTAATTATCACTTTAAAGTAATTCTTGCGCAAGCTACTTCCCACCCAAAATAAATAATGCACAACCTTAAGGTCAGAAAAATATGTCATGCTCCATAAAATTGCCAACCCTCTCCTCCCTCAAAATAATGGTCCGTCCCTAATGACTGAACCATACAAAAAAGCTACAAACAATGCAAGTAAAACACCATCATATTGTTAAACCGCATGAATATATTTGAATACACAGAGCCAACATACACAGCCAGTGACTAATAAGTACTCTAAACAAGATAGGAGCTTAAAAATACTGAACATTGTCAATTAAAGTTTGTTAATTATCTCCATTGAGACCATTTACAGCTGTCTCTACCACACCCATTAGCCTGTTAGAAGGGTCGTCACGCAACGATTCTTTCTACTTCCATTGCGTGATGTGCGTGACGACAACTACAGCTACATTTTCATACCTCTAATAAGAAGAGCTGGAAAAGTGAACTTTAACACGATTCGCGTTTTACAAATTTTTATCAAAACAAAATGCTATTTTCTGAACAAGCAAATCAAACTTGAATTCAAGCCTTCCATGAAAATTAACATAATCGACACTATTACAGTAATGTTATCCTTGAATATTTGCATGTAAAACGGTGCTAAATAAATTTTTTTCAAGCTTAGAGCAGTTTTCAATTCAATATTGAGAGCTGGGTTTATTATCATATGAAAAGAAAACTATTTCTTACAAAGAAAAAAAAATTTACTTGCAGGGCCATTGCCAGAAAAAAATAATAAGTGATACAATGTCATTTGTTTAAATCTCTTCCTAACTATTAAGAGGCAAGTGCTTTGGTTTGCCTGTTACTAGCTACAGCCCAACTAAAATGATAAATACTGAGAAATGTAAAAGGCCTTAGATCTATTCACTTACAAAAAAACATTCATTAACGTATCCACTATAAAGAGCCTTTCTTGCTTTCCATCAGGCACAGAAGCCAAACTGGTATTTTTAAGCTATGCAATCTTTTCAGCTAACAATTCTCACTAAATTAAAATACAATTGATTGCATGGGAATACTTAAGGGACATACATCACAGTATAGCCTGACTTTTTCAAATCTGGTGTAATTTTCTACTGGAAAAGGACTCCAGCAAAAGAGATGGCTTCAGCTAATCTGTCAGGGAGTGAGGCCCAAATGGCAGCACAGGACTCGACCAGCTGAATTATATAGATGATGATGATGATGATGATTATGACCGTGACGGTGATGGTGATGATGATGATGATGATGATGATGATGATGATGATGGCGACGGTGATGGTGATGATGATAATGATCAATCAATCAATCAATGTATGATGGTGGTGGTGGTAGTGATGGCGAAGATGATGAAATCTTCCTCATTCTTTTTTGTTTTATTGGTCTACCCCACATATGCTGACAATCTAATTAGTGAACAACTATTTTAAGTTTCCAACATTTTTACGGTAATTTTGCGATGTAAGTCCCTTAAGCTCTAGCTTTACAAACGTCATTTGAAAACTACTCAAAATACTGCATATCTCGGAACAGCCTAATGTAAAACACAGAGCAATCTCTTCCTGTAAATATCATACCAATCTATTTGACTTGCAAACAATTCTAAGGTACAGTAAGGCAACATGGACATGCCATTGTACTAGAAAATTCATTGCCTGATGGGGAATCTCAACTTACCCTGCACCCCCCCCCCAAAAAAAATTTCTCCTTCCCCCTAGTAAAAACCTGTGGGATAGTGGTTATCGAGCAATGTTCCATGAGAAATTGACACATCAGGTAATGAATTTTCCTTGATTCTCATAGCATCACTTTATAAAAGAGGAAATAATCCAATTTTGCCAGAGAATGCTATGTTTAGGTCAGGCCATCAAAAGTCCTTATAATAATAATAATACTGTACCAGCAAGTCCCAGTAATGTACACTAAATATAAAGTTAGCCAATCAGAATTATATCAAATTACAAGGCCCTATTGAAAATTGCAGTCCCACATCTTGACCTCATGCTTGGCCAATAACCCATATTATCATATGGCTAGCCCTGTGAGCCAGCAATATGAATCAAATCCTGCGCTGTGATTGGCTACCCGAGCGGGCAAGATGGAGCTATCTTGCCCGCTTGGGACCACCCGCTGTGTCCTGCAAGGAAAATTTCTCTGAAAGCCATATAATAAATCCTTTATTGACCAAGCTTGTTCGGTCAAGGTGGCAGGATATTGGCCTCGTTCTTTTTTTGCGAGTTTATGGACCTCTACTCCGTCTCGGTCCATAAACAGGCAAAAAAGAAAACTTGGCCAATATCCAGCCAACTTGACCTCACACTTGGTCAATAACCCATATGTATTAATCCTTCAAACAAACAATTAATATTGACCACTTGCTCATTCTCCTAAAACATACTGTCAAGTATGCATTGACTTCACTGCCTTATGCGGCTATGAGAGGAGATGTTGCATTGATTTTATGATGAGAGAACAGATTTTGATCTCTGTTGAAGCTTGAATGGCAAATTAAAACAAAATTAGTCAACCAGTCCCCAATTGTTTGAAGGCTGGATAACGATATCTACTGGGTAAATTACTATCCAGTGGATAAGTGTTAAGAAAACAAACCACACTATCCACTGGATAGCCATTTATACTGTGGATGGCATTATCCAAATTTTGAACAACTCGGGCCAGTGGTAAAAATTTTAAAAAACCCCTTACCCAAACATAAAATAACTCAAATAAATTTTTGGTATTCTTATGACAAGTAATACTAAATGCTGGTTGAAAAAACAATCCACAGAGACAGATAACCTACAACAAAAGGTAAAAAGAAAATGTATGAGCATTATCAAAGTTGGCCACATTACTGAGTCCATAATTTGTTGTTCGTATACCCAAGGTTGTTTCAACATCGATTAAACAAATTTTTCACGGCTTTTGTACAGCTAGGTCGAAGAGATAATTCATCACTATAATCATATGCTTCTATTATGCTTAACACATCTCAGAGATAACTAAGTTTGTATGTGAATAAATGCATATCTCATTTTTACTTTTTTAAAAACGGTTATAACGTCTGGAATAGTTGAGAACCCTTCTTCAGATATATCCTAAATTTGCAGTTAATTCTCTATTCTTCTCTTGGGACCAAAAAGTAGTAATAATTTCTAAGCAAAGCACTAGGGATTTTAGAAAGAGCTTTTCCATCTATTACATCCACCCTAGTCAATGTTTCTTTCAACTATAATTTACAAAAGGCAGAAAACTCACAACTGCAGTTTAAATTAATTAATTTCCATGGCATGAAGCTGCTAGGAGTACTGCCACTCAAACACTTAAAATTTATTTTCACAACTGCTCACTTTGTGTACATACAGTGGAACCCTGTTAATACGGTCACCAACAAGCCACAAAAATCTGGCCGTATTAACAGGCTGGCTGTATTAAAAAGGTTCTTCAAATAAGAAAATGACTGACTGAGCTTTAGTTCGGACCAGAATAAAGTGGCCGTAATAACGAGGTGGCCATATTAATGGCGTGGTCGTAAGGCAGGGTTCCACTGTCACTACAATGATCATTCATGTCTCAAATTCTTTCTCGCAGTTCAAATATATTCACCTGCACTGTGGGTATCTTATATTGCCTTTTGAATTTGTTGTTTTATGTGAATTAAAGTTGCGACAGTATACAGTACCTTCCAGGCAAGTGAAAAAAAGCTCAAATTGCTGATGCTGGTGGAGTATCCTGTATCGGAGGCTCCTGAGGAACACTTTCTTTTCCTCTTGCTCCGGAACTCCGAGGACTATGCCATGGTGTTTCTTTAAACAGAAACCACAAGTTTCCGCCCCAAACAAAAAAGTTGAGGAATCCAAAGACCTGCAAAAGAAAGAGTGAATTTTCAGAGGTAACATGGGTAACCAGTTCAAAGAAAAATTAATAGATTTGAAATTGAATCTAAAGTCAAGGGAGCAGGGTTGCTGAAGTGGTGGGAGGCCAGTGCTCCCATCAATGTGGCCCGAGTTCATTTCCGGCATGGTGCCATATGTGGGTTGAGTTTGTTGCTGGTTTTCACCTTGCTCCGAGGGTCTTTCTCTGGGCATTCCGGTTTTCCTCCCTCCTGAAAAAACCAACATTTCCAAATGCCAGTTTGATCAGGATAGAGGACCTGTGTGACAAACAGCTCAGGGCCAAGGGCCTTTCCCTCTAAAAATCATAATTTTATTTACTTATGTATTTATTCATATTATATTTTATTTATCTATGATGATAGATTAGACAATAGAGTACTTTTTCCTTGCTTACATAGCCTCATCAAAACACAAGGGAGGTTGGGTGAATTCAAGACAGTTATGCAAACCCTTGACTCTGTCTTAGGTATGTATAACTTTGGAAAATTCTTTCACCCTCCTGAGTGTTTAGATGAGGCTATGTAAACAAGGAAAAAGTCCTCTATTGGTTTTATGAAATATTTCTCAAAAATACCCGCAAATCTAAAATGTCACAACTGTGGCATACTCTCATCTCAACACACCTATTGACCAGTGAGAGTGGACATGGTATCTCAGTTATTTTATAGAAACATTTAAGTCATGACTTACCACAGACACAGTTGCGGCACCGTAAGTGGCCCCAAAAGACCATCCACAAGTAGTAATCTTTGTATTAGCACAGGTGGGGTAGTCACTGAATATTTTATCTTTGCTTGTAGCATCTTTCAGACCAGACAAGCCTGATGCCCATGCTATGGCACTTGTAAACCAGAAGATGACCAACACAATAGTGACAACAAAATCCTATTCATTGAAAAAACAGAAAGTCAGATTACAATGTAGTTAAATGAATGTGAGGTTACATAATGGTTCTGGGGGATGGGGAGGGTGTGTACTCTACAAAGTTTTTGGTGGGGTTTGCAGCTCAAACCTTAAAACCCTGACCCTGTTTCAGACCAAAATCTGTGACAGCCCATACCCTATTTCAGACCTAAGTAAAAAGTTGCTACCCTATTTCCGACCTCTAAAATTACTAGATTTATGACTCTAATAATTATATGCCTGCAACTAACCAGAAATGGCTTCCATTTGCATAAACATTTGGAGAAGGGCTACAAAGTCGCCAATGTTGGTGCAGAAAAAATTTTTCTTGTGAACAAAATACTCAATGTCAAGCCAGAGTGAAAAACATACCCTATTTCAGACAAAAATGGTCAAATTTATGCCCTTTTTCAAACCAAAACAGCTCAAAAACCATACCCTTTGGGGCCGCACATACCTACATTGCCCATATAAGGGATGGTAAAGGTAAAGTCTACATACGAGCCAAGTGGGCCATCATACGGGCGTTTATCTCTAGATGAAGAGACTAGGAGTGTTTCTACTCCTCCCTGGATGGGATGCTAGTCCATCACAGGGTTACCTGCCAGCATAACTTTGCTGGTACCCATTAATACACCTGGGTGGAGAGAGGCACTGTGAGAGTGAAGTGTCTTGCACAAGAACACAACATAAAGTCCCTGGCCATGGCTTGACCTGGTCCGCTTGATCCGGAGGCAAGGGCACTATCCATGAGGGCAACGTGCCTCCAAGGGAAAACTCCCCAACACCCCCCTTTCCCAGGTTCATTTGATGCATCATAAACCAAGTGATCTTCACTCATGATCCTGATCTGTTGATCATCCTGAAGAAATGACTTTTGTACGTCTCCATTAACTTGCGAGCGTTGATATTATAACAAGTACAGTTGTTGTCAACAAGCAATGGTTTGCAACAAGAAATAACAAGAATCTTACCACAACTGGGAAAGAAAACAGACCAACATCAGTCGAAGTTGCCTCCTTAGCTCGATCTTCAAATAGGACATAATAAACAAGAGCGACAAGGACAAACAGCATAGAGACCACACCCGTGAAGACAAAGTACTGCGCCTCCGACTTATAGTTCATGTCTAGTGTAGATTCTTTAGAAGGCTCCGTCTCGTTAGCGCAAAACTGTCCATCTGCAGCTGTATAGAGGGTTATGCTATTGAATGGGTAGTAGAATTTACCCTTGACAACACGTGACGATAGCTTCCCAGGTACTTCACAGTTGACGTCAAATTGAAAGCTGCCCACAAAGCCTGCCACTGTTGCAAATGCAAAGATGGTGATGAACTGAATATAAAAGAAAACAAACAATGCAGGGGTCAGTGGGTTAAACTCTGTTTGAATCCTAGCTGTAAGAAAAAAAAGAGTTATATGGTGAGTATGATTCAATTTAGCACTCATGGCACTTATTGTATTTTGGGAAGCTTAACAGGGGTGCTTGTTGGAGACAGAGAAATTTTATAGGATTTAGAATGATGCAGGGTTGTTGCTAAGTGCTGGCTACTGGCAAAATTCCCTGGCTGAGAAAAAGGTGATCGCTGGCTGGATTTTGGCAGGTGATCACTTGGTAAAGGACAAAGAACGGTTTTTTGGTTACGCATGTACAGTCATTCAATATCTGAGCCATATCAAACTGTCTAAATGAAAAGTTTGAAATAAATTCCTGACTACCTTGAGTATCGGTGCCACTATAACGAGTAAAGTAATTGAAACCTTGTTTTGAGCACTTGTTTAGCGTGTTTTCTTTCTGTGTACTATGTCTACCATCTAGTAAACACAAAGCTTGGTAGCCCTGCATTCAAGGCGTTGCAAAAGATTGGAGACCAAAATTTTGTTCCAGGTCTCTTGAGGAAAATGGTGACCGGCTCATTGAGAATCTTAGCTGGGAGACCATTTTCTTGGCTACAACCCTAAGGATAGAGTGGTAATTTTTTGTTTTAAAACAGAATGTTTAAAACAAAATTTACCTTTGAAGGAACTGTGTCCTCATGAGAGCAAAAAAATAAATTAATAAATAAAAACTCACAAAACCAGTTCTTTTGTAACGCTACAATGATGTCATCAGTCCAGAAGGAAAATGAACCACAGATGTATAGCATAGGGATACTTGTTGGAGAAGGGATGCTACCTAATGGAAGTGCTCATTGATATACCGGTTCTTATTAATAAAAACATCTGAAATGGGTTCACTTATTAGGCAGGGTCCCAATGCAAATAGAAGGAATTTGCAGGATGCAAAATCAACTAATTATTAGTAATAGTAATTGGACCGAGTGGAGTACAATTTAGGGAGTAATTGCACAAGTAATTTCAAAATTGGACGAGCGCGAAGCACAAGGTCGATTTGAAATTACAAGCAAGATTACTTCCTGAATTGTATGACACTAGATCCAATTACTAATTAATTGTATATATAACAAATTTCGGAATTAAAAATGTATTGAGAACTACTTTTGAGCAAAAACGTCTGTAGTGCTTTGCATAAGTTTTGAAAACTGTGCAAAACATTGCAAAGGAAGCCATTAAAGTGCGTTTTAATTGACGTGCCAATTACAGATATCCAATCACAAAAAGTTCAAATTGGATACCTGTAATTGGACACCCATGTGACCGCGCGCCAATTTCGTGACAAATAGGTGTGTGGATAACTAATCACGATCGAGAATTTTGTCATGGATACGATTAATAGTATAAATCCTGAGGCCTCTCTGCGAATAAATCAAGCATCAAAAGCGCAACATCATTGAGTAACTAATATCAGAACTGTATAAGCCTGTTCAGGGGTTATGTGATTTTGCTCCATTGTATTCAAACAAGAAAATCTGTTAGATCTTATAACCGCACTTTTAAAATTTAACTGTTTTCCTAGTACTACAGTCGCAACGCAGTGCACATTCCAAAGCAGTCCTTGATGATTCATTGATAACTGTTGACATCACATCACTTGATCAACACAAACTGTGTTATTGCACCATCAATCTTAGCCTTTGTGAAATTTATGAAGATGTAATGGTCTTAACCTGGAAGTTCGCTTGGGACATGCCCATGAACGATACGAAAAGGAAACGATTGTCACACTATTAATAATGCTATTAATAAACAGCTTTCTTCCTTAAAAGTCAAAATTTAATTTGTTTGTGCTATGTGTAAAGCAAAGTAGTCACGTGAGTCACACAATCCGAGGTTTACGCTATGCACAGCTAATTTTAGAATGATTGTGTTTTTTCCCCTAGCATTGACATAAACTCTGCAAGTTCTGGCAAGCTCCTATTTATCTCAGCAAATATTTAATTTTCCTTCAGATCTCTTAACTTGCTGCGATGAAACAGCCAAAGAATTCACTTCATTTGCCTAAACCCACAAGAAATACTCACAAAATTGCAAATAAATTAATGACCGTCGCTTCCAGCGAAATAAACTTGCAAAGTAAACACGATCTTACACAGTGTCACGTGGTGAAAGTGAAAGCTACAACGTCACTGCAGTCCATGGCTGACATAATACCTTTTTTTGCCTACAAGTCAAGCTCTGTGAGCATGAAGCGTGATGAAATTAAAATTGAACGCAGAACATGATCAAAAGCTTAAGCCTTGGTTTGGCTACCAGGTGATGCTTGTTGCCTGGTAAAATTTTACGCCCTTTCTACCCCAAGGACTAAAAGTTAAGGCTGCGCACCGATTTAGAGCATATACGTACAGATGTACAGTCATGTATTGATGTTAAGATTTATACATTCTTTAAAGTCTTCTGATCACTCTATCACTTAATTCAATACTCATGTGTTTATTTGAAAGTGATACCGGCCATACTGTCATTTGCATTTGTAACTATATTTTCACATAAATTTCATGTACTATTTTAGCTTTTGCATCATGCATACATAAACTTACTTATTCAATTACTCAACTATTCAGTTCTACACTGGCAGTCTAGATCACCAAAATGTAACGCAAATATTATAAATAGCTCGGTCTGCAAAAATATTAAGTTATTTGGAATTTTTGCATTTAATTTCCATTAGCCATGCACTCATTATCGGTTGAAAACTTGTTAAGTTATATTACCAGATCCTTAAAAGTGTAGAGCAATAAGTTACGTATCTTTACCATCAAGGCAACATATCGGTTTTTACACACAGTCTTGCTAGGCCACAGTTTTTAAAGAAACAGCTTTGCATGCAGATAAGCTTACGAAAAGCAGCGGCCAACTCGATCCGAATCAATGATCAAATATCATACTAAAACCAGGCGATTGTACCGCAGACTTACCAGTTCGATGCCTTTGATGAATCCCTTAGGCTCCTTCAGTATCTCTATGTTTGGTTTTTGGTTCATTTCGGACGGAAGAAGAATCACTGATCGAGATGTTTGAGCTAATCTCAGTCACACACCTGCCTTAGTGCCTTCCCGCGCGCCTTGCAAGCTCAGCAGCCCGGCCGCTTTTCCCAATGACCTCATTAGTTATTTTGGGGAGTCTTGCGGGTCACGGGCAAATGTTCGCGGGTATCACGGGACGCCGCAGACCCACAGTACTTAGGTTAGAGTTTCCAAGGCTAAAATTTGCACTGTTTTCTAGCTTACGTGTTAGTTTTTCCTGAGAATTTCATTTGATCAAGAAGCTATCCGCGATCGTATATCGCATTTAAAAAATTTTGTGGGTTTCACCAAGATGATCCCCAGAATATGAACAATATCCCACGAAAAAGAAAATCCGCCAAAATTCCCTGCATTCTTCAAATGGTTGAAATAGCTCTAGATGTCATCTCTCCATCGGGAAAGACGGGAAATGAGAGGACAGCGGGGAAGGGGATTGTGTACCAACAAGATATTTGGCTGTTGACACAAAGAGTTCGCTGTTTTGAATTAAGGTTTTATGTAGTTTTTATTAGCTTTATTTTTCTATAGTCTCTCTACAGGTCCCCTATTTTGTCTTGAGTTAGTCGAGATCGCAAGCAAAAGTATTAACCGCAGATTTGAAAAAGCCAGAACGCAATGGGTGGCCCTGGGGAACAAAAATAACTCGTAGAAAAAAAAATGAACGTCTGTGGACAGACCTACTGAACACGTAAAAGGAGATTTTTTAATAAATAAAAAGTTTAGTTGTCATGTCAGTGTTTGCAAAAAAGTATTTATACCAAACAACAATGACCAAGTTTTAGCATGAGTAAACAAAAGTCGCTCAATGTTTCCTCTGCTTGAGTCTGTCTACCTTAGACGAGACATGTGTTAAGAGCGAAGAAAATCGTAATAAAATGAAATTCGATGTTGTTCCTTTAACAGCAGAGTACAAATAATGCTTGAAATGAATACAAATATCACTTAAAGTAAAAAACTGGATCAATGGATAATGAAATTCGAGAGTTTTCATTGGCTTCGTGGTATATGAGTCATTATACCATGCTCTACAAATATGTCAAGAGTACGCGTGATTTTTGGGGCGATTTTGTTTTTATTTTAGTTTAGTTTTCTATACTTGGGGGCGCTTTTTAATAAAACAATATTACACTCGCGCTTGTTGCATATTCAGAAACTCAGTCCCTCGGTCATTGTACTCGAACTCAGTTCCCAGACCCAGCTCACTTTCATTCTTCAGGTGATCAGCAAGGAGCTTCAGCCGCGATTTTTTTCTAAAATCAATGGAAATAAAGTTCGTCTTGGAACTTCTTTATAACTTTTCCTCAGGAATGTTTTTCTTTGTTTCGAAATTCAAGAACTAATGGCCTGTTCTAGATCACAGTTGTTTTACTATCTCGACAAATATTGATCAGAAACTCCAATAAAGGCAAACAAGGCGCAGCGAAAACCCAACAAGGGGTGTCGAACCTTTGCAGTGGAACTAGATCAGTAAAAATCTCGAAATGCAGTTCTTAAAAGGGTAAAATTGAAAAGAGAGAAGATTGAGATTAAAATGAACAAAAACCCGGCAAATAAGAAAATTGAATAAAGCGTTCTCTGGTAAAAAGTATTTAAAATGCGAGCTTTCAAAAGCCAGTCTACTGTCTTCGACGGATAAAAATTTGCGATAACATGACGTTTCATTTTATCACAAATTTTTATCCGTCGAAAACAGAACACTGGCTGTCGAAAGCCCATATTTTAAATAACTTTATTACCAGAAAACGCTTTATTCAAAATTATGATCAATCCTGGTGACTGTTTCTCGATACTTTGAAAAACCAAAAAGTTGAATATATTTGTCCAAGCTTTTTAGAGTGAAAAAGTTAACGCCTGAAAAGACGCTCATTGGTGGTAATTTACTTCATATTTCATCTGTCGCATCTCGATTCAATCACTTTCGGGATATGCATGTGGTCCGGCCGTTCGTGTCGCTAGGAGACGCCATCGAAATCAATTGACCGTGAAGGCCTGGGAGAAAGCCGTACAGAGACAAGGCAATGGGGGTGATCCGATTTCTAGTGAAAAAAATTGTGGTAGAGAATGGGGCTTTGACAGCGGTGCTCAAGGACAGGCAGCTAGAGCTGCAGAGGGACACGTTTACATCGCTTCGTGGAGAAATACGTGATTAACAAATTTCTTGAGAATTTTCCAGGGAAGATTTCGATAGCCAGTAGCCTGCGTAGCAAGCGTTTCCGTGGGGTTTGATAGCAAAGAAAGACCGAGGAACGGGATTTTCGGTGTTTTGTCTGCGCGGAAAATGGGGCGAGAACCAAAAAAAAGGAGAAGGGGGGTGGGAGAGGGGAAGAAAGGAAACGCAAGCGTTTCCTTCCTTCCTTCCCCTCCCCCTCCCCCCTCTTTTACTCGCTCCATTTTTCGCGCTGTAATATTCTTTGCTCCCGAACACCACAGAAACGCTTGCTACGCAGGCTAGATAGCCAGGAGAATGTTTGACAAAGGGGTACATACTTATCCGTGGGGTGAAAACTAATTTTGTAGCTTTTAGTCTCTGAAGATAAGAGTCATGCTACATTAGGTCCTCTGCCTTTATTTACCATGCTTAAATTACAGACGGCCTCGTGGCTCAAACAACTTCTTTATCGTCAAAATTATAATCATGTTCTTAATGCTTGAACTCAGTCCCTTGCTCAATCTCCTGGTTATTCTCGTACTCAGTCCCCTGGTTAACCTTCAGGTCATTCTTGAACTCAGTCCCCTGCTCAACCTCCTGGTCATTCTCGTACTCAGTCCCCAGTTTGGCCTCCGGGTCTTTCTTGAACTTAGTCCCTAAGTCAAACTCTGAGTCATTGTCGAACTCAGTCCCCAGCTCAGCCTCTGGGTCATTCTGGTACTCAGTCGCCACCTCGGCCTTCGGGTCATTCTCGAACTCAGTCGCCATCTCAACCTCCGGGTCATTCTCAAACTGAGTTTTTAGGTCTGTATCAAGCTCAGCCTTCAGCTCAGTATTGATCTGATCACTGATTTCCTGGTACCGCTCACGGTTTCTGAGATTTCCTCCATCACGACGACGACGACGACGACGACGAGCAGGCGAAGCTTCACTGAAATAAATGAAAATTACGTTCAGTCTCCTCTTTATGCTCAGAAATCACAAAGAAAATATTTTCAAACCTGTAATTAATGAGAGATTTTAATAACGCGAGGTTCGTACTTATAAGTTTTCTATTCAGAGGTTAAGTTTTGTGTTGAGTATTAGTTTTCATTCAGTTTTTATTAATTTAATTTTTATCCATTAACTCAGTTGATTATTTGTGTCAACATACAAAACATGAAAAACTAGTTAGATAAGAAATTTACAATTTACTAGTCAAGTGTCTCAAAGTCCTTCCTCTCCTATCCTAGGCTTGTTTTTGGTCAGTGATTTGATTTTTTTCGTAGGGAAAGTTCATTGTAGACGTTTTAAGTCAATGCTTGTGCATATAGGCTCAGTTACTAGCCGCTGTTCGGGAACATGAGCTGGCTCTCCTCCGCCCACGGTCCAAGGCCGCGGAAAATATACAAACCTGCTATCCAGAGAAAAAGCAATGAAGCAGACCGCCAGGAAAATGACAAAAGCACGTCTCATATTACCTCTCTTCCTGTAAATAACAAAAACTGTGTTGATGACACAATAAACAGGTACCTAGCCTGCCATACATAAAATTTTGCTACGTAAACGCGCACGTGGATATTTTTGTTCTTTGCGTATGAGGGAGGGGAAAGAGGAGTTTTCATTCTTTTTCCAATTCTCCCGCACTCGTCATCAAACCCCACCCTTGCACCCGTAGAGCACTCTATCTTCATTCCTCAAGCCCTCCCTTCTTTTCCTAATCCACGGAAAATGTAATGTTCGATTTGTAATGAAAAAGTTTGCAGGGATGGTCTGTAATACAACAAAAGGCGAGGGATCGTCGCAGAGGCACGACAGGTAGTCAACCATGGAGGCTAAACGCAAAATCCGAAACGAATAGTCCACCGATTTCTTGTTGTTTCCTGACAAAATTATAAGGCTATAAATAAGAGAGACTACACCCATGAAATAAGCCTTTGAGCAAAGCCGTATCTCATGGCTGGAGATACTGAAGGTCCGTCTCCTACGCAATGTAGTCATACATTTCTTATTCGTTTGGTAGTTTTAACTTATAAACACACAGAACTGATGTGCAACTCTAACTTTAAATAAACTATTATTTCCATAGATAAACGGTAGGCATCTAGGAACGATTATTAAACTTACCGTTAAACTTGGGGCTGGATAAGGCGTTACTCCACTGTGCGGATCAATGCACGGACTGACTTGAACCAAATCAACTACATGGTTATATGTTGTGCCCGTTCCCAGTGGAATTTACGAATCAGAAGAAACAATGCAAATACGTTTGATTCGCCTCCAGCTTTGACTTTTTTGGCTTGGGTGGTTTGTTTTCGCATTTCAGAGAAATTTCTAGAGAATTGTTCTTTTATCCATCTTAAAATTATTCATTCATATACACGTTACAATTTGAAAGTTTGAAAGCAAGAGTTCTCAAGGGTATCATCACATGGCCTGACATGGGGCAACAAACCACCCAAGCTAAAGAGGTCTATTGACCATGTGACGCGGCAGATGTGACGGATCATAGCTTCCAAAGTATTCCTAAAGGATCATACGGTAGTAATATGGCAAAAATCGTTGTTGGAGTAAAAATTCGCCGAATTCACAGAGATCGGATTCGAATAAGGTATCGGACTTGGAAATGAATTTGTAATTTGTTTTGCTTTTAAGCTTAAAAACAATAGAAAGTGGTAATAAATTGGTACCATTCTACATTAAAATAGCAAAGAGATAATTACGGATAAGTACGATACATTCTTTTAACCTGAATAGCACCTTCATTGCGTCAATGTCTTTTGAATAACAATGTCCCATCCCAAAGTAAAGGAAAAGGTGGTAAACAATAAAAGTCCAACCAGAAAGCATTCCAAATATTTATCTATTCTTTATTAAATTATCAAGGGAAAACTTGTTTTGGTGCAGGAAGTATCAAGTAGCAAAGCATCTATAAAATGAGCATGGGCTATTTCAGGGTATTAAAAAGATTACTTAAAGGCTAGGTTTCGGGTCTATGTTTTCCTACTTCGATAATGATCAAAGTATGCCTTCTCCTTAACTTATGTTATGTTTCTTGGAAACTAATCTTTCCAAGATGCACCCTCATTGTTTCAACTGTTTTTGCCTTTTGGAATATTACCTGACGTTCTACTTAAGATTATTTAAAACAAGTCTTACATTTAGACTTATCAACTGATATTTTAGAAAAACTTAAGTTCATTCATTTTCCCTTCTGCACCGTTAGTTTTCGAATGTATTTTGGGATTTTCAGTACTGTTTGCTGTTGTTGTTTGTCAGTAAAGAAAAATCGTAGATCGGATTACAAAGAAGTTTATTGTAAGAGATTTACTGTTACCATGGTTACTTTCGTTACGGGTGTTAATTGAAATAATGAAATAAAATTGAGGTTTAGTTTCTGGAAACGCTCTTTTTGGAATTAGTGATTTTGGACTCTTTAACTTATCAGGATTTTGTCGTTGAATTTTCCAGCTAAACTTTATTCTTTCTGTGGACATTTTTGGACATTTAACTACGGTTGTTTGATTAAAATTCGTATTTTGTTCGCACTTCGCACAAAGATAACAAAGAACGTAGTCTATCCGCTCGCATACCACAAATTGTTTTCAATAAACATTGTAGTGACTTTTGGAATGTGTTTGAATATGAAAGCACATACTGTTAATGATATATGGACCAAGACGGGTCCAGAATTTAAGAAAGTCCAACCCACGAAGTTGGGATTATTCAATCTTTAGCTTGGAAAACTTTTGCAGCAAGAAATTTCCAAAAACAACTTTAACTTGTAAACTTAGTATGATCCTTAAGTTCTAATTAATGGAAATGAACATTGTGATTTTGATATTCCTGGCGTTGATTTATTTTGGTCGACCACCTAGAAATAGATAGTTAAAACCTGACAAGATAATCTTTTCGTCATTGTGTACTGCCCCGAAGGAAAATAAATATGCTAAATAAAACGAGACTGACGTTTTGACAGCTAGTAATTTGATGGATCGCATAGTTGTCCCCTCAGAAAGTAGTTGTTTAATAACGAAATCTGCAGCTAAGCCTCCTGACCCTTATATCAACACCCTGTTTCAGACCTGCCTTATGTGTAGTTCCGGCTAGTTCAGACCATTGTGAAGGGCTTTTGTTGATGGTCTCATCGATAATGATGAAAAAGTAGCTTCTTCTAAAAAACATAACCAATTCACGAGCAGAGTGCAAAAGCCATACCCTATTTGAGACCAAAATGGCCAAAATCGATACTCCACTTCTGACCAAAACGGCTAAAACACATATACCCTTTGGGGCCGCACATACTTATATATCCCATATAAGGGAGAACCCCCCTCCCCCCCCAGGCAAGTAATTCAGAAGTTCAGTCTCCGGGTCATTCGACTCGAACTCAGTTCCCAGAACACATCCAACTCGAACTCAGTCTTCAGGTGATCATCGCGGAGTTTCAGCCGCGGTGCTCGGTCGTGAAAACGGCGACTTCGCGAAGTTGTCCTTAAATCAATGGAAATAGAGTTTGTCTTGAAACTTCTTTATAACTTTTCATCAGGAACTTTATTCTTCATTTCGAGATTCAAGAACTAATAGCCTGTTCTAAATCACAGTTGTTTTATTATCTCGACAAATATTGATCAGAAACTTTAATAAAGGCAAAACCGCAGTGAAAAACCAACGAGGGGTGCCGAACCTTTGCAGTGGAATTAGATCAGTAAAAATCTCGAAATACAGTTCTTAAAAAGGGGTAAAACTGGAAAGAGAGGAGATTGAGATTAAAATGAAACAAAAACCCGGCAAGCAAGAAAATTGAATAAAGCGTTCTCTGGTAAAAAGTATTTTAAAAAATGTGAGCTTTCGACAGCCAGTCTACTGACTTCGACGAATAAAAATTTGCGATAACATGACGTTTCATTTTATCACAAATTTTTATCCGTCGAAGACAGAACACTGGCTGTCGAAAGCTCATATTTTAAAAACCTTTTTTTTTTTTACCAGAGAACGCTTTATTCAACTTGAAACTATGATCAATCCTGGTGACTGTTCCTCGATACTTCGAAAAACCAAAAAGTTGAATATATTTGTCCAAACAGGGCGCATTTTTATTACGCTATGGATGAAAACCGTACCTCGGTATTTCGGTATCTCGCCTCGGTCAATCACTTTCGGGATATGCACGTGGTCCGGCTGTTTGTGTCGTTAGGAGGCGTCGTCGAAATCAATTGACGGTGAAGGCCCGGGAGAAAGCCGTACAGAGAGAAGGCAATGGAGATTCGATTTCTAATGAGAAAAATTGTGGTAGAGAATGGGGCTTTGACAGCGGTGCTGAACTGCATGCAGGTAGAGCGGCAGAGGGACACGTTTACATCGCTTCGTGGAGAAATACGCGATTAACAAATTTCTTGAGAATTTTCCCGGGGAGATATCTATAACCTGGAGAATGTTTGACAAAGGAACACATACTTATCCGTGGGGTGAAAACTAATTTTGTAGCTTTTAGTCTCTGAAGATAAGAGTCATGCTACATTAGGTACTCTGCCTTTACTTACGATGCTTAAATTACAGACGGCCTCGTGGCTCAAACGACTTCTTTATCGTCAAAAATATAATCATGTTCTTAATGCTTGAACTCAGTCCCTTGCTCAACCTCCTGGTTATTCTCGTACTCAGTCCCCTGGTTAACCTTTGGGTCATTCTTGAACTCAGTCCTCAAGTCAACCTCTGGTTCGTTCTCGAACTCAGTCCCCAGTTTGGCCTCCGGGTCATTCTGGAACTCAGTCCCCAAATCAAACTCTGGGTGATTGTCGAACTCAGTCCCCAGCTCAGCCTCTGGGTCATTCTGGTACTCAGTCGCCACCTCGGCCTTCGGGTCATTCTCGAACTCAGTCCCCATCTCAACATCTGGGTCATTCTCAAACTCGGTTTTTAGGTCTGTATCAAGCTCAGCCTTCAGCTCAGTATTGATCTGATCACGGATTTCCTGGTACCGCTCACGGTTTCTGAGATTTCCTCCCTCACGACGACGACGACGCCGACGCCAAGCTTCACTGAAATAAATGAAAATTATGTTCAGTCTCCTCTTTATGCTCAGAAATCACAAAGAAAATATTTTCAAACCTGTATTAATGAGAGATTTTTGGTAACGCGAAGTTCGTAGTTACAAGTCTTGTATTTCGAGGTTAAGGTGGTCTTATACCTAAAATTTTTTTTTTTGCAAAACAGAGAGTATACAAATTATTCATTTACAAATTTATCTATTTTAGACTTCCTTCATGGCATAGAAATAGCGTTTTTCCTCTTCTTTTTTTCTTCTTGTGTGTGCATTTGTGCTTCAGTTTTGTTGCTGACTTGTATCTTATTTCTGTTTAATGCTGGAGTTAACTGGCTGCCTGGCTCCGCTAGCCCCTGTGGTTATTCCAGGCAGCTAGTACTCTAAATTTTACTTTTAATATTTTTCATTGAACATTGTAATTCTTTTTTTTTTTTTTTAGCAAGAGTGAGTGCAAATAAAGATTGATTGATTGATTGATTGATTGATTGACAAACCTGCCGTCCAGAGAAAAACAAATGAAGCAGACCGCCAGGAAAATGACAAAAACACGTATCATATTACTTCTCTTCCTGCAAATAACAAAAACTGAGCTTACGACACAATAAACAGGTACCTAGCCTGCCATATATGCGATTTTGCTGCGTAGGAGTGCACTAAAGTGGATATTTTTTTCTTTACCTATGAGGGAGGGGTGGGAGGATTTTTTATTCTTTTACCTATTCTCCCGCACTCTTCATCAAGCCCCATCCCTACACCGTAGAACACTCTTTCTTCATTCCCCAAACCCTTCCTTTTTTCCAAATCCACAGAAAATGTGATGTGCGATTTTTACTGAAAAGACTAAAGGGATGATCTATGATACAACAAAAGGCGATGGATCGTCGCAGAGGCATAAAAGGTAGTCAACCATGGGGGCTAAACGCAAAATCCGAAACGAATTATCCACCGATTTCTTATTGTTTCCTGAGAAAATTAGAAGGCTATGAATAAGCCTTTGAACAGAGCTGTATCTCAAGGCTGGAGGTACTGAAGGTCAGTCTCCTACGCAAACCATTATTTTGGCTCATAACCGTGGCAAGGCAGAGGAATGTCTTCGCGGGAAGAAATGAAGGGTGTAGTGCAGATATTAAAACTTGAACGGAGCATAAATAATCAAGTTATTGCACTACATATATGACAGCATTTTGAAGGCTTTTAGCTTCAGAAACATCCAAGTAAGAGAACCCGAAAGAAAAGACCTGTATAACTGGAGACGCGGGAGTTAAAATCATACAGGGCACTCGTCAACCCTTAATGGCATACAGTCGTATATCTCTTGTTTGTTAGGTAGTTTTAACAAATAAACACACAGAACTGATGTTAAACTCTAACTTTAAACAAACTATTATTTCCATAGATAAACGGATAGGCATCTAGGAATGACTATTAAACTAACCGTTAAACTTGGGGCTTGATAAGGCGTTACTCCACTGTACGAATCAATGTGTGGACTAACTTGAAAAAAACAACATGGTTATCAGTGCCATGTCCGTTCCCAGTGGGGATTACGCTTCAGTAAAAACCATGCAATTAATTTTGATTCGCCTCCAGCTTTGACCTCTTTAGCTTGGGTGGTTTGTTTTCCCATTTCAGATCATATTCTCTAGAGAATCGTTCTTTAATTCATCTTAAAATTATTCATTCATATACACGTTACAATTTGAAAATTTGAGAGCAAGAATCCTCAAGAGTATCATCACATGGCCTGATATGGGGCAATAAACCACCCAAGCTAAAGAGGTCTCTTCACCATGTGACGGGTCATAGCTTCCAAAGTATCCCCAAAGGATCATAAATATATGGCAAAAATTGTTCTTGGAGTAAAAATTCACCGAACTCACAGAGATGAGATTTGAATAAGGTATCGATCGGACTTGGAAATGAATTTATAATTTGTTTTGCTTTTAAGCTTAAAAACAATAGAAAGTGGTAATCAATTGGTACCATTCTGCATTAAAATAACAAAATGCATATTTAAACTGGACAATTACGATGCATTCTTTTGACCTGAATAGCACCTACATTAGGTCAACGCCTTTTGAATAACAATGCCCTAATCCAAAGTATTAAAGGAAGGATGGGAAACAATGAAAATGCAACCAGAAAGCATTCCATATATTTATCTATTCTTTATTAAATTATCAAGGGAAAACTTGTTTTGGTGCAAGAAGTATATATAAATTAGTAAAACAGCTAAAAAAATGAACATGGCATATTTCAGGGTATTAAAAAGGTCACTAATAAAATTAGGTTTCTCATCTATGTTTTTCTATTTCGCTAATTATCATAGTATAGCTTCTCCTTATATTTTTTAATGTTTCGTGAAAACTAATCTTTCCAAGATGCACCCTCATTGTTTCAACTGTTTTTGCCTTTAGGAGTATTACCTGACGTTCTACTTATGATCATTTGAAAAGAGTCTTACATTTAGACTTATCAACTGATATTTTAGAAAAACTTGAGTTCATTCATACTCCCTTCTGCGCCGTTAGTTTTCGAATGTATTTTGGGATTTTCAATGCTATTTACTGTTGTTGTTTGCTGGTAAAGAAAATCATTGATCGGATCACAAAGAAGTTTATTATAAGAGATTTACTGTTATCATGGTTACTTTCGTTACGGCCGTTAATTGAGATAATGAAATAAAATTGAGGTTTAGTTTCTGAAAACGCTCTTCCTGGAATTAGTGATTTTGGACTCTTTAACTTATCAGGATTTTGTCATTGAATTTTCCAACTAAACTTTGTTCGTTCTGTGGAACTTTTAGGACATCCAAGTACGGTTGTTTGATTAAAATTGGTATTTTGTTCGCACTTCGCACAAAGGTAACAAAGAACGTAGTCGACTCGCTCGCACACCACAAATTGTTTCAGTAAATATTGTGGCGAGTTTTGGAATATGTTTGAATATGAAAGCACATACTGTTAATGATATATGGAACAAGACGGGTCCAGAATTCAAGAAAGTCCAACCCACGAAGTTGGGATAGTGCAATCTTTAGCTTGGAAAACTTTTGGAGTAAGAAATTTCCAGTAACAACTTTAACTTGTAAACTTAGTATGATCCTTAAGTTCTAATGAATGGAAATGAACATTGTAAGTTTTATGTTCCTCTCGTTGATTTATTTTGGTCGAGCACCTAGAAATAGATAGTTAAAATGTGAGTGGAAAATCTTTCCGTCATTGTTTGCCGCATCGAAGGAAAATATGCTAAATAAAAAGTGACTGACATTTTGAGAGCCAGTGATTTGATGGATGGCATAGTTGTCCCCTTAAACTGAAGGAACGTGTGAATTGAATTATAGTACAGTTAAACCAGTATTAGGCGGACACCCTCGGGACCCGTGCTAATGTCCACTTAATACAGCATGTCCCTTCAGAATTCATCTTTTAAAAAAAAGCTTTAAAAGGGTCATATTAATATTTCATCAGTGTTAAAAGACTTTAAAGGGCCAAATAGCATTTTCGTGAACATACTTATCCATGGGGTAAAACCTAATTTTATAGCCCTCATGTCTTTGAAGATGAGAGTCCAGCCACATGTAGGTACTCTGTCTTTATTTACCATGCTTAGTTTACAGACGGCCTTGTGGCTCAAACAATTTCTTTATGGTCAAAATTATAATCATGTTTTTAATCCTTGAGCTCAGTCTCCTGCTCAACCTCCTGGTCATTCTCGTACTCAGTCCCCAGTTTGGCCTCCGGGTCATTTTTAAACTCAGTCCTCAGCTCAACCTCCTGGTCAATCTCGTATTCAGTCCCCAGTTTAGCCTCCGGGTCATTCTTGAACTCAGTCCCCAAGTCAAACTCTAGGTCATTCTCGAACTCAGTCCCCAGCTCAACCTCTGGGTCATTCTGGTACTCTGTCCTCATCTCGGCCTTCGGGTCATTCTCGAGCTCAGTCCCCATCTCAACCTCTGGGTCATTCTCAAACTGAGTTTTTAGGTCTGTATCAAGCCCAGTCTTCAGTTCAGTATTGATCTGATCACGGATTTGCTGGTACCGCTCACGGTTTCGGCGATTTCCTTCATCACGAAGTCCAGCACGACGACGACGCCAAGCTTCACTGAAATAAACCAAAATTATTTTCAGTCCCTTCTTTATACTCAGAAATAAGAAAGAAAATAGTTTCAAACCTGTAATTAATGAGGGACTTTGGTAACGCGAGGTTCGTAGTTATAAGTCTTTTATTTCGAGGTTAAGTTTTATGTTGGGAGTATTAATTAGCTTTCATTCAGTTTTTATTAATTTATTTTTTATCCGGCGTTAACTCAGTTGATTATTTATTTCAACAAACAAAACGTGAAAAACTAGTTAGCTAAGAAACTGTTACAATTTAAAATATAGAAGGTAAGCTTCACTTTGGAGTTCCCTGAAGTATCTCGAATTTCTTCCACTCCTAGTGCTGTTTTCTGATGGTGATTTGATATTTTTGTCGGGAAAGTTCGTTATAATCGTTTTAAGTCGATGCGGCTATAGGTTCGATTAGAAACCGCTGTTTGGGAACATACCCCAGAGAGTATACAAATTATTCATTTACAAATTTATCTATTTTAGACTTCCTTCATGGCATAGAAATAGCGTTTTTCCTCTTCTTTTTTTCTTCTTGTGTGTGCATTTGTGCTTCAGTTTTGTTGCTGACTTGTATCTTATTTCTGTTTAATGCTGATGTTAACTGGCTGCCCGGCTCGGCTAGCCCCTGTGGTTATTCCAGGCAGCTAGTACTCTAAATTTTACTTTTAATATTTTTCATTGAACATTGCAATTCTTTTTCTTTTTATTAGCAAGAGTGAGTGAAAATAAAGATTGATTGATTGATTGATTGACAAACCTGCCGTCCAGAGAAAAACAAATGAAGCATACCGCGAGGAAAATGACAAAAACACGTATCATATTACTTCTCTTCCTGTAAATAACAAAAACTGAGCTTAGGACACAATAAACAGGTACCTAGCCTGCCATATATGCGACTTTGCTGCGTAGGAGTGCACTAAAGTGGATTTTTTTTCTTTGCCTATGAGGGAGGGGTGGGAGGATTTTTTATTCTTTTACCTATTCTCCCGCACTCTTCATCAAGCCCCATCCCTACACCATAGAACACTCTTTCTTCATTCCCCAAGCCCTTCCTTTTTTCCAAATCCACAGAAAATGTGATGTGCGATTTTTACTGAAAAGACTGAAGGGATGATCTAATATATAGATTTAGGCCAGCCTAAAAGCGTAGCTCCTGGGCCACGTTGTTCAGAGCCAAATAACCCAGGAGAAGGTAGAATTTTGATTTCAGTTTTGTAGCTTTGCGGCACGGTTTTTTGTATATTGTTTGGCCTTCTGTTTTGAGTTTTAATAATCACTATATACACAAAACAAAGCAGCAAAAAACATTTGTATAGAAAAAAAGTTATAGTTCGGTTAACTTTTAATCCTGGGTTAGCGTTAACCGGCTTCCGAACAATCCTGCCCTGTTTTCAACAAGTTAACCTGAGATGAGCCCGCGATCCAATCGAAAACCAGCACTTGGTCAGCGGTCAACTTCAAAAAAACACGCGACCTCTTCAAGCTATAAACTTGAGCCCGCGATACGGTCACGTGATACTGGTCAGCGGATACCTTGTTTTGACAGGTGTCAATTGATCATAACATGGATGTCCAATATCAAGGAAGTACACGGTAAACCAAGACTGCATGTCCCTGTCAACCTATTATTTGGAGTCTGGCGGCCATGTTGCGCGACTCCGTCGTCGTCGTCGTCGTCGTCGTCGCCGTCGTGCGTACGCGCCCACGAGCAATACCGCTAGCCATGGTGACCATGAGAAAATCAACTCATGGGTTTCCTTTTCTCTCCTATATGAGTATGGGGCTCCGCTTGGTGGCCCTTCGGGCCGCCGGAGCTCCGCTATGATACAACAAAAGGCGATGGATCGTCGCAGAGACATAAAAGGTACTCAACCATGGGGGCTAAACGCAAAATCCTAAACGAATTTTCCACCGATTTCTTATTGTTTCCTGAGAAAATTAGAAGGCTATGAATAAGCCTTTGAACAAAGCCGTATCTCAAGGCTGGAGATACTGAAGGTCAGTCTTGCGTGACAAGACAAAGGAATGTCTTCGCGGGAAGAACTGAAGGGTGTAGTGCAGATATTAAAACTCGAACGGAGCATAAATAATCAAGTTATCGCACTATATATATGAAAGCATTTTGAAGACCTTTAGCTTCAGAAACATCCAAGTAAGAGAACCCGAAAGAAAAGACCTGTATAACTGGAGACGCGGGAGTTAAAATCATACAGGGCACTCGTCAACCCTTGATGGCATACAGTCGTATATCTCTTGTTTGTTAGGTAGTTTTAACTTATAAACATACAGAACTGATGTTAAACTCTAACTTTGAATAAACTATTATTTTCATAGATAAACGGATAGGCATCTAGGAATGACTGTTAAACTAACCGTTAAACTTGGGGCTTGATAAGGCGTTACTCCACTGTGCGAATCAATGTGCGGACTGACTTGAATTAAATCAGCTACATGGTTAGCAGTGTTGTGTCCGTTCCCAGTGGGGATTACGCTTCAGTAAAAACCATGCAATTAAGTTTGATTCGCCTCCAGCTTTGACCTCTTTAGCTTGGGTGGTTTGTTTTCCCATTCCAGGTCATATTCTCTAGAGAATCGTTCTTTAATCCATCTTAAAATTATTCATTCATATACACGTTAGAATTTGAAAATTTGAGAGCAAGAATCCTCAAGAGTATCATCACATGGCCTGATATGGGGCAATAAACCAACCAAGCTAAAGAGGTCTCTTCACCATGTGACGGGTCATAGCTTCCAAAGTATCCCCAAAGGATCATAAATATATGGCAAAAATTGTTCTTGGAGTAAAAATTCACCGAACTCACAGAGATGAGATTTGAATAAGGTATAGATCGGACTTGGAAATGAATTTATAATTTGTTTTGCTTTTAAGCTTAAAAACAATAGAAAGTGGTAATCAATTGGTACCATTCTGCATTAAAATAACAAAATGCATATTTTAAACTGGACAATTACGATGCATTCTTTTGCCCTGAATAGCACCTTCATTAGGTCAACGCCTTTTGAATAACAATGCCCTAATCCAAAGTATTAAAGGAAGGATGGGAAACAATAAAAATGCAACCAGAAAGCATTCCATATATTTATCTATTCTTTATTATATTATCAAGGGAAAACTTGTTTTGGTGGAAGAAGTATATATAAATTAGTAAAACAGCTAAAAAATGAACATGGCATATTTCAGGGTATTAAAAAGGTCACTAATAAAATTAGGTTTCTCATCTGTTTTTCTATTTCGCTAATTATCATAGTATAGCTTCTTCTTATATTTTGTAATGTTTCGTGAAAACTAATCTTTCCAAGATGCACCCTCATTGTTTCAACTGTTTTTGCCTTTTGGAATATTACCTGACGTTCTACTTATGATCATTTGAAAAGAGTCTTACATTTAGACTTATCAAGTGATATTTTAGAAAAACTTGAGTTCATTCATACTCCCTTCTGCGCCGTTAGTTTTCGAATGTATTTTGGGATTTTCAATACTATTTACTGTTGTTGTTTGCCAGTAAAGAAAATCATTGATCGGATCACAAAGAAGTTTATTATAAGAGATTTACTGTTACATATGTATCATGGTTACTTTCGTTACGGGCGTTAATTGAGATAATGAAATAAAATTGAGGTTTAGTTTCTGAAAACGCTCTTCCTGGAATTAGTGATTTTGGACTCTTTAACTTATCAGGATTTTGTCATTGAATTTTCCAACTAAACTTTGTTCGTTCTGTGGATCTTTTAGGACATCCAAATACGGTTGTTTGATTAAAATTGGTATTTTGTTCGCACTTCGCACAAAGGTAACAAAGAACGTAGTCGACTCGCTCGCATACCACAAATTGTTTCAGTAAATATTGTGGCGAGTTTTGGAATATGTTTGAATATGAAAGTACATACTGTTAATGATATATGGAACAAGACGGGTCCAGAATTCAAGAAAGTCCAACCCACGAAGTTGGGATAGTGCAATCTTTAGCTTGGAAAACTTTTGGAGTAAGAAATTTCCAGTAACAACTTTAACTTGTAAACTTAGTATGATCCTTAACTTCTAATGAATGGAAATGAACATTGTAAGTTTTATGTTCCTCTCGTTGATTTATTTTGGTCGACCACCTAGAAGTAGATAGTTAAAATGTGAGTGGAAAATCTTTCCGTCATTGTTTGCCGCGTCGAAGGAAAATATGCTAAATAAAGAGTGACTGACATTTTGAGAGCCAGTGATTTGATGGATGGCATAGTTGTCCCTTTAAACTGAAGGAACGTGTGAATTGAATTGTAGTACAGTTAAACCAGTATTAGGCGGACACCCTCGGGACCCGTGCTAGTGTCCACTTAATACAGTACGTCCCTTCAGAATTCGTCTTTTAAAAAAAAGCTTTGAAAGGGTCATATTAATATTTCATCAGTGTTAAAAGACTTTAAAGGGCCAAATAGCATTTTCGTGAACATACTTATCCATGGGGTAAAACCTAATTTTATAGCCCTCATGTCTTTGAAGATGAGAGTCCAGCCACATGTAGGTACTCTGTCTTTATTTACCATGCTTAGTTTACAGACGGCCTTGTGGCTCAAACAATTTCTTTATGGTCAAAATTATAATCATGTTTTTAATCCTTGAGCTCAGTCTCCTGCTCAACCTCCTGGTCATTCTCGTACTCAGTCCCCAGTTTGGCCTCCGGGTCATTCTTGAACTCAGTCCCCAGCTCAACCTCCTGGTCAATCTCGTATTCAGTCCCCAGTTTGGCCTCCGGGTCATTCTTGAACTCAGTCCCCAAGTCAACCTCTAGGTCATTCTCGAACTCAGTCCCCAGCTCAACCTCTGGGTCATTCTGGTACTCTGTCCTCACCTCGGCCTTCGGGTCACTCTCGAGCTCAGTCCCCATCTCAACCTCTGGGTCATTCTCAAACTGAGTTTTTAGGTCTGTATCAAGCCCAGTCTTCAGTTCAGTATTGATCTGATCACGGATTTGCTGGTACCGCTCACGGTTTCGGCGATTTCCTTCATCACCAAGTCCAGCACGACGACGACGCCAAGCTTCACTGAAATAAATGAAAATTATGTTCAGTCCCCTCTTTATACTCAGAAATCACAAAGAAAATATTTTCAAACCTGTAATTAATGAGGGACTTTGGTAACGCGAGGTTCGTAGTTATAAGTCTTTTATTTCGAGGTTAAGTTTTATGTTGGGAGTATTAATTAGCTTTCATTCAGTTTTTATTAATTTATTTTTTATCCGGCGTTAACTCAGTTGATTATTTATTTCAACAAACAAAACGTGAAAAACTAGTTAGCTAAGAAACTGTTACAATTTAAAATATAGAAGGTAAGCTTCACTTTAGAGTTCCCTGAAGTATCTCGAATTTCTTCCACTCCTAGGGCTGTTTTCTGATGGTGATTTGATATTTTTGTCGGGAAAGTTCGTTATAATCGTTTTAAGTCGATGCGGCTATAGGTTCGATTAGAAACCGCTGTTTGGGAACATACCCCAGAGAGTATACAAATTATTCATTTACAAATTTATCTATTTTAGACTTCCTTCCGCTATGGATGAAAACCGTACCTCGGTATTTCGGTATCTCGTCTCGGTCAATCACTTTCGGGATATGCATGTGGTGCGGCCGTTCGTGTCGCTAGGAGACGCCATCGAAATCAATTGACCGTGAAGGCCTGGGAGAAAGCCGTACCGAGACAAGGCAATGGGCGTGATCCGATTTCTAGTGAAAAAAATTGTGGTAGAGAATGGGGCTTTGACAGCGGTGCTCAAGGACAGGCAGGTAGAGCTGCAGAGGGACACGTTTACATCGCTTCGTGGAGAAATACGTGATTAACAAATTTCTTGAGAATTTTCCAGGGGAGATTTCCATAGCCAGGAGAATGTTTGACAAAGGGGCACATACTTATCCGTGGGGTGAAAACTAATTTTGTAGCTTTTAGTCTCTGAAGATGAGAGTCGTGTTACATTAAGTCATCTGCCTTTATTTACCATGCTTATTACATGCGAATTACAGACGGCCTTGTGGCTCAAACAACTTCTTTATCGTCAAAATTATAATCATGTTCTTAATGCTTGAACTCAGTCCCTTGCTCAACCTCCTGGTCATTCTCGTACTCAGTCCCCTGGTTAACCTTCGGGTCATTCTTGAACTCAGTCCTCAAGTCAACCTCTGGTTCGTTCTCGAAGTCAGTCCCCAGTTTGGCCTCCGGGTCATTCTTGAACTCAGTCCTCAAGTCAACCTCTGGCTGATTGTCGAACTCAGTCCCCAACTCAGCCTCTGGGTCATTCTGGTACTACAAACAAAACATGAAAAACTAGTTAGATAAGAAATTGACAATTTAAAATATAGAAGGTAAGCTTCACTTTAGAGTTCCCTGAAGTATCTCGAATTCTTTCCACTCCTAGAGCTGTTTTCTGGTGGTGATTTTCTAACCGCTGTTTAGGAACATGAGCCGGCACTCGTCCTATCGGGAACAGGACCCGAGAAAGCAGCGGGAATATACAAACCTTCTGTCCAGGGAAAAAGTAATGAAGCAGATCGCCAGGAAAATGACAAAAGCACGTCTCATTTTACTTCTCTTCCTGTAAATAACAAAAACTGTGTTTAGGATACAATACACAGGTACCTAGCCTGACACACACGCGATTTTGCTGCGTAAACGCGCACGTGGATATTTTTGTTCTTTGCGTATGAGGGGTGGGTGGGATGAATTTTCATTCTTTTTCCTAGTTACACTGCATACATTAAAGCAACGGATATAAAAAACAAAGGATTTCTTTGAAGTTAACTCTTGTAAAAGCTTAATTATTTAAAGGTGTTAATATGCATTCACTTTCTGTATGTTGACCTATGTAACACTAATTAATATGTTATTTACATTATATTTTGTAAATATTTAGTTATAGTTTGTTGGAATTTTTTTGTTTTTTGGTTACCGTCTATTGTTAGTGATATTGGTGTTTTTAGTGTTGTAATAACATTAGTTGTAGTAGTATTATTAGTACTAATTAGTTGTATTATATTATCAGTATTAGTAATATTAGTTGTTATTATAATTATGTAGGTAAGTAATTAATTCGCTGTATTAATATCAATTTGTTTCAATAAAGATTTAAAAAAAAAAAAAAAAAAAACGCATATGTGTTCAGTGCACATGAATAAATTATCACTTTGGCTCAACTGGCGTACAGTGCGAGGATCGTGCTGGACTATTGGTGCTTGCGGGGAGGCCAGGGGATTCAATGCTAGATTTGTTCTCCTCACCCACCCACCCTCCAGTCTCACACTGTGACCAAATTTATCGCAAATTTATCCCCAATCTTATTGCGGTGCGACAATGGACGCAGTGTGGAATAGTTTACCATTCTACCGCACTCATCATCAAGCCCCACCCCTACACCGTAGAACACCCTTTCTTCCGTTCCCCAAGCACTCCCTTCTTTTCCAAGTCCACAGAAAATGTAATGTTTGATTTGTAATGGAAAGGTTGCAGGGATGATCTATGATACAACAAAAGGCGATGGATCGTCGCAGAGGCATAAAAGGTAGTCAACCATGGAGGCTAAACGCAAAATCCGAAACGAATTATCCACCGATTTCTTACTGTGTCCTGAGAAAATTAGAAAGCTATGAATAAGCCTTTGAGCAAAGCCGTATCTCAAGGCTGGAGATACTAAAGGTCAGTCTCCTACGCAAACCGTTATTTTGGCTCATAACCGTGACAAGGCAAAGAAATGTCTTCGCGGGAAGAAATGAAGGGTGTAGTGCAGATATTAAAACTCGAACGGTGCATAAATAATCAAGTTATCGCACTACATATATGACAGCATTTTAAGACCTTTAGCTTCAGAAACATTCAAGTAAGAGAACCCGAAAGAAAAGACCGGTATAACTGTACATGCGAGAATTAAAGTAATACAGGACACTCGCCAACCCATAATGGCGTGCAGTCGTATATCTCTTGTTTGTTAGGTAGTTTTAACTTATAAACATACTTAACTGATGTTAAACTCTAACTTTAAACAAACTATTATTTCCATAGATAAACGGATAGGCATCTAGGAATGACTATTAAACTAACCGTTAAACTTGGGGCTTGATAAGGCGTTACTGCACTGTGCGAATCAATGTGCGGACTAACTTGAATCAAATCAACTACATGGGAATCAGTGTTGTGTTTTTCCCAGAGGGGGTTACGCTTCAGTAGAAACCATGAATAGACCTTTTTCGCTTGGGCGGTTTTTTGTCCCATTAAAGACCACGTGATATTCTCTTGAGAATTCTGTTCTTTTGTCCATCTAAAAATTATTTATTAACATACACGCAACTATTTGAAAATTTGAAAGGAAGAATTCTCAAGAGTATCGTCACATGGTCTGAAATGGGGCAACAAACCGCCCAGTCGAGAAAGGTCTATTAAGTTTGATTCTCCTCCAGTTTTGACCTCTTTAGCTTGGGGAATTGGGTGATTTGCTTTCCCATTACAGGTTGTATTCTTTACTTTAAATAACAAAGAAAAAACGAAAGGAATTCTGGTAGTTGTAGTCAAATGACGACAACGTGCAAATCTGCTATTGTTCTTTTATCCATCTTAAAGGGGCTAGGTCACGCAATTTCAGCACTGATCAAATGGTCATAGAATTAACTAGAATATCACAAAACGGCTCAAAACTATAGAAGATCTCAAACAAAACACAGGAAAGCCAAGAGGGGACATGGATGGACAAAACTGGAGAGGATTAAACTGGATTGCATTTGGGTAAATTTGAAAACGTCGGTCCACCTTTTTTCAAATTTATATAAGTTTATATCAAAATGTCATTTACACAGCTGGAAAATCATTCTCAGTTGTTATGTGGCCGTGTTTGCAAATGAAAGACTTTTGCTCTGCGAATTTGACGTTTAGAGCTCATAATTAACAAAATTAAACAAAATTACCTAAAATAGCGTGACCTAGCCCGTTTAAAATTATTCATTCATTTACAAGTTACAATTTAAAGATTTCTGTGGCAGCTCTTTGTCGGCAAACTTAAATGACCGATCTATTAAAACGTGGACAGAAAAAAACAACAACATGAATCCTTTTCGCAGTGTCGTTGAATACATGCTTCTACTGAACAAAAGAAATGACCATAAGAGTCAAATTTAAGCTGTCCGCGTCCGCTTGCTAGAGGTGTCCGTACGTCAAATACAGGCATTTTTTACAGTAGATGTGGAAAAAGAAAAAATGGG
>NC_138155.1:23543879-23568879 GCF_964199315.1 Orbicella franksi | reverse complement strand
ATGATATTTCCCCGCATAAGCCTTCATTGCATGCAGGTGTTCCAGTCCAGTGTCGAGAATACGAATATGTCCTATTATTCTTGCAGGAGATAACGAAATGTTTTAATTCTGCGTAGGCGACTTTATTTTCAATGAATCCAGCAGAATCGGCGGAGGCAACAATTTCGCTCGTTGAACCTCAAAAGACCAAAATAATCGTTTGCTAAGTTGGGAAAACACCAAAGGAATAATAAGGAACCAAAAATAAACAAAGAAAGGTTACTGCTGAATTGAAGAAGATGACTGACAAGTAAACTCTAGAATTTTTGCGTGCACGGTGCGAGAAATTTGCGCTGAAAAACTCAGACAGGCCCGCTAGGGAGCTTTTACAGATTGCGTAAGTGACGTGGCTGCAATGACGATTGAAAATTGAAGCCAGGAAAGTCAGATTTAGTTACGAAAAAAAAACGAACGTGTTGGCCGACGCTAATGAAAATTTAAGTATCATGTACGTTGTTTGTTATCGTATACCAATGTCAGGGCAGAAAGCGGATATACAGTAATTATAACTGTAAACTTTGACTTAAAGTAGGTACTCAGAACTTCCTAATCCGGGGTGGTGGGGAGGGGACTATGCAACATTTCTAAGCAAGCCTTACAAGGTAACACATTGTCATTCCCAGGGGTATTAAAGACAAATTTTTGATGATTAATACAGACGGACTCTCATAATACCTCTTGGTTTTCTGAAAGGAAGTTTTCAATCGGATAATTTAAAATTTTTAAAAACATCAGAAGAAATTTTAACTCCTGAAACGCAGGAAGATCCCCTATCGACAGTTCTTTCTGTGGACCCTTCCCCCGGATTCCTCAGCTCAAACTAATAGCGCTTTCAATGGACCAGAACACGAAGCGAAAACATAACGAATGTGCAACGTGCCGCTAAGATCACGAGGCATAGGCCGAAGATTTTGGTATGTGATAAAAGATCCTTCTCCGTGAACTCTCGGGGAAAACCCCGAGACAAGAACAAAGCCTCCGTGACTATTTGGCCCTGTGCCAGGGGGATACCCCTCTGAATCATTGGTTGAGGAGGGAGGGTACCACCCTTTATTTTTCAGGTTTTGTTAAGATGAAAAGAAACTCTTCATCATGCAAAAAGCACAATTTATGACACGTTTCCAATTCCAAACTAAAACCGTTCAATACCCATACTTTGAGACCGCAGATACCTACCCATATTGTTAAATAGGCGAGTACCGCCTCCCCCCTGACGATTTCTGTTCCAGACGACAAAGAGGTCACACTTTTGAGTGTTTACGTTGGTTTCATTTGCTACGTGACCCCAGAGCAAAGCAAAACATGTTATGCCGTGAGATTTACTCTTGAAGTTTGGTTTGCTACGTGCTGTAAATCCTGCTTGACAATTTTCCAGTTTTTCCAGGAGGAGAAAAATTCTTGTTCTATTTCGTTTTCAAAAATCTCTGAGAGGAAAACTGCGAAAAACCGATCCTTCTCTTCTCCAAGGGGTTCGCCCTCACCAAACGGCAGATATGTTCCTTAGTGCGCATAAACACCAAATAAGGAACCAGTGGTAAATTAGGATTGCGTATTGGTGAGTCAGTAATGACAGACAAAAGCGATGTGCCTGATTCAGGCAAGGACAGTAAATTCCTTCGCCCAAGAGGAGAGAAAAAGAAAAAGAATAAATTAGCCCACCCTTGTTGGTGAGGTGCGCAAACTCCCCACACCTCTCCCCTCTCCGCTACACTGGTAGTTCCTTTTGAAGGTCAACCTCGCTGAGATTGAAATTTCGCCAATTTTAAAGTCATCTACGGGCTTTTCTCCCAGAGATGAACGTCTCGAGCTTCCTGTGAGGTATAAGACGTAGGTTACGGAGATACATGTGGGAATGAACGGGTCAATCTTGTGACCCGAGCGCTTCCTTATTTGAACTGGGTTGGGTTATATTTAGCACGTAACAGCTCATATGCCAATCACCCGGCCGCTACGTGATGTGATAACCGAGTATAACTGTGTCCGCGTGCAAAGTGGATCAGTCTCGCCCTTGTCTAAAAAGCAACACGCAAAGAACGTTGAGAGCAGTTAGATTTCGATAATTTCTTGAAAGCTACTGGTCTAAGACATAATGGCGGACTCCGAGTGCGAATTTCAAGGTATTGCTAAACAAACGTCGCCCGATCGCAGAATCCCGACCTTAGACAACGATTTGCGCGTCCGCCGATTTCAACGCGGCGATACGCGGCGAATCCACAACCTTTTCTTGGAGGAGACAAGGTGCCTGATTTGGCCGATGTTTGCACAGACCGTCCGAAGTCCACCAGTGATTTTTGTCCATCTGTTTTTTATGGTAGTTGGGGTGACGCTGGCCAGGTCTTGTATTTTTGCCCTCTTTGGAGTGATCCTGGTCGTCTGTGCTGTCTTTCTATATATTTACCGGTGGTTTTATCAATACTTGACAAGTTCACTGAGAGGCGACTTGGCCAACATCTCACAAGTAAGTGTCTCTCTTTGTAATAATAAACCATTTTGGCTAGCGCCACTTTTTCAAAGGCCCATCAAGGACTTTCCATGATACTATTGGTGGGCCGCGCTGCTACTACATAGTAAACCAAACCAAAACAACTGAAAGCCCACAAAGTGCAACTTGGAAGCTAACACAAGGCAATTAGAAGCCTTTTTGAGGCATTCAAAGGGTTTCCAAAACACTGTAAGCCGGCCGCGCCTAAGGGAAACCAGCACAATGCAAATTAGTCGAAGCCCTTTCAAGTTGTCAATGACACAATTGATTTTCCCCTGTTCTCTCGCTAATCTTTTGCGTATCACCTTAAAATCTGGAATCACTGCTTTCCTGCAGAGAACATGACTAGACTGGCATGGCTGAAATATGAGGTAGAAATGAATGAAATCAGAGAAACACGAGATTCGAGACAGGTCAGATAATTTTCAGGGTGACTTTTGCGTTTAGAAAACGCCGGCCGGGAAGCTATAAAATTGTACCTTTCCCGTTAAATTGTTGAGCTTTTTCGATTTTTGTTTGTTCAAGAAACACTCAAACCGGAAAACAAACCTTATTTTTCTGGAGAACCCGTTTGAAGGATAAAATATCTCAAAGTCAAAACATTTTATTTCATAATTTTAAATTTCGAGTAGTGACAGAAGCCGGCGTTCTCAAACTGTGTTTATATCGAATGCTAAGAATCAACAAAGGAAACCAGGGCAGTCTATTGTAGTTTTGCGTTTCGTGGCTTAATTCTACCTTAGTGATTCATGTGACAGTCGGTTGTACAAGCTATAGAGCTTCCTTAACCCCTTTATCAAATCTTCCCGCAATTCAAAAGGAGCGCATAAGAGAAAACAATATTTCTTCCTCCCACACGCCTCCCACCCTGTCTTGTTTTAGTGTGTCTGATCTCAATAACGTGATTAGAAGTGATTACGTAACTTGAACGTGATCTTCTCTACAATGTGAAACATACCCAACTGTGACAACAGCCCGGTGAAAAAGTCACGTTTTTACAGTAGCCGAGACATGAAAATGTTATATAAGACAACTCGCTTGTTCTAGGAAATTGTTTCCTTGGCAAACAATGTCCAAAACATCGTTTCTTTCAATAGTGTGTAGGCCTAGCATTCCTAAAATGGTTTGCTTGCGTGATGTTATTTCAAATACCAAACTGTCTCGAGGAGTTTGAAGGGCCATTTTCAATCTCTATACCTCAGATCTCCAAAAATTGGAGAGCAACCAAAAACAATGCAGTTCGGAAAATTCTAGAAAAATAACAGGGGAACTGGTTTCCTTTAGCATTCGCGTGTTTTCGTGAACTTTCGCCGCACAATTTCCGTTTTCTGCGCACGCTAATCCTGTTTGAATCACAATCGATCACTCATAACGACATCGAGAACATTCAGTTTATACATCCGTCGTGGTGATGAAAATTCCTTAGATTACATTAATTCTCTCTATAAAGGACATATCACGAGTCACTTTGCAATTCACGTGGAAAACGTGATTCCCCTCAAAACTCGCACGCACGCTGTCATTGGTTGGACAGAACAGCAACACTTAATAATGCATGTTAAGGAATGTGTCAGACTAAAAATAGACCAGTCGCGGGTAAAACACAACGTGAGGTTACATGTGAGTTTTCATCTTCATCTATAGAGGTGTACTCCACACCACTTTGTGGTTTAGTGCGCCAGGTTTTGTATCAAATTAAAGTTCGAAGACTTTCTAATTTAGTTTTCTTTTTTCAGCTATAAAGAAAACGGGCAAATATTCCTGTCCAAGTTTGGTGCACTTTGATCGAGCTTATGATATGCTAAACCCCCACCCTTTACCTTGTTCAAAGTTCAAATTTGACAAAGCTTCTTTTATTTCCACTCAGTGATCGTTCCAAAACAAACAACAGCACGTTAGAATGTTTCGCCGCCGATCTTTCTCTCGTGCCCTCTCTAGTGTATGTCATCTCGATCTCGTGTACGCAAACGTACAAAAAGGGCGGAATAAAAAAAGGCGGAATTCACGAGGAGTTTTTAAAGGCGCTTTCTTTCTCGTGTACAGCGCTACCGCACCCTTGTCTCGTCCCAGTCCCTTCTCATCTCAAAAACACCTCGCTCGTAGTCCTGGTCAGGAAAAATAGACTCCAAGCTGCCAGTAGCACATAAAAATCTTGCTAAGTTGCGGTCATTTGAGTGGCCACATGCCAGGGTTTTATCCAGATCAGAGTGGAAAGCGTTTGAATTTTGGACATGGAGATTATCTGTGGAATCTCGGAAATGATTGTTTATTAGTTCTGGCTTTTCAAGAATGTTTTGCGGTTTCCCAGTCAGTAAAGCCATTTTCAACATGTTTTCGTTTGTTTTCCTGATTGCAGTATTATCTTTCTAAAGCGAAGTGCACTTTCCTCGTGGCGGAATTCGACAGCTCCATCGTCGGCTTCATCGCCGTTGATCAAAAATCTGAAACTATGGCGATTGCGACGAGAATGTCTGTGGATACTTGCTTCAGGGGAAGACGAAAACTGATTGCCAAAAGACTGCTACAGGAGGCATTCAGGTTTTGCCAAGAATGTGGCTACGAAGAGTTAATGGTGGAATTCCCTGGATTAAGCAAGACAAAGATTCACAGATTACGTCACTGTGACGTGAAACCGACAAGGCAAGAGTTCTCTGTCGCACGACAAGGTTGAACGTCACGAAAAGACAATTGCGTAACGTTGTTGCGTGCGACATGATTCTGTGACGTCACAAGGAGAGTTGCGTGATCATTCCTCCAGAGTGCTGTGACGTCACTAGCTTGCCTAACGCTTGGAGAGAATTCCGTTTGAAGAACATCAAAGTAAAACTATAGAGACAGTCGTGTGAACTTATTCCACGAGGTCAATAGTTTATACCTATCGGTTATTGATTATAAACAGCTTTTTAAAGGTTACTCCAAGCTTGGTTACTATTGGGTTTGTAATACTAAACTATACCTAGAACCATTTTCACCACGGCGAAAAAAATACAGTTAACTTCAAAAGAACACTGATCTTACAGTTACGGAGCTTTACACCCTCAAGTGGCAAGCGCGTAAAAATTCATCTAAACTGCACCGATTTTGTCGTGCATTTGATTGGCTGAAGACGGCAATGCCTTCTCTCTGATGACTCTGATTGGTTAACAAATTTTCCCGCGATTTTTCTAACCCAATCACTAAACGCGTTAATCTCATCGGTTTAGGAAAGCGCACCATGTTAAGGCGACATAAATTAAGCTTGCCTAGTAGATGATACGGCGAACTTTTCTTAAGTTCTGATGAAAAACGAAAAGGCCCATAACATAGCGTAGGCCAAATTTTAACGCGCGTCCACCATCCGCAACATTACGCGGAATGACGTGGCTTAATTGACTATCAGCTACTCTTGCGTTCTGTTAAAACTCTACGCCAAAACCGAAGATGTTTCCTCGCTTGACTTCATAGGAGGGCAAAATTTACTGAATAGCTTTGACTTATTCCATAACCTCTTTGGTTGCAGCAGAACTCGCTTGTCCCTTCTGGAATGCCGCGCAAACTGTTGAATCCCCTGGACACGTTGACTGAAACTGTTGCCAGCAATGTTGCGGCGTGTGTCCGGGTCTTAAGTGCATTGGAAAAAAAGAGGCATAACTTAGATAATAGTTTTTATGACGTTCAAATAGAGTTTAACACTTGGATGAACGGACAATATTTTAAAAATAGCTAAGAGTTTAAGACGGTGTAAGAGTTAGGAGTTATCAAGAAAGAAAATTCATTTGAATGATGAATAAGAACTGAACAGTGAGTGAGAGATTGATCGTGAAATGTGTTTTCTCTGGCTACTCCTGGTTAGCCCAAACAGACTTAATATAATTAAGTGATTTGACGACGGAAACAGATATCTAAGATGCAACCTTTCTATTCCATTCCAATTCTCCAAGACTCCCTGACGGGAGCTGAAAGGACCACATTTTGTTTTTTTATTTTATTTTTTGTTTAATTTTCTTTTTTTTTTTAAGTCTTCCGCACCCCAAGCGGGAATTTTTCCCAGAGAGGTAGCGCAGGTACAAGGCAGAAAACCAAACAATAGAAACTGAAAATCGAAATCTAATAGAGTAGTTCTAGCGTGAAAAAATTTTACGAAGAAACATGTATTAAGCAGATAAAAACTTGACTAAATAAAATATAAATTATTTGAAACATTGCTGGTCAAATCTTTATGACTGTTCTATTTAGCTCGAGGCAAAACAAGAACAGCAACATTGTTGTGGTTCAAGGGTTTTTCTCTATATTTCGTTCCTTTAGTGTAAAAATTGGGCACCCGGCTAAAACTTCTGTAACATTGTATACCGCCAAGGAAGCGTCAAACGCCGACAGCGAAATCAGTGAAATGAGACCGCACGTACATCCGGGCTTGCGTGCTGCTTGCATGGTCTAATACGATTCATGTAAGGTAAATCAAATATCGTAACATCAAAAAGGACGGGTATACTCGTCGGGAATTTTGAAAAGAATCCTCTTTTGACTGGTTTGTGGACGTGGATTGGAGCTTTTTTCCGCCCTTAAGAGGTACCAATTCTAATTGGTATTCTATCTCCTGTCATATTTTTTCGACGACGAACACCCCGGTCCTTTTTATATAGGAGTTCCCGTACGTTGCCACATAGCTATGCGCCGTAGCTTTAGGCTGCCTTAGTTTGCTTTCCTGTTGTTTAAGAACTGAGTCCATGGTATCTTTCCTTTGCTGCATTCGCTTAGAGGAGCTTAGAAAACCGATTAAGAAAAACTTAAGCCGTTCCCGTCGGAAATATATACGTTCGCTTAAATAGCCGGTTACAGGAATGTGTACAGAGTTTCTAGACTTTCTATGGGAGTTCAAACGGAGTTTTCCAAGGTAGTCGAAAGTACATGTACCGGTCAACTCTCAAAGCAAACGAAACGATAACATGGAAAGCTCCCCGGAGTTTCACTTATTTCTCTGTAACTGAACTCTCTGTAAAGTGAACGTATTTTTAAAGCGGACAGTTAGGCCGCTTTTGAAGTTGTCTAAGTTGGAGAGAATTAACTGTTGACAGGAACCATAATAGTTGAGCTGTCTCAGCTAATAGAGTGAGAAGTGATCCTTGAGATTATGCTTGTCCGCTCCCATTTGCAGCGTTTAAATTCTCTCCTACATTACGTTAGACTACTGGCAGACGGTGTCTTCTCATAATTCCTGCCTGATTTCGAGAGAACTGGCTGCCAGCAAACTGACAGACAGCTGGTCGTGGAAAAACGAGAGAAGGTTGGTACCGAGAAACCCAGCAGGCCTTGCGCGACGCCATATTACCCCCAGCAGCGCCTCATTCTTTCTCTTCTTCCCTCGTGTTCAAAATGAAAGTTTGCGGAGAGGTAACAACGATTACATTTAACCGGCTTAATATATTCTGTAGCGAATAAAATCCTTATTTTATTCCAAGAGTAAACCGTAGACAACTTAGTGCCATTGTAATATTGCCGTTTTACTTTGAAAAATGAGGTTTTTGGGTTGTAAGATAGTTGTACTTTCTGAGGGAAAGATCTTGTCTGTTTATTGGGATTTCCATCCTAAACAAGCTTACTTTCTTGTACTTGATTTATTTATACTCTTGCATTTCTCATTCACAAGAACCTCACAAATAGTTCTTGGTCAAACCCTTACTCGAAACGTAAAATTCATAACAAACAAATAGTATTAGTATTAAAGTTTTTGCAAAACCATAAAATATGTTCGACAGAGGCTTACTCGTAAATTTGGCCTGACATTCTTAAATGTCTCTTAGAAGAAGATACAGTGGTTTCTTTTACCAATTTCACATATTATGAGCCTAAAAATTATCTCTACTATCATTTCTAAAGGGGCATGGTTTGTTATGATCACTTACATGTCAGCATTGTGTCCGGAATTTACATAACTCCTCCAACATTTAATATATCAATCCCTTGAACAACTGGGACAAGGTTTACTTATGGGTGAGAGTACATTATTAGGCTAACAGGATGAAATACTGGGGTCAACCACTATATCAGAGCTTGATGTTGTGATATCTGGGGTCGTCAATGCAGCCAAATTTTTTTCGCTGGTGACTAACTTTTCACTTTTTTCGCTGAAACACTTGTGCTAGCAACTAAATCTGAAAACTGGGGGCCTTCTGGCCCCAAGGTTTTTTCTAGAAAGTCAAGCCCTGAGTAGAAATACTCTTCATTGTTTCATGCTACAAAGACTACTACTTACTACTAAAATATTCTAATTTAATTAATATTTAAATTACTGTAACTAGTTCCTTAATTTTTACTTTTCGGTGTCCCCAATTAGTAGAGAGTTTCACTCTCGGCTATTTTCATCTAGGGAGATCAATAAAGTTGTTGATTGACTGATTGATTCAAGCATGTACTTAAAATCTTGATGGTGGCACTGGTGTTGCTAGTTTTGAAAAGGTGACCTGTGTAGCAGAACAGTTTTGCAAGGAGACAGACTTGTCAATTTAGGGGAAAAGTGATTCTAATAAGTGGCCCCTAATGTATGGAAAAATTTTCTCTTTTTTGGATACTGCAAGTTGTGAAAAGCTCTAATTTTGTCTGCCATAGTAGATGCAATTTTGAAAAAAAGATTTTGAGCAGAATAGATGTAGCTGTGTTTCTTATTGTTGTTTTTTAAGTTTTCTGTCAACTTTTCATATTTTTCAGCTGAAAGAATATGAAATCATTGGCAGGGCTCTGCCATCTGAAAAGAATCCGTCCCCTCCCCTCTACAAAATGAGGATTTTTGGGCCTGATGAGGTTGTAGCCAAATCAAAATACTGGTATTTTGTTGCCAAGTTGAAGAAAATCAAGAAGTCGCATGGAGAAGTTGTTTCCTGCAAACAGGTTTGTGTGGTGTTTAGTAAACTGATGCCATTGCAGCGTCATTCAGTGATTATTGTATTTGGCAATCAGTACTATTCACTTATATCACACCTCAGGTATTCTATATGGGGTCTGTGTTCTTACATATCTGATTAAATTAGATGATAGTGATGATAAAATAAGTACAAGCTTGATTTCAATGCCACTTAAAACAGCAGTTTCCCTCTAAATGAGGACACTATAAAAATGTAAACCTAGATATAACCCTCCCTTCATAACAAAACTTGAATATGTTATGAATTGATAATAGTGCTGGACATTGTGTTTGACCAAGATGTGTATGACATGAATGCTTGAGCAAACTAAAAATTCGGTTTGATGCATTCCTTGTAATTGAGAGCAATTATTATTTTCTACCACGGAAGCAGGTTATGGCATTTCATGGGACTGATTCTTGTTTTGGGAACTAGGAGTATTGAGAGTTTGTAAATGTCTTTGCATTGTTTCTCTGATGTAAAAATATATTTTCATCTATCAAAAATACGTAGTTGCAACTTTTTGATTTTGGTCCTGAAAAAATCTGCTAGCCAATTTTGTAACTGTCAGTGGTAACTTAATGCTTATATGTACATGTTTTAGATCTCAATCAATACACTTATTCTAAACAGGTTTTTGAGAAGAAACCTCTGAGGATCAAGAACTTTGGTGTTTGGCTGCGTTATGACTCTCGCAGTGGAACTCACAACATGTACAGGGAGTACCGTGACTTGACTGTGGCTAGTGCTGTCACGTCCTGTTGTAAGTTTGTTACTTTGTGGGTAAATTATACCAAACCCAAGCAAGTTCACTTGTAATATGAAATGCCCATCAAGCATTCTCAGCTGAAACAGGTGTTACAGGTTATGGCCCTTAGTGACAGCCCTGTATTACATGTAAATATAATTTCCCTGCAGTTTGGACCGAGAGACATACTGACCTAACATTTCACTGTGTTGCAGTCAGCATATCAGAATCAATAGCTCCTTGCTTAATCCTTGCTGGGTTTGTTGTGTTGTCTTCTTGCAGAAGGATTAACCCTTGCCTCACATCGCAGGACTGAGCTTTTTGTAAACCCATTGACACTAACCAAGGATTAAAATTAGTCAAGGTTTTAATTTTAAATTTTCAAAGTTAAAAAAAAGAACTGAAATAAAAGTTCTTGCTAATCCTGATTAGCTTTGTTATGCTTTGAACAAACTGGCCCGGGTGTAGAAATTTGATACCCATAAAGTGTCAGGGGAACCAGACAAACATGGTGCGGGATACCCACAATGGAGAAGTATTTCATCAAAGTGGCAGGGGAGTATTGACAACCTTAGATAATTCTGGATAAGTTCCAGCTGCATGCATGGCCCATTGCATGGCATTGCAACCCGTCCTCTCTAATTCTAGCTGCTCAGAGTTTGTTAGAAGTGTTTCTATAAGACATGTTAACTAACATACAGTTTACTCTGTATTAGTAATGCCTCTTACCTCAACAGGCTTTTAGCCAGGATTTGTAAAGTGGACGTCCAAAATGTGCGATAGGGTCTACTCAAATGAACAATTTATAAAGCAACATGTGACAAATAAAACAATTTTCCTGTGGATGCCATTCCTATGGATGCCAGGACACCTATCTGTCTAAAAGCCTGTTCCTCAACCAGACTAGCTGGCTATATGGGGTTGTCACTTGGTACATCTGGTTGTTCAGGTCATTTAGAGATGCAAGTTTTTAATTTAGTAATTTAATAGTAGGTACTGATTATTTTTTAATGCACAGATCGGGATATGGCTGCTCGTCACCGAGCTCGAGGGTCAAGCATTCAGATCATGAAGGTTGATGTGATTCCAGCCAGCAAGTGCAGGCGACCACACGTGAAGCAGCTGCATGTAAGTTTCCATTAGTTTGTTAACTAAATGACATGCATTGCATCCAGTAACTGTAGATACGAAACATATTGAAATTCTTAATTTTTCACCCTCTGTGTACTGGTCAAATCATTCTCTTAAACACTGGTTTCCAGAGAAAAATTATTTGGGAAGAAAATATTGTTTTAACTGTAGTATTAACCCACTATGGTGAGGATCTAACTGTAATTTAGTATGGGCTACAGTGTATCTCAAATCTTGCTTGTAATTATCATAATAACATACCAAATAACACCCCAGAGCCAAGGTTTATGTAACCCATGTTAAATACATTAGTAAATTACTTTCTGTTCCATTGTTTTTGTGTGCAGAATTCAAAGATCAGGTTTCCCCTGCCGCATCGTATCATCAAGTCCCATTACAAGTCCAAGTTTGTGGCCAAGCGTCCTAATACACACTTTTAAAAGTGATGAAAAATGACACTGGGAAGCATAAAATAAAATTGATCTCATAACACCATACTTTATTTGTTTTGATTTTTCTTGTCACATAATTCATTTTTATGCCCTTCATCAGCCCATCAGATGTTCAAGGCCCCCATCACTCCATATTAATTTAGTAGATAACACTAGACGTCACAACTTTGTTCCCAGGGTCATCTCCTACTCGGCCCTGGTGGCGAGAGAGACAGGGGCCATGTTTCTCTCGCCACGGAAGCCGAGTAGGAGAGGACTGTGGGAATGAGGTTGTAGACTTCAGGGATTTCACATGTGTCTCTGTCTGGTTATTTCGTAGACTGCTTGGCTAACATGTTTACATCGTTTTTGCCACCCAATTCAGATCATGCAATGATTCCTTCGGGAGGTTGCAATTGTGCAATTTGTCACATGCAACTAATTGCATAGGAGTTTGTAGAAACAGAACAATGAATTATTGTAACCTCCCAAATGAATCATCACATGGTCTGAATTGGGTGTCATCAAGGATTTAAAATGTTAGCGGAATCCGTCTATTGATAGGTCTTGGCCATACACAATCACAGAGACCCTAAGTTGTAGTTTTTGGTTACGTTGTTGTAAGGGAATTTCATCTTGGAGTTCAGATGGCTCTATTACAGGAATAGGTTCATTCTCAGCCCCAGAGGTTTCAATCCTTTTGGTCAGCAGGATTGTCGTTAAATTTTAAGTCAACTGTAGCCTTGATCTTTACACCTGAACAAACTTGTTACGTGAACTGTATCAACTATCGGCAAGTGCACCTGTAACATCAATGGCCTATCAAACATACACAGCCAGAGCAGGTGTTATGGTTTCCAGCCCTTATTGACAGCCCTGGTCAGTACCAAGTATTGCAACCTCTGGGAGGGTCCAACACTGGAAATGCACAACTCCTGAACTTCCCTTCAAATCCAGCGGCATAGCAAGGGGGGTCCTGAGGTGCCCATCACCCTCACTTTTGTAGGCCTTTGTTAAGCAAACAACCTACAACAGGTGGCAAAAACAACATGACAATCTGGTGAGTACCCTCACTTGGACACAGTGTGACCCCCCCCCCCCTCCCAAATCGGGTCTAGTTAGGTGGTGATTCTAATGTTGGTGCTGACCAAAAGGATTGTGGCCTCGGTGACGAGTGAGGAAGGTTACATAGAAGAGTCTTCCTGTTTACCCCTTATCCCTTAGCAGTATTATCTCCAGACATTGAGAGCTAGTCATTCGGGCAATGATAAATTTTCTCAGCCATATTTTGCACAACTGATCAAGGTCATCAAAGGCAAGGATAAACAGGCTTATGGACACGGATGAATTCCTGCCTGTTATTTTTGCACTGCTGAGAAATACTTTGTCTGGAGCAATATCCAAAAGGCAGTCTGTTTACAGGTCGGGGTACACCAGTTGGAAAGGAGACGGGAACACTCAAAACGCCGTTTTCGTTATCTCGTGAAACGTCTTTTTCCATCATGTAATGCACTCCAACAGGTTACTGTTCTCTTGCAGTTGACCATTAGTCTACTGCCTCTTAATAAGTCAGAACGATTGAAAAAAAGAAAAAAGAAACTAGTCGGTATCTATTTATATCCATGGCTGCGATGGTCGATGGAGGGAGGCACTATGAATCAACTGGTTGAAATTTATCCCCGGGGGGTGTTCATGTTTCTATTTGATCGATATATAATAAAGAGCGATTGAAAGGTAATTTGGCCGCGTGCCATTTCATGTTGTGCCAGAACAGGATCAGACCAGTAACGTTATACAACTGACCTTTCACGTGATCACTTAGTATGACTTAGAAAAGAAAACAGTGTTTGATTCGCCGGTCTCAACCGGAAATGTAGCTTTCTTGGAAAACTGCAGGGAAAATATAAACTATATAAACTTATGTAGATCGTGTCAGAACACGACAACCCACCAGCAATGGATCTTCAGTTTTTCGCTTTGGTGTTCCTCCTAGCCTTAGTTGAAGCTCGTGCTCAATTCAAACCCGCTCAGCCTTGCGATCCTCAGAAGTGTCTTCCTCCAAATTGCCGATGCAGCGAGGATCGCAAACCACCGGGTGGTCTGACGCCTAAGGAAACTCCACAGATTATCATGGTCACTTTCGACGACGGTATTGAGGAGCGGTTCTACGACTTGTACATCGAGCTGTTAGACGAAGTGCGAAATCCTAACGGCTGCCCTGCCGTGGCAACCCTGTTTAATTGTAACGTAGGCACAAACTACTTCTGGGTGGAAACTGCGTATTCCAAAGGGTTCGAGATAGCGGATCATACCGTTACCCACCAGGGAGCCACTTACTATGAAAAAGCTAATTACACTGTGTGGAAGAACGACATCGATGGGCAAAAAGAGATTTTGCATCGGTAAGTTTTTTTCTCCTCCCCGTTTATAGAATAATTAACTCGTTTAAAATTGGCTTCCGTCTCACGCAACAGTGGTTTTCTCGGAAATAACGTAATACTTTCCACGTCTCGTGATTTTACTTCGGACGGGGGTGTTTTAGATTTTTCTCCCGGTACACTTTTTCTTCTTTGAGGATATATTTCATAAGAATGTCGAGGCTGAAATTTGTGAAATTTTAAGAATATTTAAAGAATATTTTAAGAATAAACCTGAAGCTGAAATCTTGAAAAGGATAATTTTGAGGGGGTTGGAAATTTGCAAATACAATTCAGTAAAATTATTCCTTTATCTAAACGGCAAAACCAGCCAAAAACCAGCAAAAACATACCTAGCCGTATGCTCGATAGTAATAACATTTGTGAAAGGAGTTATGTGTATTTTTGCCTCTGGAAACCCTTTTTCAGGGTTTATCAACTCTGTGATTTTTTTGTAGGAAAAAGGGTCAAAAGGTCCTTGCTTCCACTGAAGCTAAAATTAAAACGTGGAGGAGAATCGAACTTGGGGAGTATTAAAATATAAAATCTCAAAAACAGGGTTGATTTTTTCTAGTTATGACGAAGAAGATATTTACGTTAGCTCTACACTAATCGGGTTTTTGATATACAAATTGTTTTATAGATTTGCAAACATACCCTATGAGGAAATTACTGGATTTCGAGCACCAGACCTTATGTTCACTGAGAACATGTTTAAGGTTTTGTATACGAGTAACTTCACTTATGACCTCTCCTGGCCTGTTAATGCTAACTTTGATGGGCGTGACCCAATGTACCCCTATACCCTGGACTACCAGTCGACCGAGCCCTGTCCTACCCAAGAACAGCCGTGCCCAAAGATGTCCTACCCAGGGCTCTGGGAGATTCCTAACATCAACATCATGAACAAAGATAACACAACATGCGCTTCGATGATGGATGGGTGTGATCCAGCGGGGAACGCAACAGCCTGGTACGACAGACTGGTCAACAACTTTCATTATCACTACGACACGAACCGTTCTCCCTTTGGGATGCATATGCACGTGACCTTTTTCTTATCAGCCCTTGGTAATGATCACATGGTGGCCGCAAAGAAATTTCTTAAATACGCCGAGGATCTGGGGGATGTTTGGATTTTGACACCTTCTCAAGTCATCGCTTGGATGAAAGACCCTCAAAATGATGAGCAGGCAAAGAGTTTCGCTCCTTGGAAGTGTCCTGACCGTCCAAAGCCGCGATGCAATTTATCGACTGTCAACCATTGTCACTACACGGTGAAGGGTGAACAGGTCTACCTGATCACCTGCACCAAGTGTCCTCCGCATTATCCAACGCCTACTAATCCAGACGGAAATTAGAAGAAATGCTAAGAGCAGTCAGATCAGATACGCGCTAGATACAGTTTTGATGGCTAATTGACAGTTGAATAAATCTGCACTCCGGATGGAAGAGAAAAAGAGAGAGAATTTTATCTTCAGATTATTAAACGATGATTTCATTCTTTTTTTCAATATCCTTTCTTTGTGGCAAAAAATTGACCGAAAAGTGATTGAGGGTTTCCTTTGTCACATCGTTTTAGTATGCTTATATTTCTGTGTATCTTTGACCATTTCAATGAAATTTAGTGAAGGATTCAATCCGATTTACTTGGTGGCTCTTTATGTTGGTAGTGAAATATGTACTGTGCTGTAGCTATTTCTTTGGTGCAATGTGTTTAAATAAAGTGTTGATTGATTGATTGATTAATAATTTGATTGATTGATTGATTAGGACCCTCGTTTGTCACGAATAGAATTTATACGTAGGTAGGAAAATGTGCGCAAATAAAGCGCCCTTGAATTGAAATTTCGTTTGTTCGCGAGTTGTTTGTTCTGGATGTTCCGATCTTATCAGCACTACAAATTTAGTTCACTGAAACGGGCCAGTTTGCCTTCAGTGCTGTAAATAATTTTGGAGTACTCTGAGTCCTTTCAAGTTTGATCAGTTTCTCTCAACCTCTCCGACCCTCTCCGAACTCAGTTGGTCATTGTTGCAAGTTTCCTACTTCAGGGACGTAAAGAAGATACATCGGTATTTGCAGCCGTATCAGTATTTATGAAGCACTTCTTCCCATAGAACAAACGTTCTTTCACCGGGTCGGTATGCCTTCATATGGGCTTTACAACTTGAGTCAAGTCAATTCTTTTTCTTTATAGTTTTTTCAATTTGGAATACTTTCATATTGCATCATGACCTTGAGTATAGCTTTTAGACTTATTACTGCTTTGAATTTGCTAGGAAAACTTTGATCTTTACAGTTTTTTTAGGCAGTGTTTTTGTTATATTTTTGCAAAATCCCAACGTTCTGCGCGACCGCGCAAAAAGGGGGAAAGACTGGAGGTGGGTCCAAAGTTTTCATTAAGGTCATTCAATGTGACTACCAAATTTGGAAGCTAGAGTAACCGCGCAGGAAGTAAAGGACTGGGGTAAAGGACTTAATTAAGGTCGATCAATGTGACAAGTATTTATATTTACTCTGGGATGAAATAATTTTGAATCTTAACACCGAAAACGACGCAAAATCCAGCTATCATGCTGTCGTTAAAAGTTGGTGGGCAAGTTTTAGGCGCCTGTAAACTTGTAAACACGCCATTGCTTCGTTGTTTTCTTCATACCTCAAAGCCAACTTCAACTTTTGCCAAAGATCTTTTTCTCGGACGTTGTAACAAGGTAAGACTTGATTTCGAGATTTAAGCTCAGTATGTTTTTTTTAATCGGATTTTAAAGCCTTGACATTAATTGTAGAGTAAAACTTGCATCGTCACTAATGGTAAATAAGATCAGGAAAAGAGATGTTCACCTTCGTAGCTAAATTAAAGACACACACGAATGCGAGTTTTCGTTATGTAATCTTCATTTTGTCAAGTCCACGTGGACGTGGGTGAATGGTTGGATGAATGATTTTATAACTTTCATAACTGAAATGAATGAAGGGAGAAGTGAGTGGGCGACTGAGTGAATGAATGACTGACCAACTGACTGACTGTCTGACTGATCGGGTGAATGATTGACGGAATGGATGAATGACTGACAGAATGACTGAATTTTTGACTGACTGACTGACTGACTGACTGTCTGACTAACAGACTGACTGATTGACTGACTAATTGACTGATTGACTGACTGACTGGGTGAATGATTGACTGACTGACTGGATAAATTATAACAAACAAAGGAAGAAAAGAAAGGATGGCCAAACTGTTAGATTGATGGAGACAGGAGATATTATTCAGTTCTCATGTACTCTCAGCCTGTTTGATGACCATGTACCAGTAATAGTCAAGAAGAGATCTTACTTCTGTTGTACAATATTCTTCCCCTTATTACAGTATTGTCTCATTCTAATTTGGCTCAGCTGTTTTGAAACCATTTTAACTGGACGACTAACATTTTATTGCTTGTAGCTTATCTGTCAATTTTTTATTAGGCGAAAGTTTTCCCATTTCCGGACCCACTCAATGAAGAACAACGGGAAACCCTTACAATGCTCGTTGAACCTGTTGAGAAATATTTTCAAGAAAAAGGTAATCATTTGGTCCAGAAGTATCCTGGTAGGTGTGGTTTAAAGAATTACTTGTTTATTTTGATGACTGTATACCAACACTGTGCATCGTGTATATATTTAAACCACAGTGGATTCTGCCGACATTGACAAGAAAGCCAAAATTCCCGAAGATGTTATGGGAGGACTAAGGGATCTTGGATTGTTTGGACTTCTGATCCCTGAGAAGTATGGTGAGACTATAGACCAGCCTATGATTTAAAGTGTTTTTCTTGTTGTAAGCTAATGGTTCAGAAATGTTTTGCCTCAGTTTGAATTTCAATGTTTTGGCTGAGTGAGGAGGGGGGAAGGGGGGAGGGGGGTGTCAGAACTGGAGGAACAATACACCAAGACAGTAGGCAATGCCAAGAAAGTTATGTGCAATAGCCCAGGCCCCAGTTGTTCGCAAGGTGAATAACACCATAGCCACAGGATAAATCGCTATCCAGTGGATAATTGTTAACAGATCGTGTTATCCACTGCATAGCGATTAATTATTTATCCCTTTGATAGTATTACCCATCTTTCCAACGATGCAGGCCAGATCTCTTGGAGTCCAGATTCTATCCTTTACTTGTGTGGTAGGCAGGTGAAGTTTTTCTTAAGAGAATGTTTGAAGAAATTCAAAGTACAGACTGAGGTGCTGTAAGAGTTGAAATTAATTTTAGTGCCAGTTTGATTTTAGTCTATCATACCAGTAACTTAAGATATTTTTGTGGACTGTTGAGGTTGATTTTTGGGCTGGTACATCGTTTGCTTCAGCTTGCCCTGAGGCTAAGCTCTACAATTGGGCTGGTTTTCTTTGCATTCACAGTTCAAGTGATAGAAACCAAGGACTTCCGTTGGGAGCTGAGGAAACACTGTAATTCAATAAATGCAGACTTAATTTCTTTTTACCACACACTTTTAGGTGGCCTTGGTCTTCTTAACACAAACTATGCACGAGTTACTGAAGCCTTCTCTGATGCTAGCATAGCTGTTACCCTTATGGCACATCAGTCCATTGGCCTCAAGGTAACTACGTAACACCTAACACTGATCTACAAATGTAATGCTATGTATTTTTGTGGACGTAAATTATTATGAATGATTTATCACAAAGGGATGTTAAAAAATGACAAATGAGTTAGCATTGTCTTCATAACTGTTAAGATATGATAATATATGCTGTACAATGGACTGTTACATGTATCATCGGTTGAGTTCGTATGACATAATAGGCTTATTGTTATCTTTTCATTTTTGCATCTCCATGTGTGTTAGGTTCTGTTCTTGATTGTCACTATGTGACAGTTGTTTATTAAAAGTGTCCTAAAATTATCGGCTTTGTGGTGATATAAACAGATCCTTTTATCAATGACAATGATCAGTCAAATAATTATACAAATAAACTGCATATATACACTCAGATTTCTTTCATTAACAAGGTATTACATCGTTCTTTAGTCAGTATGTTTTTCTTGATTCAAATTTCATATGCCTCTCTTGCTGGAATCTTCTTATTGAACAGGACACAACTACGAAGCACATGCTGCTATTTTCAGTTATTTTGTTTTCTTCACACCAGGGCATTCTTCTTTGTGGAACGGAAGCACAGAAACAGAAATACTTACCAAGACTGGCTTCTGGTGAACATATAGCTGCATTTTGTCTCACAGAACCCTCAAGGTTTGATTATTTAATGAAATGTGAATTATACTATGATTGTTGACAAAACTTGACCTAGCTGGAGTATAGCTGGACGGTAGTTCTTATGGCTAATTAGCATCTTCTGATTTGACCAAAACATCAGCAAATTAATTAATTAAGTCATACAAAGTAGATTTGCTGTGACCGGTCATTGCGGCTATACATGTAGTTTTGGATTTATTACACTCAGTTGAAAACCCTGTTAACTTCCAAGTCAAGTGAGATGACACCAGGATGTTTTAATCTCTTTGTAAAATTCAGATCATCACAACTAAATTAAGGAAATTTTTAGCAATGTTCAAGTGAATTTATATTCCGGGTTTTTTTTATTCATTTCAGCGGAAGTGATGCTGCATCCATTCAAACTAGAGCCACGCTTAGTGATGATGGAAAACACTTTCTTCTCAATGGCTCAAAGGTTCTTGTTGAATTGTGTGAGACTCGGTTAATTAGCCAGCTCAAATTTGTGGGCTTGTCAGCAGTCAGTACCTGGGACAGATTGCAATGTCAGCAATGCAGAAGTAGTACTGGTATCCCATGGGGACTAGGCTTGTAATTGGTAGATGAGAATCAGTTGACAGTATTTTGATTTATTTTGGCCACGTGCAAAATTACCATTAAATTGAGGGAAACCTGAAAATAGTGGTCTGCTAACTCAAGATAGAAAAACAGCAAAGTGATTATAATATGAGACTAAAAAGGAACAAGGATTGTTAAGGATGGAGAAGATTAATACATATTACAAACAACAAACTTGAAAAATTTACGCTTAACTTTTCAAGATGTGCAAAATGTGACGTAGCTCCTTTAAGTACAGGCAGAAACAGCTGGTGCTTGTGATATCAAGGAGACATTGTCGTTTCCTTTCTACAATTTGTTAAATCTAATTTTGCTTTGTTCTACTCTTTTAAGATTTGGATCTCTAATGGTGGATGGGCTGATGTTATGACTGTCTTTGCCAGAACTCATATCACAGATGCCACGGTACATGTAACATAGCAGTATAAGAAAATTTTTTCTTGGTGTACACTCTGAGCAAGATTGAGGCATCATTCTCTAAGGTCATGTTCTATTGAGATCAACTGTTTCTGGTTGGTTGGGATTTTTTGTGGTCTATGTTTGGGGAAAAACCATTTTCGGTTGGCTTGGTTGATCAGCTTTTTCAACCAGCCTCAAACCAGGTTGAAATGAATCAAAAAGCATTTGTGTGATTTTGTTGCATGATTGTAGCTCGCGCATGGACTATTCCCAGGAGTTACCGCGTTTCAATTGAAAACAGTTGGAAAAGTGTTCTATTGAGAGACTTAAACCGTTTCAACCCAAAGTGGTTGCAATTGAAATGGTTGATCCCAATAGTCTATAGAACACGACCTAACTCACTTTACTGTATTTGTTCCAGAGTGTGGTTTTCCTCATAACAATTTAACATGATGCATTAATCTTTATCCAAACAGGGTGAACAGCAGGACAAGATAACTGCCTTTATTGTGGAAAGGGAATTTGGTGGCGTGACGAGTGGCAAACCTGAGGACAAGCTTGGAATCAGAGGCTCAAACAGTAAGAAAAAATTAAGAACAAGTCATGTAATAATGCTAAATTTGTTGCAAAAATACTTCAGAATTGCTATCAGATTATGACTTCAAGGGATCTTTCATTGCATGGGCTTGCAATATATTCAGCACTCTGGTAGAGACAGGGATAATAAATTTATACTTATGGCCAGGAAAAAATTCTAGGCTGGAGGCTGCTACCACTCCTCTATCATGTTATTTATCTGGTCCTGAAAAGAAATTTTATTTTAAATTAGGGAGTCATGGAATTTTTTTAAAACTGAAGTCATTGGCAACCATGTAGGTTCATATTACATGTACATACAGAGAGGTAGACATGTATGTACACAGTACCATATTTGAAGATACGCTCTTTGTTTTCAGCCTGTGAACTTCATTTTGATAACACTCCGATTCCTGTTGAAAATGTTCTTGGGGATGTCGGTGGAGGCTTCAAGGTATGCTCTTGAAAGTTCAGTAAATGTATGTTACATTTCTGTATAAGATGATGTACTTTAAAATAGATTCATAAGAGTGCAAAAAATTTTGCCCTCCAGATGAAACATTAATTTTGTCAAAAGAATTAAGTTACTTTAATATTACCTTAAAGATCAAGTTAGATTGAATTCCTGAATGGCGTTTCATGGGCTATTAATACATGTACCAATTAATGGGTGATGTGTTGCTCTGGAAAAAAATCCATACCTCTCCTCTCCCATGGAGGCTTTTGTGGTTTGAAGCCCCCCCCCCCCCCCCCACCTTCCTCCCTCTGGGAATTCCAGTTTGGATTCATACTTCCCTTTAAACATTTTGGCTTTTGAGGTGCTCACCCCTAATAACCCTCCTTTGGGTGGGTATGGATATTTTCTGGAACCACACAGTTTCAGGGATGTGTGCTAATTAAAGGCATAAAAGGAACGCTACATATAATTATATGCCAGGATGGCTTATTTCATACAAAATACTCCTGACAGCTTTTTGCACACACGAAGAACCTACAATCCTAGTCAATATTGGCTGCTATAGCCCTTTTGACACATTGCAGACCCATGATAGTCAACAAAATGACAATATTTTCAGTTAAAGTCTTTGTTTTTTTAAGGTTGCAATGAACATTCTCAACAGTGGTAGATTTGGTATTGGAGCAGGAGCTGGCGGAGGACTTAGAAGGTTGATAGGTAATGTGCACAGTTAAGCTACACTGTTACTGAAAAAAAAAATTCAAACTAATTTGCCAGGAACATTATTTGGTTTTCAATAGCTCATAAGGCTTATATTTTCAATCATCCATAAATCCACTGGTTAGTTGTTTTGTTCGTTCATTTGTTTCTTATTAAGAATCTCACATTACCAAGTGCTTTTGTTTCAGATGCTGCGGCAGAACATGCCACATCAAGAAAACAGTTCAACAGGACATTATCAGAATTTGGACAGATCCAGGTACTAAAATTATGATTTATAATTATTAATAATTCTCTAGTTTACACACAACTTCTCATGATACAGTAGGTCCCATCCTTCTCAAGAATTATTTGGTCAATTTACAAAGTGTCTATTTACTTCCTCTGAACCAGTGACTTATTATAATAAACACTAATTGAAAATACATAATTTCAAAATTATTCAGTCACGTGCTTTTGTTTATTCATTTGCTATATACCAGGGCTGGGTCCATATTCCTTCAAAGTGGGGTCCTTACATTCACTTAAATGTGTTCTGTAAACTTTCATCATTACTTCCTAACTTCATTTCAGATATTTTCAGAGAATTTTTTTCACGTTTTGCAATTTGTACTAACCTAACAGGTCTTTAACAGTGGGTTGATTAACAGCCGTGTAACCAAAAAAGAAACACATTGGAAAGAAACAGATTTAGATGTACAGTAGATGATTAGATGTATAATGTACACTGTACATACCAAAGCAAAGTGGCTCTGATTTAAAACCATTTGATAATGTGCTATGAGGACAATTAGCAAGTTAATTGAAAAGCTGGATCTGGGGTGTGACAGGGCTTCTAAGAATTATTGCAGAATATATTTTTCATGGTAGCAGTACAATTCTAGACCACTACAAAACATTTATGCTGTTGATCTGCATGCCTTTATTGTTTTAATCAGGAAAAATTTGCACGCATGGCATTGAAGCAGTACACAATTGAATCCATGTCATACTTAACAACTGGATTGTTGGACTGTGGTGAGGAGGATGCATCTGTTGAAGCTGCAATGTGTAAGGTTTGTAACAGACTCAGAATGATGCAGAACAGTAATAAAATTTACATTGTATTAGGTCACTGACATGAGTCCTTAGATAGAAAGTACACCCACTTACTGGTACATGGAATAGTAAGGTTATAACACTCTTATTGACTAAGCTGAAGGGCTATATAATTAAACACTTAATGTAAGAATGCGGAGAGTTATTAGTGGCTGTAGTTTTTTGCACGCATTGCTTACCTATGGTACTATAGGCACGCAGTGCGTGCAGAGTACGCACTGAGTTGAATTCAGAGGGATACGTTGCTATTAATAGTCTTTGGGCCAATAACACTGGGACATAAATACAGGTATTACATTCCAGTTTTATTGGCCCAAAGGCTATAGCAACATATCCTTCTGAATTCAACTCAATACGCGCTATATATGTAGGCATTGTGATGAAGGCCCAATGATGAAGCATGCAGACCTTTAACTTACAGGAGAAACTGATGAAGGTCATGTTAATAATACTACTACTAATAATAAAAACAATATTTACAGAGGATCTGTAAAAACAAATTAAATACTTAATGTAATCTGTTTGCAGTACAAATTTACCTGTAGAAAATGATGTCTATAAGATGTTTAGTTTACATCTTGTTTCTGTAGAAAGGAAAATATTTCATATTTTGTGTGTAGTAAGCAGCCTATACTGTGGAATATTGGCCTAAAATTAGGGTATACATGTTATAAAGATGATTGAATTAATGTCATAAAAGTTTTACTTTCTGCTGTTATACATGTAGGTGTATGGCTCAGAAGGTTTGTGGGTTGGAGTCAATGAAGCACTGCAGATATTAGGAGGTATGATCCACAACAGACCTCTTTGCATTATTATTATATTATTATTATTATTATTATTATTATTATTTTATTTAGTGTGGCAATTCAAATGACAATCAATGAGTTGTACTTTCATTGGTACTTGTTGTTTGTAGTTCTTATCATAAATCCTGTGGCTAAAACTCTCATGAGTGACCATTCAAATGAACGCTGTTGAGCAGTACTTCCATGTGGTACTGTTTATTATGCTGTACAAGGTGGTTCTAACTTTTAAGTCTGTGGATAAAACCCTTGTGTGTGACCAGTCAAATAAAAGCTATTGAGCAGTACCTTTGTGTGGTATTGTTTGCTACGCTGAACAAGGTGATCTCTTAAATACTTATGAACATAAGGTTTACATGCATGTGTTGTTTCAGGACTTGGATACATGAAAGATTATCCATATGAAAGAGTGATGAGAGATTCAAGAATCTTGATGATATTTGAAGTTAGTGATTATCAAAAATATACAATTTTTTTTGTTTACCTGTGTACCTCTGAGATACCTGATTAGCTGACTTGACCTTATCAGTTTATGTTTGTGAAAATGTTCACTGTTTTTTTCTGAAGTGTCTTAGTTCAACAAGCCATGTACTTGACAAACAGCTGAAAAGCTGGAAAATGGCAAAATCTTTTGCCTAAAGCAAGTGATTAGGCAATTTTTAAACCCTCTCTCAACATCCTGAATAATTAATATCACCTCAGGATGAAAGTGCGACAGCATGATCTCAAGCCTTTTTATAAACAAAATATTTTTATATATCATCATAGGCCTGCAAAACGTGCAGACTGCTTTATTATCTAGCTCTCTGTATGCATTGCAGGCCTATGATTATAGATGATATTTATATAGCAAAATGAGTGATATCATTTGATGCTGATTTCAGAGAAAACTGTATTTTTTTTTATTTCACAGGGCACAAATGAAATCCTTAGAATGTACATAGCATTGACAGGAATGCAGCATGCA